>NW_028253588.1:0-578675 GCF_964263255.1 Lissotriton vulgaris | reverse complement strand
GGGAAATTCACGAACAGCAATACGGGTTGCTCCTGAGACTTCTCTAGGTTTATTGCACTGGGATCTTTTAAAAAGAGTCCTGGACCGGCAGCTGCACCTGGTTCAAATGACACCTCTCGTCTTTCTTGTCATAAGCATGCATTCAACTTTGCATTGATGCAAATCTGAAAGATTTTTCCATCCTCAACAATGTTTGAGATCAGAGAAGCTATTTCAGATATGCTTGAACGTGAAAGTTAGATTTGCTTTCTCTGTGATCAACATCACGTTGAATATAGTTGTTTCATTCTATCATTCTCCTTTAAATGGGTTTCTGACGACCACGTGCGTTTAGTGGTTCACTCTAATATTTATACATTGTTAATGATTTTAAAATATTTTAATAAAATTAAAATAGAAAACATCAAAATATCTAATACATACAGCAAATAATGCTCTTATCTCCATGAAAGCAAAGTATTATAAAGAAACGTCTTTGCTAACACCATTGCTAAATATCACCAGGCATTTTCCTATGGCACTAATGTGGTGAATTTTATTTATTTAAACTGTTTTATTTATTTTATTTTTAAATGGCAAAAGATGTTGGCCCACTAGCATGAGTACAGGTACACATCTTATTGAACCTTAATATTTGATACTTTTGCATAAGATATACTTTTTAAAATTATTTTCAATGTTGAAACACGAGAGCACTACAATCATACGGTTTGATCATGACCATAGTAGGTATACACAAATACCTCAAAGAAGAGTAGCATAGTACATCAAGAACATCAATGAACAAGGACACTATTTGCATTTTACGATAACGGGTGAACCACAGTCATCCTTTCACCCCGTCCTAGGCGGCATCACCCAGCAGCCATCTCATATCATGATAACAGCTGTGGGTCAGTCAAACTAGTGGGCATTGTATCCACCAGGAGGCAAACCCATATCCCACTTGCCTATCATGTAGCGACTCTGCCACCTGTCTGTTCTGCATAATTAGGTACAATGTTCCCGTTCACTCCCCCTTCGCCTCCCCAGTCTCCTTGCCCACAAGGTATGTTTGATACGAGCCCCAGTGGTTTTTAGGGCGACTCTGAGGAGGGAGTAGCTGACTGAGTACGTCTAAGTGTTGCAGTAGACCATGTCTGTATGCCATTCATCCAGGGTAGAAACTGGCCCAGCACATTGCCTTCCGGTAATAGCCCAATAGACACCAGGGAACTGGTTATATTTTTTGCCTTGTCGAAGCCCAGAAGAGCCAACTTAGGGTCAGCTGTCAATGGGGAATCAGTAATCCTACCAAACTCTCGGAATATTACTTTCCAGAACTCGGATACCTCTGTGCAGTACCATGCCACATGTTTAAAATCAGCCACACCTGTGCTGCATCTTGGGCACCTCGCGGAGTCTTGTAACCGGTATTTATGGTCTTGACTACATCCCTTTACCACTCCTGTTGCGCTTGTGACACTGGCCTGCGTGCCTCCTTTGCTAGATCATAGACCTTTGTGACCAGCCTAGTGGGAGTGCATAATTGAATCAGTAGGGACAGGGAAGGAGGGCCTGGGATTCCTGCATGCCCACCTCCAAGAATCTCTCAGGATGTGACGGACTCTAAAAAATATCAGAAGCGGGCAAGGGGCTTCTGTGTTTGTTGTCTATCCAGGAATGCGTCCCAGCACTTGACCTCCCCTTCTTGGAATAACTCCATGTCGGTGAACCCCAGACCATTTAATCTACTTACAATGCCTTTCTCCTGACTCAAGAGAAACCAAAAGCACCAATCCATTGGAACATGTAGGGAATATAGTAAGGAGTCGGCCTGCTACTCCAGCAGATGCTGCCAAGTTTGTGTCCCAGAATTAAGCGCAGTGAGCCACTGGATTCAAGCTTTTTGCATTGTTCAGTATTCCATCCATCGTATGTTACTTTTGCTTTTGTCTCCCTAAGTTGGAATGGTATTTCCAGATGTGGGTCCCGTGCTCACTGAACCACTGGATTCAAGCTAGCCTGGCTGATGAGGGGTGATGCCCTGAAACCGTTCCCAGGATGCTTGTTTCAGGTCCAGGAAGGGCCTGGTTTGGCAGTTCGGGCTGGACAATTCCCACGAGGAACACGGACAAGACTGATTTGCATATAGCTGGGTCCAAACTGAGGTGGAATGGTGGGCAAAAGAACGATGTATTAAACCCAGATCTTTGTGACTGAGGGTGCATGGTTACCTTGTTCAGTATTCTGTCCATTGTGTGTTACTTTTACAGAATTAAGAGAGCCAATTATGCCTTGGCATCTAGGCGGATTGCGGAGCAGTGTCTGTGGGAAAGTGAGAGGATGTGCAGCATCCCTTTCAATGTTCAGGTATGGTAGAACCTATGGACCATTTAGCCAGTGGTACGCTGCCGGGCACTGTGCCGCCCTTTGGTACAATTCTAAGTCTGGCGCGTTTAGTCCCCCTATTTAGCATGCGACAAGGTAAGAACCCTGCACTGCACCCTAGCTTGTTTACCAAATCACACCAACCGAAGGAGCTGAGTCCACAACTCTGCAAACAGTGATTTTCGTAGGAACATTGGATATGGTGGAGCAAGAATAAAAATCTGTGGAGTACCACCATTTTCATGAGCTCTATACGCCCCATTAGAGACAGTGGAAGTTTAATCCAGGGCTCAAAATCTTCTCCTAATTTGTGCATTGCTTTTCCATACTTATCTCTGAGAACCTGCACCGGCTCCGTGTGGATTTGTATCCCCAAGTACCGGACAGAGTCCGTCATCGAATGGAGATGGAATTCTAGCTCTATGGGTGTCATTGCAGGGGTGATCAGGAAGATTATTGACTATCCCAGTTGATCTT
This sequence comes from Lissotriton vulgaris, assembly GCF_964263255.1. Classification (NCBI taxonomy): domain Eukaryota; kingdom Metazoa; phylum Chordata; class Amphibia; order Caudata; family Salamandridae; genus Lissotriton; species Lissotriton vulgaris. The sequence goes on along the minus strand of NW_028253588.1, from coordinate 575,828 downwards.
GAGGCCTGAAAGCCCCCCAAATCTCACCACTCTTCGTAGCAAGGGCGAGAGGTTGCTCTGGTCTCAGACATATAATAGAGTATCATCTGCGTATGCTGATATTACAAGGTTATAAACTGGGAAGCCTGTTCCCTTATGCCCATGGAACTCTCTGAGAGCGCACGTCAATGGCTCCTCCACCAGCGTATATAGTAACAGCGACAGGGGGGATCACTGTTTGGCTCCCCTAGTGATTGTTATTGGGGTCTTCATCGTGTTTCCCACTTGAATCAGAGCCGTTGGCTCCATTTATAGGACCTCCATCAGTCTCAGAAAGAAGTCTCCCACCCTGATCCGGCAAAGGGCAACTCGCAGAAATGTCTATTCCACAAAATCAAATGCTTTTTCTGCTTCTAACAACACAGTAGCTGCCCTCACGTCCAGATCTATGCGCTGTAAAATGATAAATAGAGTAGGGGTATTGTTTATCAAGCTTCAAACTAGGACAAATCCAGTCTTCTCTGTTCACACCACTCCTGGCAGCAGAGGGGCCAACCTATTAGTCAAAACTTTAGTGTATATTTTAGTGTCAACATTTAATAAGGATAATGGCCTGTACAAGGAGCAATTCTCGGGGGTCTTACCGGGTTTCAGGAGAGGAACGATTAAAGCTTCTCACATTAAGGGAGGCATCCCAACAGACTCTGCCACCTCTTCATAAAGTGTGAGCAAATGCGGGATGAGGAGGACTTGATAGGCCTTATAAAAGGCTATTGTTAAGCCTTAAATGCCTGGCGCTTTACTAGATGGCATACTAGAGAGGGCAGCGTGTACCTCCACAGGGTGCAGTGGAGCCATTAGGTGCTCCCTGTGCTCCCCTGCGAGCATGGCAATATGCTCTAGGTAATCCTTAATAGTCTCTTCATCAGACCAGCATGCAATATAGGTCATCATAGTATCTGCATAACCTGTCCGCGATGAGAACTATGTCACAAAGCAATTGCTCCCTTTCATCTTGGATGCCTCTGATCACCTCGGCTTCCCTTCTGGGGCACGCTAGCATCACAAAAGAGGCTCCTGGTCACTCCTCCTCTACATATGTCTTTGCAACAGCATATTTTCCCAGGTGTATAACCTTGTCATTAGATGTATTTTGATATTTTTCCATTTTACTTTTAATTTGCCCAAATTTGCTAGGGTCACAAAGCTGTCCACTGACCCCACTTTGATGGCAAATAAGTTCTCTATAGCTTGTGCTAGTTAACTTAAAAACCGGCTCCAATTTAGAGAAAGGAGAAAATCACCAAGTAAAAGCAGCAATCCCTGTGATGTGAAGCTCAAGGTCCTGTATCACAGGCGAGTGGTCAGAGTAAGAGTGAGGAAGGGCATAAACTCAGATACGAGGGACATTAAACTCCTAGATATCATCCAGTAATCTATGCAGGTGTGGATATCGTGTACTGTAGCGGTCTCAGTTTGGATCAAGTACACAGTTGAAATCCCCCCCTCCAAATCTGTGGGAGAATCACCCCACTGCAGTAGGCGAGAACTGATGGAGTGATAAAACTGAGGGTCATCATGATTGGGACCATACACCCCACCAGTATCACCTCCAAATCTTCTTTCTGTCAGGAAGCGATTATGAACCTGCCCCCTGGATCAGCGAAGACATTTGTCAGTCTTATCCCCGAACCACTATCTGCAGTTATCAGAACTCCTTTGTGTGTGGAAAACACAGCAGCACGGTAATGGCAATGTAGTCGCCATCTTGTTGATGCGTCACTAACAGGTGGAAGGTGTGTTTCTTGCATAATCCCAATTTCTACCTTAATTCGTTTGAGATAAACTACCACCTTCCAGATTTTTTGGTGATCATTAAGACCTTGCCCATTCCAGGTAATGAATCGCAATTTCGGCTTATCAAGGCTGTCCACCCTTGCCTGTTTTAAGCCTCCCATCAGTTCTTCATGAGAACGAAAGTTCGGCCATGCCCAATCTGTGGTTGTGTTTCATTTTTCCCCCATAATAGTAAACTGAAAACAGCTATTCCAACCACGCTATGTAAACCCAACTGTGCATAGCAAAAAATGGTTCCCTCCCCTGTCCTCCCTTGCTTTTCCCCAATAAAACAACAAAACTGCAGTTTGCATATGGTGGTACACACATTGGGGTGTATGTTACCAGCCATCTAAGTCTCAGACAGACCCAGTATCCCTATCCATTGATAGACAAGAGTCTATAGGTGCGCCCATTGCTTAAGAGGCTAGGAATAAAAGGGACAACCACAAAAAAGGGGGGGGGAGAACAAGAAGCACAGAGGATCACTAGCTCACCCCAACTCATCTTCATTGCTTCAACTCCCAAAGCAGGTGCCAAGCAATAAGCAATACCAGGGCAACTGTTCGAGGGAGCACTGTTGATATGCAACTATGTACATTTCTCAAAATAGAGACAAAGTCTTTTACATTGAAATTGGAACCATCTTACCAGTGTCTCAGGTGCGGGAACAGTGTGTTGATACATGACCGGCAGCAGTCTCTAGTAGTTACCAGTCAAGACCGGAGTAGGGGAGGGTCTTTGCGGTTTGTCGGTTGCATCACAGTCACCGCCCGATCAAGGTCTGATAAATGATTAGCCCTGCATCACCGCAGCCTTGAGCTTTACAGTAGTTCCAGAGCTCAAAGATTGATTCTACTGCTCTTCCATGTTTTTGCTTCCTCGTCCTGCCCAGAGATGTTGCACGGAAATCTTCTGTTACTGACCCCATTTCTCTGTTTGAGAAGATGGAACACCTGCTGCGGGCCAGTGAAGTAGTGTTCCCCCCCCCCGATATGACAAGCAATTTAAACAGGTACAGCATGCTATAGTCAAGCTGAAGATAGCAAAGTTTCCCTTTGACAGGGACAAATAGCCAACACGCCTCTTGTACTTGCTATGAATTGGCAGGGACTCAACCCCAGAATTGGTTTGGGCGTGAGAGAACGGTGAGCACGCTGCACTACAAAGATCTCCAAGAAAGTGTTCCTTTCCAGCACATTGGTCAGGAGTCATTCCAAGAATTGCTCCATGTTATCTAAGTTGGTTGATTCAGCAACTCCCAAAATTCTTATGTTGTTCCTTTGAGCACATGCCTCCAGATCCTCTACCTTTGCCTGCAGGGAGTGCAATATCTTTTCCATCTTTTTGTGTGCCTTTGATTATATCTTTGGCTTCAGAGACTGGCTTCTCCACCATGTTGAGTCTCTTTGTATGCTTATACAGCCATTTCATCATTCTATCCACTTGAAATGATAGGGCATCTATTTTCCCATCTAGCTTTGTCAAACTGCGCTGCATGGTTGTGATGATCTGGTTCAATTCAGATTCTGTGGGAGAGTCATTGGTCTCCAACCCTGGTCCACAGAGGTCATGTCTGTCTCGCACGTCTTATGCGATTCACATTGGAGCTTCAGCTGAGGCTTATCTGTCTTGCCCATCCTTTCATTGTCCAGTGGCCCACTCGTTTTGAGGACAGGTATGAGTCTTAGCAATCAGCTGTGGTTTGGGTAGTAGGAGGACTCCCCAGGGTTGACTAGATCTCTTTGTTGGCATATTGTATGACGACGCAAATTGCACGTACACCCTCATCAGCAGTTCTTTCAGGATGCATCACCACATCATTCCCGATATAGCATGGCTCAATCGGACGATCTCTTACTGTAGGTAGTGACCATAAGTGGCAGGGCAGCTACCCAGGCCACTGTCCCCACATCAAAAACTCAGAATCAGCCCTCAGGCACCCGTACTATTGAAATCAGGGGAAATCACCAAGCGTATCCCAGGCCTCCGCTCCAGGGAAGGCACAATCCCAGCAGACTCCGGGCCAAAGTGCGGCCATGAGTAGGGCGACAGTGGTGGCTGTTATCCCGAAACAGCTCCTGATTACTTCCCCCCTCCAGCATGCTGACACGCAGGATCCATGATCCCATGGCCTCTCACGCCTAACTGATCAGCGGCTACAGTGAGTAATTTGGTTCCAGCAACAAGGGGAAAGACAGTTCTCAGCCCTTGACGTGCGCAGCCAACACCCTCCGGTTCAGCCACCAGTCCCTCTGGCTGCGTCTTCAATACTTTCACAGGTCTCGCCTCTGATGATACATGTTCCTCCCAGGTCTCGGATATGATCGCAAACACTCCCCAACGGCAGCACCCCCGAGTCCCAGCCGCTCGTCTCACTGCAGCCCCTTCTGGTCAGGGCCCTCTCAGGTGTGTCTCTTGTTCTTAAAGCGCAGGTAACCTTTCCTTCTCGCCAGGTGTTACAGCCAGAACAGATGCTGCACCTGATCAGGTAAGTAGCCACTGAATAATTAGGGAGAGAGAGGAGCCCTTGAGCTAGGGAAATAGTTATACACTAAGTAATTCGGCCATTCCATAATATTATTGCAGTAGTGAACCAGCATGTGCCTCGTATTCTTGTTCAATCAGGGTAACCTGTTCTTCTAGTCAGGCATTGTTTTCATGAACGGATGTAATTCCCGGTCAGGTAAGTAGTGACTGAGCAATGAGGGAGAGAGGGGCCTCTAGATGTGAAGATTAGATTGCACATCTCCTAATTTGGTAAGTTGTGATAATTCCTAATATTGTAGTATCATATCCCGAGTAGCCAATGAGAGATTCCTTCCAAAGGTATTCATAGGAAAGTGATTGTCGTTGGTAAGCGGCGTTAAAGAGAGCACCAGGTGAAAGCCTGGTGTGTAGGTCCGCCGGATTGTGGACCAGGCTGTGAGGAAGAGAGCACTAGGGCTGCAAACTAGTGTGTAGGCACGCAGGATTGCGATTTGCCGAGTGAGCACTGATTGTGGTCAGTGTGTAATGGTAACTAATCAGAACTGCCCCAGGGTAGATTAGTCTGGACCCATGTGGTCGCGAGACTATGAGGTATGAGTGTGGTGTAGGGCATGGACGTCCTTAGAAATCAGTGATTATTCCTAGTAATCCCTATAGATTTAGTGGTGTTTCTGATGATATGAGCTTGTATATTACGAGTTCCCCATCCTCAGGTAGGTACCCAGGTGCCTGGACAGATGGGTCCTGAGGAGGGAGGTGGTTACGTTCCGGCTAGGTTGGAGGTGCTCTGAGGAGCTGATCCTATCTGGTCCGAGAATCCGGCCGTTACACCCGCTGGGTCAATTATCTGGTAGCAGAGTTCGGTTACTATGGTAACATACATGTTACATGGTAATTACATAGGATACATGTGTAACACATGTTAAGTTTTGTCTAGATGTTATATGTTTGTTGTTGGGTTATTCCAGCAGTGTGAAAAACCTATGAGCCGGCCGGCAGAGTAGTGTGACAAGTGAAGTTACACAGTTCATTTGTTCCATTTCAAAATAGCGGTACAGAATTATCACTAAGTGTTGTGGTCGTACAACACAAGTTTAGGGATTTAGGTATGACAGATTGCATGAATAGTGAGGATTTATTATGAAATTGTAGCATTGAAGTATAGGGACTTTGAGCCCGTTTTAAAACTTGATGTAAAAAGAGTAGTAGGATTTTCCGAACTTGTGTGAAGGGTAAGATAGCTTTTTCTTACTGGCGTAAGCAGGGATTAATTGGTTGGTTAAAGTCCGACTGGAGAATTCATGTATGTATGGTTAGGTTTCTTTTTGCATGAATGCTGAAAAATAGTTTTTAATGAAAATAGCGTCGTCTATTTCATGCGAGTGAAATTTCTGAATGCTTGGTAAAACTATCATTTTTTTAAGCGAATCGGACAAATGGTTTGTTTTATGTAGTTATTAACTGAATCTTTCCGAAAGGGATTGTTTAAAATGGCGCTGTGAAAATATTTTGTAAGGGAGGGGTAAGTTTACAGAGTGACACTGACAAGCGCAGCTTCTCTGCAGCTGCAGTGTACGTCACAGGGTTCACGCTCTGATTGGCTGACATACGTCATAGCGAGCGCACTGATGGTTCACGTGATCGAGTTGAGCTGTTAGCTGATTGGTTGTTTCTGAAAACTGGGTTCTCATTGGTTGAGCAAGGTGGTGACGTAGTTTAACCTCATTGGCTTGTTGGTGAGTTTCGCGCACGGATTGGTCGGAGTAGCGGAGCAACAAAGAAATTATTTACGATCTTTTTCGAAGCTTACAAACTCATTTTAAATCATGAGTTATTGGTATAAAGAAGAGAAAAAACCTTCATGGGTTCAGAAATTAAAAATGTATTTACTCCCAACAAGAAAATTAAAACACGTGTTGGAAAATTGCTTCATAGGTATAAAACACCAGCGGCATATATGGAAGGAGAATATGGTTATCATACTGTTCTCTGGTTTGAGAATTGGATGCAATATACAAGGGATGATGGAGTTTTAGCCTGGCCAGAGGATAGGTCATTTAATGTTAAAGTTTTAAGAAATTTGAGAGATAAAATGATGGCTCTTTCACCAAGACCAAGACCCACTCAATTTGAAGCATTAGTTGAATGGGAAATTGAAATGATGGAGCTTGAGCGAGAAAAATGGGGAACACCAAGGAGTTTATATAAAGAAACTCATCAAGAAAAAGTACGTCGTTGGAGGAAAGGAGATATGAAGGAACGGTTATATCCTGTATTAGAAATGGTTTTAGAATCTGATCAAAAGAATTCTCAAGAGAAAGGCGAATTAGATCAAGAATTTGATGTAGTTTTGGAGGACATGTTAAACAGTTCTCCGCCGTATCAGCAACCAGGTTGTTCACATTCAACTCCAAGAAATTTTTCAGGTGTTTCTCCTTCTGCACCTAGGGAGGAAGTTGAGGAGTCACCCAGATTCATGAGATTACCTGAAAGAGAAAGGGCGAGAAGCAAAACAAGGTCCCCAAGAGAAAATTCGAATTTAAGAAATAATGTTCAGAAAATTGATAAAAAGACTCTGTCTCATATTCCAAATATAAGAGATTATTTGAAGGCAAAAGGAGAATTAATTCAACAATTGACAAAAGGCATGGAAGCAGTGACAGTACCAATTACAATTGGTCCTGTTGTACCAGTTTTTAATGAAAATAAAACAAGGCAGTCGCTAATAGCAAATCCTTTGAATGTGGAAATTCAGAAAGTGGCTGAAAAAATGTATTCTGAATTAACAGAAATTCATAAAGATAAAACAATGCCAAATGTAACTTTAAATCAAAGTTTGTCAAATGTCACACCATCGGTTGCAGAATCAGATTCTGGCTCTGTAAATAGAACAGAGTTAACACAAATTCCTGAATCAAGACAGCTTGATATTGCTAAATTAAAAGCAGATTTAGAGGAATTAATTATTGGCACAATTGGTACTGATTGTTTGAAACAATATCAGGATGATGAATTGCTTTTTATATTTAAGAGCATTCAGTGGAAAACAAAGAATAAATATGATCAGTTTGAAGAGGTGGCTGCTGAATTGGAAATAGATTTAACTCATCAAAAAACAATTACAAAAGCATTACAGAGTGGATTTTTCTGAAAGGGACATAGAAAATCTTAATACTACAGGAAGAATAACTCACATAAAAGAATTAATTGTGTTCCTGAAAAGATTAGGTGATTTAAGTAAATGGAGAGTTAAATGGACAAAGAAAAGAGAAGAAGAAAAGAAGGACAGGGGAGAAGTTTTCCATGAATTTCCAATGAGAGAAATAGCTGGTGGAGGTTATGTTCATGTTCCTTGGACAAGACAGGATATATTATTATTTACGAATGATTTTCCCAAACTCAGAGAAAAGCCAGTGGAATGGTATCGTCAGGTAGACAGGTTTATTAAGGTTTCCAAAGTGAAGTAGTGTGGCTCACTGGTTAGAGGCGGCAGACCCGAGAGCAGAGGACGGCCCGGGACCAGGGTTCGATTCCCGGCGCGGCAGGTTTCTGGACCAGGGTCAGCGGACTCGATAATTCTCTCGCCTCGGTGCCCACTCTGATCAGCGATCACACTCGGCAACTCTGGGCATTAGCTTGCCTCATCTTCACTAACGGCCTCACCAGACCGCCGGGGATGCCTGGTCTCACCCTGGAGATACCCATTAAGGGACCAACACTCAGGGAAGCCAGGAAGGGTTTTGCAGCGGTCGAAGCGCCTTGGGACCCTCCGGGTAAGTAGTGCGCTATATAAATGCCTATACATACATACATACATACAAAGTTCTGTGGGTTGATCTCGATGGTTTCTTTGACATTGTTGTCCCGTCAGATCTCTGGACAGAATGTAAAATTTCTGTGGGCTGGCCGAAAGAAGAACCCAAAAGGCACAGAGTAACAGTAACTCCTTCAGACACTGTCATGGATTATAATGACAAAGTAATTGTTTGGTTAAAAGACAAAATTCCTGAGAAGGAAGTGGATTGGGTTAAAATTGACAGAACTAATCAGGAGCCAAAAGAATCAGTTCACTCTTATTATGAAAGATTGCTTCTGGTATTTAAACAATACAGTGGCTATGAAAATTAAGTGAAAGTGACATGAGCCATTTCATTTATAGATTTGTTTATGGCCTGAGAGCTGAAATAGGGGACATGATTAGGAAGGAATTGTAGGCTGGCAAGCTCTTTCAGTTGATGACATCCTGAGAAAGGCAAAATATTGCAGTGATGAAATAGATGCTAAACAGAAGAAACTCAAGGAAAAGGCAATGTGGGCACAAGTGAAGGTAGCTGAGCAACAGATAGCAGCTTTAGAAAATAAAATTTTTCAGCAGAATCAGAATCCTGGCAAGTTGAAGGGAAACTTTACGAATAATCCAAAATGTAATATAAACATTGAGGAATTGAAACAAAAACTACCCTGTTTTAATTGCGGGGAAATTGGACACTGGAAGCGAGAGTGTAAAAATCCGCCCAGAAATTTAAAGAATTCATCATTAAATCCACAGATGCAGAATGATATAAATCAGCAGCAACAGCAACAGCTTCAGCGACAGTTAAATGAAATAAGTCAGCAGCAACAGCTACAGCGACAGTTAGTGAATCAGCAGCCGAATCAATTCATTCAGCAAGTCCAAATTCCACAGCCACCTTTGCCAAATTGCAGCAATTCGCAAAGATACAATCCGGAAACAGGTTTCTGCGGAGCGGAACAGGTAAAAAGAGCACAAAATGTTTCTCAACAATTTTGGTTTAAAGAAAATGAGAACAGTGATTCGGAAGATTTTTCATGACGGTGCCTGAGATGGGAAGAAGAGTATGTAATTGGAGCAACTCTTGAGGTAGATCAGTCAGGTCCATTTGTAAATGGTAAAGTAAATGATAAAGATATCACTTTTCTTGTGGACACTGGTGCTACCTGTTCTACTGTTAGATCAGTGGAAATTGAAAATCTTCCTCTCTCGGGTGACACGATCCAGGTTGTTGGTGTAGCTAACCAGCATATTAAAACTACTTTGACAAATCCTGTAAATGTAGAAATAGGAAACTACAAAGATAAACACAGATTTATTGTCTGTGACAGCAGTTCTGTTAATCTATTAGGTAGGGATCTGTTGTGCAAGATGAATTTCAAAATATACTGTTCGCCAGAAGGTATTGAGCAACAGACTCTAGAAGAAGATGGTCTGTATACATTGACATTATTAATGGTTGATGAAGAAAATAAAATGTTTCCTGCTTTTGATAAAAATAATTCGCCAGAAGAGCTGAAAGAAACAGTGAATCCAAAAATTTGGGATTTGACAGGTGATGAAATTTGTTTAATGAAACATGTTGACCCAGTTAAAATTACCGTGAGGCAGGGAATAGATTTTCCAAATGTTCCTCAGTACAAAATGAAACCTGAAATATTTGAAGGTGTAATTCCTGTTATTGAAAAGTTCATTAAGCAAGGAGTTTTAAAAGAAATTGAGAGCAGCCCATGTAATTCACCGATTATGGGTATTAAAAAGCCAAATGGAACGTACAGAATAGTTCAGGACCTGAGAAGAATTAATAAAATAGTTGTTCCTTGTTGTCCATTTGTACCAAATCCAGCAGTAATTCTATATCAGATTCCGCATGATGCAGAATGGTACACGGTCATTGACCTGTGCAATGCATTCTTTACAGTTCCATTGCATCCAGATAGCCAGCAAATTTTAGCATTTCAGTTCCAGGATCGAATATTAGCATGGTGTCGTATTCCTCAGGGGTATACAGAGAGTCCATCTATTTTTAATCAGTTGTTAAAAAAGTCTCTGGAAGATCTAAAATTGCCTGGAGAGTCAACATTAGTACAAAATATTGATGACCTTCTTGTCGCAGGTAAAACAAGAGAAAACTGTGTGACTGACACCATTAACCTTCTGAATCGTTTGGCAGATGAAGGGCATAAAGTGTCGCCTGCAAAACTTCAGTTTTGCAAGCAAGAAGTTAAATACCTAGGTCACAGGATTGTAAAAGGCATCAGACAAGTGACAATTGTGAGAATAAAAATGATTCGAGCAATACAGCCACCAACAACTCAGAGACAGATCAGAATGTTTCTAGGAATGGTTGTTTATTGTTGCTAATGGATTTGTGGGTTTTCAGTTATTGCAAAATCATTACAAAGATTAACAAAGGCGAACATAAAGTATCCAATTGTTTTGACCAAAACAGAACTAGAGGCTTTTGAAAGGTTAAAGAAAAGCCTTTGTGAAGCACCTGCACTGGGCATGCCATATTATGACAAAGAATTTGAACTGTATTGACCTCATCAGCCCACACGCCCTCCCCTCAGAAGAATACATTCTACTGGGAGACCTCAATTTCCACCTGGAAAAAAGCAACGACAGGAACACTACCACCCTCTTGGACAATCTCGCCAATCTCGGACTCAAACAACTTGTTAACACCCCCACCCACTACGCAGGACACACACTCGACCCTATCTTCACCTCTAGCAAGCATATCTCCTTCACTCACTCCACAACCCTCCACTGGACGGACCACAGTTGCATCCACTTCATTTACAACAAGACCACGATTATCAACCACCCTCAACCAACTCTGCGAAGAAATTGGAACAAAATCTCAATCAACCAGATCTCCACATCACTTCTTCAAAAACCCCCTGCCTATTCGACGAACCCTAACCAAGCCGCCACCAACTTCACACATTGGCTAACCCAAACCGCCGACAAACTAGCACCCCTGAAAAAACATCAAGTCAAGCAAGGAAGCAAGAACGCCCCATGGTTCAATGATGACCTTAAGAAATCCAAAAAACTCTGCCGCTCCCTTGAAAAAACTTGGAAAAAAGACCCAAACACTATCACCCAAGCCGCTTTCAAAAATGCCAATCGCAAACACCACCAACTAATCCGGACAGCCAAGAAAGTAGCACTCAAAGACCGACTAGACTACAACGCCCACAACAGCAAGGAACTTTTCAACATCATCAAAGAATTCACCAACCCCACCGCCAGCTCCAACGACATCACCCCCTCTCAAGCCCTCTGCTACTCCCTCGCCTCTTTCTTCCATGATAAAATCGCCGTCATTCATAACAGCTTTGACAACCAACCCGTAAACCAGCCTTCCCCTCTCTCCCCCGAACCAGCACCCCCTCCGAATAACCTTCTCAACTGGAACCCAATCACCACAGAAGACACCATTCGCCTAATGAACTCCATCCACTCTGGATCCCCCACAGACCCTTGCCCCCATCACATCTTCAACAAAGCAGACTCCATTATCGCACCCCATCTCGGAGACGTCATCAACTGCTCCCTCAACCCAGGCATATTCCCAGAAAAATGGAAACACGCCGAACTTAGCGCCCTTCTGAAGAAACCCACAGCCGACCCCACCAAACTCAAAAATTACCGTCCCATCTCGCTCCTCCCATTCCCCGCCAAAGTCATTGAGAAAGCCGTCAACAATCAGCTCGCTGCCTTCCTCGAATCCAACAAATCACTCGATTCCTCACAGTCTGGCTTCCGAGCCAAACACAGCACCGAGACCGCCCTCATCGCAGCAACAGACGACATTCGAACACTACTGGACAACGGAGACACAGTCGCCCTCATCCTCCTCGACCTCTCCGCAGCCTTCGACACAGTCTGCCACAATACCCTAAAACAACGCCTCAGCAACATCGGAATTCAAGGAAAAGAATTGGACTGGATCATCTTGTTCCTCGCAGGAAGAACTCAGAGAGTCCGCCTCCCCCCTTTTAAGTCAGAGGCCACCGAAGTCATTTGCGGCATTCTGCAAGGATCTTCTCTCAGCCCTACACTCTTCAATGTCTACATGAGCCCCCTCGCAACCATCGCACGTCAGCACAACCTCAACATCATCTCTTACGCTGATGACTCAGCTGATCCTCTCACTCACCAAAGACCCAACCACCGCCAAAACCAACATCCATGAAGGGATGAAAGAAGTAGCCGAGTGGATGAAGCACAGCCGTCTGAAACTGAATTCGGACAAAACGGAAGTCCTCATCCTAGGTGCATCCCCTTCCGCCTTGGACGACTCTTGGTGGCCAACTTCCCTAGGAAAAGCTCCCATACCGATGGACCACGCACGAAACCTGGGCATCCTCCTGGACTCCACTCTTTCAATGACCAGACAAATCAACGCCGTCTCATCATCTTGCTTCAACATCACGTATGATCAAAAAAACATTTCGCTGGATCCCCACCGAAACAAGAAAAACGGTCACCCACGCACTGGTTACAAGCCGTCTGGACTACGGAAACACCCTTTATGCCGGCACCACCGCAACACTCCTGAAAAAACTCCAACGCATTCAAAATGCCTCAGCCAGACTCATACTAGACATCCCACGCACAGACCACATCTCCAGCCACCTGAAAGACCTTCACTGGCTCCCCGTCAACAAAAGGATTACGTTCCGTCTCCTCACCCACGCACACAAAGCCCTCTACGAACTGGGACCTCACTGCCTCAATACGCGCCTCTCCTTCTACACTCCCACCCGCCATCTGCGCTCGTCCAACCAAGCCCTCGCCGCTGTTTCGCGCATCCACAAAGCCACCTTGGGGGGAAGATCCTTCTCCTACTTAGCGGCCAAAACCTGGAATTCCCTCCCCATCCACCTCCGCCATACCCCAAACCACCTAGCCTTCAGAAAACAGCTTAAAACCTGGATATTCGATAAGTAACCCCCCCCCCCCCCCCTCCTCAAGCGCCTTGAGACCCTCTGGGTATGTAGTGCACTATATAAATTTCTTGACTTGACTTGACTTGCAGTGAAAGAGAAGGCTGTGCTTTATCAGTTCTCATACAGAAGCATGGAAACATGAGAAAACCCATAGCTTACTTTTCAGCTGTCTTAGATCCTGTTGCAAAGGCTTTGCCAGGTTGCTTAAAAGCAGTGGCTGCAACAAGTGTAAGTCTTGAGCAAAGTGAAGGAATCATAATGGGATTTCCTGTAAAGGTATATGTACTTCATTCTGTTGAAACACTTCTTACTAGAAGTAAAACACAGCACCTGCCTAGCAATAGATTAACGAAATATGAAAAAGTTATTCTGGGATCAGATAATGTATCTATTGCGAGATGTTTGAATCTCAATCCAGCCACACTTTTGCCAGATGTAATTCCTGGTGATGATGATGATGTGAAACATCAATGTCTGGATGTTCTAGAATATTGCACTAAACCCAGGAAGGACATTAAAGATGTACCTTTACCAGAATCAGACATTGTTTATTTTGTGGATGGCTCTTTTTTAAGAACAGATGGAGGCATCCTAAGAGCAGCATATGCAATTTGTACAGTTTCTGAAATAATTGAAGGTTCAACTCTTGAAGTAATTCGTTCTGCACAAATAACAGAATTGGTTGCTTTAATTTGTGCTTGTGAAAGAGCTGAAGGGAAAAAGGTTACCATAGTGACTGATAGTCAGTATGGATATGGAGTGGTCCATGATTACGGACAGATCTGGTCTCAAAGAGGTTATTTAACATCTGCAGGGACTCCAATCAGAAATGCAAAATTGATTAAAAGATTAATTGATGGAATTCAATTGCCAGAGAAAATAGCAGTAGTTAAATGTGGTGCTCATAAAAAGGGTCAAGATTACATCACTAAAGGAAATGCTTTTGCAGATGAGACTGCACGTTACTGTGCAAAGAACAATCTTTCACTTAATCGGGAAAAGAACAATGAGCATGTAATGAATTCTCTCATGCTAATATCTGTGGTAGAAACATGGCAGGGAGTAAAAGATTTACAAGATGAGGCTGAAGATGAGGAGAAAAATACTTGGCTCAAGGAAGATTGCAGACAGCGAGAGGAAGATGGAATTTGGATTTACAAAGATGGAAGACCTGTTATGCCTAATTGTATGATTGCTGACATGGCACGGATGTATCATGGACCAGGTCACTTAGGTAGAGATACAATGATTAGAAAATTCAGAGAGACTTGGTATAATCCAAAATTCAGGGTCATTGCAGAGTCACTTTGCCAACGTTGTTTGATCTGTCAGCAAATCAATCCAAACAGAAAGACTGTGGTGAGCATGGGAACCATAGGTCGGGAGGGTGGTCCTTTCACCAGATTGCAGATGGATTTCATTGACATGCCTCAACATAATAAGCTCAGATATGTGTTGGTAATTGTCTGTTTGTTTTCAAGATGGGTTGAAGCTTTCCCAACTCGTCCCAATGATTCAATCACTGTGGCAAAATTGCTTTTGAGGGAGATCATACCTAGATATGGTTTTCCAGTGACTATTGAAAGTGATCGCGGAAGACATTTTGAAAACAGACTAATTGAACTGATTTGTGAAGCATTTGGCATCAAACAGAAACTGCACTGTGCATACAGACCAGAAGCATCAGATTAATGGAACAATTAAAAACAGAATTTCAAAAATGTGTCTAGGTACAGGAATTAAGTGGACGGACGCTCTTCCACTTGTTTTGATGTCATTGAGAAGCGCTCCCAATAAGAAAACAGGTCTTAGCCCTCATGATATACTTATGGGGAGAGTAATGAGACAGGCTCATGTTCCAGTTGGAAAGTTGCTAGCAATAAATGACAGTGCAATTTTAGACTATTTTAGGCAACTCTCTGATGTGGTAACCTCTGTATTCCATCAGGTGGGAGCACATGTGATTTCAAAAGAAAAGGAAGAAGCTCATGATCTTTTGCCGGGAGACTGGGTGAGAACAAAAGTTCATCGAAGAAGGAACTGTTTGGTACCCAGACTGTGTTGCTGGAAACACAACTCAATGACACAAAGTGTGTCGCCTCCGCAGCAGCTGTTGTCCCATCGCCGAAGAAGCGAGCTCCCGCTTTCGCCATCACATCGCTGAAGTGCGGTGTATCCTCGGAGAAGTGTGCGGCTGCCGCAGAGGTCGATGTCGCATCACCGGCATCCCGCGTCGCAATGCCTGTCGCAGCTCTAAAGGTCATCGAGTCGTCAGCGGGCGTACATGCATCGCATCAATGTTGTCGCATCGTGAGCAAGACGCCATTTTGGTCGCATCGTACCGGAGAGCAGTAGGAAACTGACGCATCACCTCCCCACACAGTAAAGAAGCAAGCAGTTAAGAACCGACTCATCCACTTCCCTGAGTGTAAGGAACCGACGCATCACCTTCCCTGCGACCCTTTTGTTTGCATTGCGTTACGCGTCCAAGGTACTTTGAGAGTAAAGTGTTGCATTTACAACTTGAGAGAACTGAACTATTTTCAACCATTTTAAAGTCTATTTTTGAGTACAGTATTGTGGATTTTTGTTGTTTGGGCTTGTGTTAAGTCTATACAAAACTACTTATTTTTATAATACAACCTGTGTGGTGTCCATCAGTACTGTTGTCACTGTATTACTGTATGTGTTCACAAATGCTTTAAACACTGTCTCTGAGATAAGCCTGCCTGCTCATGCCAAGCTACCAAGGGGGTGAGCAAGGGGTATTTTAGGAGTGTAGCCCCTTACCCTGACTAGAAGCAAGGGTCCCTATTTGGTCAAAGGTACCTACCTCTGCCAACTAGAAACCCCCAAATCTAATACTGACACATCATCTTTCACTATTGGACTACTTCTTGCTTCAGATATAGCAGATGCCTGCATAGGTAGAAATTGAAAGGTCCCTACTTTTATGCCCAGTGAAGGTCTTCCTGCAAGAAGTTGCTGTGAACTCTTGATAACCAGACTATAAGGAAAATAATCTTCATCTGGAGAAGCGTTCACTGCCGAATGAAGATCAACTTCTTTTGAATCACTCACCCCTGTGTGGATATAATATATCCAAGTAGTACACATGCCTGTCTTTTGGCCAAAATGCTCTGAGAGGAAGCCTATAATTGAAACAGTTAATCCTTAATAGTAAATTTAAATACTGTCCAAAAATACAGTCAGAATTTGGTTTTAAGACTACAAACTATTCACAGTTCAAACAGTTTTTGCAGTGTCTGAAGAAGATACTGGTCCCATTCCAGATAGACCCACCAACGCCTCCCATCCTGCAATTCCTCCATTCCTGGGGCCACTTTAAATTGGCTGTGACTGCTTTGCAGGTGCAATAATCAATGAACTGTCACTAGAACAACTTGAGCTAATCACAAGGCGTCACTTGCAGAAGGTACTGGGTTGGGAATGTACTTTTGAAGATTGGGCAACATTACTGACTGAGTATGACCTTTATGTCATGAAGGCAAAACTAATATTTCTGTATTTATAATCTTGTACCTGTTTGATACTGGACTTCCCTGAAGTGCACAGGGCTGATCTTTCCCA
The DNA here is from genome assembly GCF_964263255.1 of Lissotriton vulgaris. Classification (NCBI taxonomy): domain Eukaryota; kingdom Metazoa; phylum Chordata; class Amphibia; order Caudata; family Salamandridae; genus Lissotriton; species Lissotriton vulgaris. The sequence continues at coordinate 559,175 of NW_028253588.1, read as the reverse complement.
CCATTTAATGTTTTGGAAATGTACTAACAATTAATGCGACCTGGTACATATTATCTTGTGTTGGCCATTTTTCCATTGTTTAGAAGTATATTGGACAAGTGCATGGCAGCCACATTTTCAGGTAGCTGTTTGTGACATGTTCATAATTTCTGTGGAAATATGAGTAACACTTTCCCGCAAGTCAAGTTGAGGAAAGAAGATAAGGGAAACATATAAATATTGGAAATTACACCAGTATGAGCAACAAAACATTTACCAACAGGACGTGTGAACCAAACGCGGATCTCTTCTTAGTCAGTTGACATGAATAATGGGCTTTAGAAAGGTAGATAGGAAAAAAATAGCGAATCTTGTTTAAATGTTATTGTTTTAAAAAAAAAATATTTTATTTTCATTTTTGCAAGAAAAACATATCAAAGTAAACAGCGATACAGTCACGACAGAAAAATTGATGGCATGTAACTTGTAGCTGTGTTAGAGCACCAAGGCACAGTTCATGTTATCATTGCTTCCACACATGAGTGCACGATCCTCTCTCAACGGTAATTAGCTATTCTTCACCATAGAGCTCCACATACCCCCAGCCCCCTTCGCATCAGTTGCTACACATATTGAGTCAGATCGCCTCCCCACTGAGTCCCAATCAGGCCCTTACTATCCTCATTGGCCAAGTCCGCCACCAGTCAGCAGCGGCAGCGCACTGTCAATCTTGGACTAACTCCTCACAGCAAGCATGTCACCATCCCAGCAAAGGGAGCATTCCACCCTGGCTAGTTTCTCGCCTGCAGACTCTTCTTCCAATGCCTCTGTCATTCCATGCAGCATGTTCTTCCACTCTTGGCAATCGTCCTCCAGGTCCTCATTAGTGGAAACCTCTTTCATGCATCTCAACTCCATCCAAGCTTAGGTCCCTGGACCATGTATGTATCTTAGGCCCAAAGGGTGGACATCCAGTGGATAGTCACTCATCACTTGGCTAGTAGGAGCTCCAGATGTGAAAACGTATTTGTACCCTAACATCCTTGAGGCAAGGAACAGGGTCAGTGCTTAGCCTTAGCATCATGGTGAATAGCAGTGGCATGGTTTTAAATGGGCCGGGTCCTGCCGGTGCTGAGCAATGGCAGTTCTAAAAACTAGATCCTGAGATGGGTCCCTTATTGGGCTTTCCGTTTACCCTCACCTTCAGAGCAATAAAAATGTTGACTGCAACAGAACCTCCCTTTATTGTCTTTGATGTAACTTTAAAGTGACTCTTTATAGTTCTTTCAGAGTCTCATCATTTCGGAACGGACGCATTTTCAATATTATATATAATGAGGCAATAGTTGTTGCTTATGTATCCTACAGAACTAACAACCATTGATAAAGCCAATAGCACTGACTTGTTGTAGGTGTAAAGTTACTTTTATTAGATATTTGGATACAATCTCAGAAGTAGCAAGATACCAGTGGTGTGGCACACTATACAAAGCCCAAAATTTTAGGTTTCCTGCTTTTAATTACATTGCCCGCACATCTTTGAGAGACTCCCCTCCCAGTTTTTTCATCCAACTTAAATCCCTGGGGAATGGCCTGTAGCAAGCATCTAACCACCTCTTGCCAAGACAATGGAACACAGAGTGTATGTTAGTGCTGGCATCACACCACAATCCTTCACCAACAGAACAATGAAAATGGCATAGCAGCGTCTGGCTTAACACCCATGAATGAACTTTAAGGAAAGATGAGATAGAATTAAAAGAATTGAGCACAACCTTCCCTGCCCTCATTCATCTTACGCCCACCATTATAACGGGCATAGGATTGAGGGAAAAGTGCCACCCAACATTGTAAACATATATCAGGAAGTAATGTTAGGTAAACCCTTGTGACAACCTACATCTTTGTGATCACTGTGTATCTCCTTTATTAAAACGTTTGCTTAATCATGCACATGCACAGTGAAGTTTTCCTTGTCCTGAAATATTGTTTTTAAATTGCATTCAAAGACAATTATAGTACACATTTTTCTAAAACATGGACTGGTGTTCACTTTTGTGGCGGCTGCAGTTTTGAAATAAATCTTGAGAAAGGTTTATCTTAGAAATAATAATAAGACATTGAGGAATGGAAGAAGCAATAGGATTACAGAAAACCATAAAATCAACTAAAATTCTCTTTAAAATTCATCATTATTTTCCATTGTACTAAAAGCTTATTCAAAACCTACACCATAAATTCCCTCTAGACATTTTATCTTTGTAAAACGGCATAAATACACGAAAAATCATATTTTATTAACAGCAAAGAACAGATCAGTTGGTGTGGAGTCGAAGGGATGTCTGACATACGATCCAGTGGAATGAATCCCTTCAGTCTGAGAGATTCATTCAGCGGGTGAGTTCTTCACTCCTCCAAGGAGTGAGGATCTTCCAGAGAGCATCCCTCAGTTTGGAAGTTCCCAGAATTAAGACAATGGGTTGTGCAGTTATAGAAGTGATAACAATAACACCAAAGATAGACCACATTAACATGTTTCTTGTGCACAGTGCGAGAATCTGGGGAATTAAACTTGAAATGTTTGTCAACAGGAGGAATCCCATCATTTTTGCTGCCCTGTAATGAGTCTGCAGCTGGGGCTGGCTGAAGCCTGATGCATTATTTTTCATCCTCTGGGTGTGTCTGCAGAGGGAAGTGAGTATGAGTGTCATGGAAGCAATGTTAAGGACAAGAGGTAATAAGACACCAAGAGCAATAGCTACATAAATGTATGAATTTTCGAAATTCAGTGCATTATTGTAGATAATGTCGTTGCTTGTTAGATTAGCTGTTGAATTCTCCAGGGATTCTCCATACGTACCGAAGTATGATAGGATACCAGGAACAATGGATCCCATGACAGACCCCAGGAGCATCCAGGGCACCATCTTCGAGATCCTCATCTTCAGCCTGATGAAGAGGTGGTGGCTGAAGTCCACAATCTTCACACTGTAGAAGATACAGAGGCAGACGGTGAACCAACATATGGTTCACAGAGAGTACATTTTAAACAAATTTAAGAGTTGGTGATTGACATAGATACGATGAAAGTTTAGTAGATGGACAATAACAAAACTACACTGATAAAATATGGATCCGAATCCTAGAGACACTAAGATGAGATCGCAGGTATTCAACGTTCTTCGTTGAGTCCAGGCCAGGAGATAGAACACCACAATGTATGCACTGGCGAGAATTCCAATCAATGTCAATGCAATGCTCACAACATCTGTCATAAATGAATACTCCATTTTCTGTCCTTTTGTTTTCTGTTCACTGGGGAAATTCACGAACAGCAATACGGGTCGCTCCTGAGACTTCTCTAGGTTTATTGCACTGGGATCTTTTAAAAAGAGTCCTGGACCGGCAGCTGCACCTGGTTCAAATGGCACCTCTCGTCTTTCTTGTCATAAGCATGCATTCAACTTTGCATTGATGCAAATCTGAAAGATTTTTCCATCCTCAGCAATGTTTGAGATCAGAGAAGCTATTTCAGATATGCTTGAACGTGAAAGTTAGATTTGCTTTCTCTGTGACCAACATCACGTTGAATATAGTTGTTTCATTCTATCATTCTCTTTTAAATGGGTTATTGACGACCAAGTGCGTTTAGTGGTTCACTCTAATATTTATACATTGTTAATGATTTTAAAATATTTTAATAAAATTAAAATAGAAAACATCAAAATATCTAATACATACAGTAAATAATGCTCTTATCTCTATGAAAGCAAAGTATTATAAAGAAACGTCTTTGCTAACACCATTGCTAAATATCACTAGGCATTTTCTTATGGCACTAATGTGGTGAATTGTATTTATTTAAACTGTTTTATTTATTTTATTTTTAAATGGCTAAAGATGTTGGCCCACTAGCATGAGTACAGGTACATATCTTATTGAACCTTAATATTTGATACTTTTGCATAAGATATACTTCTTAAAATTATTTTCAATGTTGAAACACGAGAGCACTACAATCATACGGTTTGATCATGACCATAGTAGGTATACACAAATACCTCAAAGAAGAGTAGCATAGTACATCAAGAACATCAATGAACAAGGACACTATTTGCATTTTACGATAACGGGTGAACCACAGTCATCCATTAACCCCGTCCTAAGCGGCATCACCCAGCAGCCATCTCATATCATGATAACAGCTGTGGGTCAGTCAAACTAGTGGGCATTGTATCCACCAGGAGGCAAACCCATCTCCCACTTGCCTATCATGTAGCAACTCTGCCACCTGTCTGTTCTACATAATGAGGTACAATGTCCCCGTTCACTCCCCCTTCGCCTCCCCAGTCTTCTTGCCCACAAGGTATGTTTGATACGAGCCCCAGTGGTTTTTAGGGCTACTCTGAGGAGGGAGTAGCTGACTGTGTACATCTAAATGTTGCAGTAGACCATGTCTGTATGCCATTCATCCAGGGTAGGAACTGGCCCAGCACATTGCCTTCCGGTAATAGCCCAATAGACACCAGGGAACTGGTTACATTTTGCACCCCCTTATCGAAGCCCAGAAGAGCCAACATAGGGTCAGCTGTCAATGGGGAATCAGCAATCCTACCAAACTCTCGGAATATTACTTTCCAGAACTCAGATAGCTCTGTGCAGTACCATGCCACATGTTTAAAATCAGCCACACCTGTGCTACACCTTGGGCACCTCGCCGAGTCTTGTAACCGGTATTTGTAAATTTTTCTGGGGTGTAGTATACTAGATTGACATATTTAAAATGTATGAGTCTCTCTCGTCCATTTAGTGATACCGATTTGTTACAGAGCAAAAGTATCTCCAGTCTTTGTCATCTATGGTCTTGACTACATCCCTTTACCACTCATGTTGCGCTTGTGACACTGGCCTGCGTGCCTCCTTTGCTAGATCATAGACCTTTGTGACCAGCCTAGTGGGAGTGCATAATTGAATCAGTAGGGACAGGGAAGGAGGGCCAGGGGTTCCTGCGTGCCCACCTCCAAGAATCTCTCAGGATGTGAGGGACTCTAAAAAATATCAGAAGCGGGCAAGGGGCTTCTGTGTTTGATGTCTATCCAGGAATGCGTCCCAGCGCTTCACCTCCCCTTCTTGGAATAACTTCCCCATGTCGGTGAACCCCAGACCATTTAATCTACTTACAATGCCTTTCTCCTGACTCAAGAGAAACCAAAAGCACTAATCCATTGGAACATGTGGGGAATATAGTAAGGAGTTGGCCTGCTACTCCAGCAGATGCCGTCAAGTTTGTGTCCCAGAATTAAGCGCAGTGAGCCACTGGATTCAAGCTATTTGCATTGTTCAGTATTCCATCCATCATATGTTACTTTTGCTTTTGTCTCCCTAAGTTGGAATGGTATGCCCAGATGTGGGTCCCGTGCTCACTGAACCACTGCATTCAAGCTAGCCTGGCTGATATGGGGTAATGCCCTGAAACTGTTCCCAGGATGCTTGTTTCAGGTCCAGGGAGGGCCTGGTTTGGCAGTTCGGGCTGGACTATTCCCACGAGGAACATGGGCAAGACTGATTTGCATATAGCTGGGTCCAAACTGAGGTGGCATGGTGAGCAAAAGAACGATGTATTAAACCCAGATCTTTGTGACTGGGGGTGAATGGTTACCTTGTTCAGTAGTTCTGTCCATCGTGTGTTGCTTTTACAGAATTAAGAGAGCCAATTATGCCTTGGCATCTAGGCGGATTGCGGAGCAGTGTCTGTGGGAAAGTGAGAGGACGTGCAGCATCTCTTTCAATGTACAGGTATGGTAGAGCCTATGGACCATTTAGCCAGTGGTACGCTGCTGGGCACTGTGCCGCCCTTTGGTACAATTCTAAGTCTGGTGCGTTTAGTCCCCAAATATAGCATGCAACAAGGTAAGAACCTTGCACTGCACCCTAGCTTGTTTACCAAACCACACCAACCGTAGAAGCTGAGTCCACAACTCTGCAAACAGTGATTTTCGAAGGAACATTGGATATGGTGGAGCAAGAATAAAAATCTGTGGAGTACCACCATTTGCATGAGCTCTATACGCCCCATTAGAGACAGTGGAAGTTTAATCCAGGGCTCAAAATCTTCTCCTAATTTGTGTATTGCTTTGCAATACTTATCTCTGAGAACCTGCACCGGCTCCGTGTGGATTTGTATCCCCAAGTACCGGACAGAGTCCGTTATCGAATGGAGATGGAATTCCAGCTCTATGGGTGTCATTGCAGGGGTGATCAGGAAGAATATTGACTTATCCCAGTTGATCTTGAGGCCTGAAAGCCCCCCAAATCTCACTAATCTTCGTAGCAAGGGCGAGAGGTTGCTCTGGTCTCAGACATATAATAGAGTATCATCTGCGTATGCTGATATTACAAGGTTATAAACTGGGAAGCCTGTTCCCTTATGCCCATGGAACTCTCTGAGAGCGCACCTCAATGGCTCCTCCACCAGCGTATATAGTAACAGCGACAGGGAGGATCACTGTTTGGTTCCCCTACTGATTGTTATTGGGGTCTTCATCGTGTTTCCCACTTGAATCAGAGACGTTGGCTCCATTTATAGGACCTCCATCAGTCTCAGAAAAAAGTCTACCACCCCGATCCGGCAAAGGGCAACTCTCAGAAATGTCTATTCCACAAAATCAAATGCTTTTTCTGCGTCTAACAACACAGTAGCTGCCCTCACGTCCAGATCTACGCGCTGTAAAATGACAAATAGAGTAGGGGTATTGTTTATCAAGCTTCAAACTAGGACAAATCCAGTCTTCTCTGTTCACACCACTCCCGGCAGCAAAGGGGCCAACCTATTAGTCAAAACTTTAGTGTATATTTTAGTGTCAACATTTAATAAGGACTTAGGGACGGAATTATGGGCCATTACTGAAGTACTTGTGTAACAATTGCAACATCTGTAGCTATGAATGCTTGTGGTATACTGCTGATGTTTTGTAGTCATCTCATCACATATCCATATTATCTCATAATATAATCAACTTTTTGAACAGCACTCCTTACTCTGTTGTTTAGTGCCTTCCCCTTCTTGTTGGCTAGGCCACTGCAGCAGCTCCTCTTTTCAGAAGCAATTCAATGATCCTAGCCCAAAAAGACTCTATCAAAATGTCTAAATTGACCCTCTATTCTATCCTGAGGAAAATCTTCACTGTAGGGCCATCAGTGGTGAACGAAAATGCCAAAGTGTCAGAATTCAAAGAGCTAGTGATGGAGCACTGGGCCATTCTTAACATTTCTCCTGTCAATAGACCTTTTTTATTGGCCTGAGATGTAAAGGGTATTAACATTAATTAAACAATGTAATTATCGTATAGCACATTTGGCAAATCAAAGAGGACTAGGAACTGATGGGTAAGGCTAAATTGGTTTATTATACATTCGAAGCCAGACTAATGTAAATGAATCTCAAGAACATATTGTAAAGATACAAAATCATCACTGATAAACCAAAACATCGAATGAAATGAAGTCTTAACAGAATAAGGTATACAAGAAAGTCAGTTGCAGCAATACTAAAGATAAGAAATATAATTTGATGTCACTTTACAGGTTTCAATCATCTTGTCTTTGTATGAATAAATCTAAAGTCCCCTAAACTAGTCCTAAGCTAAAGTTGGAAAATGGGGAAACCTAGTTTAAACACCAGCAATTAACTGTCAACACCGGCACTTATGGCAGTCTGCCACATGGTGGTCTTGTTTATCTCATTTAGAGAAAAGCATAACAACAGTTGTTTAATAATTCATTATCGATAAAAAAATTATAAATACTTGCCAACAAAGCCATTATTATAGCTTTGGAGGCCTGGAATAGTCAGAATTGTCATACTTGTAGGAGTGTAATGGTTGGTGGTTGGGTTGCTGCTGTAGTTTTCAGCACTGGCAAGGGAAATGCGCGGTACAAGCGGAAATGGTCTCCAAAAATGTGCCCTGGCACTCATATTTTTACAAATTGAGCACTGCCCCAACTCAAAACAAGTTAGACATCAGCTCAGAAGATGATGATCTGATCATGACCGCAAATTGAAAACTTAAAAACTAATGTTATTAGCAGAGCAACTAGGAGATTATGCCCTCTGTCAATCAGGTGTTTACTTCTTAGCAAGGCAAGACGGCCCAACGGTAACAGGCTGGCTGTATTGTGTCCGGCGTGCAACAACTGGCAGACTCCTGGGGCAACGCCACACTGCATGAGTCTTGCAAACACATTGGACTGGAGACAGTGCTCTGGGCTTCAGCTGAGGAATCACTCCTCCGGTCACTGCGGTCCTGGCTGGTTCACACTCTGCCCCGCGCCGGTGGGGTAGTGAGGGGTCCGGTCACTGGATCAATAACCTCCCCGGTGTGCGTGGCGATGTCTGCCATATTGCCAGTAGCATGTTCACGAGGTGTCAGCCTCCGGCGCAGGCAGTGTGGGGGCCGGGGATGTTGCAGGATCACATTTACCACTGCAGTGCGAGTGGCGAGCTGCGCTCCCTCTGCCCACTGCGGAAGCCAAAACTTTATTCATGAACTGCTGCATTCTCCTGGCACAACAGCAGTACAACCAGTTACCCACCTTTTAAAGACTAGGGGCTAGATGTAGGTAAATAGGTTTTACCGATTCTTAAATACCAAATTTTACCGATTCGGTATTTAAGAATCGGTAAAACCTATGTAGGTAAAAAATCGGTAAAAAATACCGATTAGGTAAGATTCGGTATTTACCGAATCGGTAATTACCGAGTCGGTATTTTCCATTGATTCCTATGGGCCTTGAAGCCCATAGGAATCAATAGCAAATACTGATTCTGTAATTACCGAATCGGTAAATTTACCGAATTGACAGGGGGAACAGGGTGTTACTTTGACACCCTGTTGCACCCCTATTTCAGGCTTGTGTGCCATGTGACACACATACATGCCCTTAGGGCATTTTATGTGTGCCACATGGCACAGGTGTACATGCACAGATGTGCATGTACACAGGAATTCGTTATTTACCATGTAATAGTATAACATGGTAAATACCGAATCCTGAATGGCCTGTAGCACTATTAACAGTGCTACCTACATAGCAAATTACACATTCTGTATTTTTACCGATCGGTAATTTTACCGAATCAGTAAAATTTACAGAATCGGTAAATTTACCGATTCTGTAATTTTACCTATTCGGTAAAATTACAGAATCTGTAAGTTTTTCAAACCCCTACATACCAATGTCCAAATACCGGTCGGAAACGGCCGAAAATCGGTATTTTCAGCCATTTACGACCGGTATTTGGACACCTACATCTGGCCCTAGGTTTGGCATCAGTGAATGTAATACACATGGTCAGGGCCGGACTGGGAACCTAAACTGGCTATGGCAGACTGCCCCCTGCCCCCCTGGGGTGCTGTGGGGGTGGAGCCGAGCTGTTTACAAGGGCCAGGTTTCGGCCGATTTTGCTACAGGGGGCTGATATTGCAGGCCTCTCGTAACAACCGCCCCCCCCTTCCCCCCCCCCCCCAAAGGGGCCCAAAACTGGCCGCATCCTGGCGGCCCAGCGGGGAAACGCCCGGTAACCTACAGCCAGTCCGGCCCTATGCATGGTCCTATTTGTTACAATGTAGCTGAGTAGCAGCTTTAGCTGCGAGCACATGACCCAGCCCCCAAGCCTGCGGGGAGCACTGCGCTGCCATTGCTGGTTTTAGTCACAGTATGGTGCACTGTAGCAGCCCTCCAGCTTGGCTGCCAAGCAAGCGCTATAATGCATGATTTTGTATTTCAGTGAAGTGATGCGGACCGCCACTGGAATGTGTCAGTCTAACGCCTGAGGCATGCTTGGCAGGACTGCAAGTGGCCTTATTATTCCTCAGTTGACCCAATTAGCCTTATTTCATGACCTGTCCTCTGCAGTGGGACTTACAAACCATTGTCGCAGGTACCTAGACACATCTATGACAGCAGCCATACTATGCACACTGCGACAATGGAAACAGATGAATGTTGCAACTTTTGATGAGTGGCTGACAGAGATATCAAGAATGTAAAACTGAGGAAGACTCATAAGATCGAACAATAACTAGAAACCTTTAATCAGATGGGGCACCACTATTGATGAATAGAACCCTTGAAAGGAGATTCTTTATATGGGATCCCTAGTGGACCATACAAACATTGCTATCTGTGGAACAGTGGTAACACCATAGAAGTACTGCTCGATTCGCGAAGCCCAAGGATCGCTCCCCCGAACTAAAGAGCATTGACTTGTACATTGTATTTACTCATCACCAGACGATTCTGGGTTAACATTTGTTTCTGAACTCTCATGGTTATGATTCTGCCATTTTTGTCTTATCGGGTTTTAGATATTTTGTACTGTAAATGTTTTTTGGTGAGTCTTAACAGCAATAACAACTGTTGTGTAAAAGTCCAAATCAGCAAATGAACACATTATAAAGGAAGCCGGGTGTACTAAAAGGGATACTAATTGTAGCCAGTGGACAGGATTGCTTTTGAAATTTCATTTGTTGACTTTACAGATATTTCAAATAAATGGAGACAAAATCTTATCTAACCAGGGTTTTTGCCAAGGGAACAGCTGTCAGGCTATTTCACTTTTCCTACTTCACCCTTAAAAATGTTTGGGCTGTACCATGTTTAGATTTGTTTTGCTTTTAGGGCATTGGCATTTGACTAATGACAAATAGAAAATAACTTAGATTTCTCAGTCAGTCAAATTGGCTTTATTTCGATATAAAAATATCTTAAAAAGCAGTACATCTACATTATATTAAGATAAAAGGATAAAAGCCTAGCCATAAATACAATCATACTAAATACAATACAAATGGCGGCAATGAATTACATAAAATGGTCTAACAAGATGATCTTGATTAAACAATATACATAAGCCTTTTTGACCTAATCAGCCATGCCCATGCTAAAAACTTCGCTACACCACAGACAAATGGGGGCCGTGTATCGGACTTCAAAATTCGTAGAGCCACACTATACTGTCTAGTACCCAATTCTTTACACAAAGGTTTTAACCACCTGGTACGAGGAGCTTTATAGGCAGGGCATTCAACTAAAAAGTGGGGGACTGACTCAGTCCTAGAGGGACAAAAAGGGCAGGAAGATACAGTTTGTGCCGGGATCTTCCAGCGTACAGTCAGTTCTCCCACGGGGAGCATGCCTTCTTTAGAATAGGAACCTGACTTAAAATCCCTTTCTGTTTACCTAGCCCATTTGGTGACAATGCCTACATTCTCAGCATGAAGCAACCTTTCCCTAGCCAGCTCTACCCAAATCTATGATGTTTCCTATGTGGACTTAGGTGTAGTAGCATTCTCCTTCAAACTTGCTGCCTTGTGGTTAGCAGGCGGGGGGTGGAGGTCTGAGAGACAGGGTTAATGCCCTCCAACAGATCCTTATTTTATGTCAGTTCATGAAAGTGTTCCAGTGCAAATAGTTATCTAGGGAAGGCGTCCCCAAGGTATTGCGTGCACAGTGGAAGGAGATGTGGTGGTCAGGCCTGATTGCAGAAGGACGCATGGCATCCCAAGAACAATGTAGACCAGGTGTAGAGCTTGACAAGGTATCCTCTGGCATCTTTAGGGAAGGAAGATTGCTTTGCCAAGGTATTTGGTGTCAATGCTGGCAGTGACTTTGGGGCCCTGCAGGTTGCCAACGTTCCTGCACAACCAGTCCCAGGAAGGGAGGTGCTGAAGTTCTGTTACCATGTAGATCGAAAAGCCTACCTTGCTCTGCAGGTCCAGAAGCTTCAAAGGTGCAAGAAGACAACCAACTGGGCAACTATGAGACCAAAGGGTGAGCTTCCAGCCATTAACTTGTATTTATCTTCCTCAACAGACACAGAACTCATCAGGTGAAACATAAGTAGGACTGTACGTATATTCATCATGGAGTTGTGTGAAAGGTAAATTCAAAATATGCATGATGGGGAGCATCATGTGTGACTGGTGAAAGTGCCATGAGTCTCCCAGATGTATATACTGTTGCACTTCGTGATTGGGCTTGTTCAGGGTGCTACACTCACTACTGGATCCCTTGGATTCATTTGTAGTGAATGGAGAGCTGTGATTTGCCTGTTGTAACAATCCCCTTGCATAGTCACTGTTCCAACTCACAATTTCCTTGTGAAGACTTGGTGAGTGTCTGGTGAGGACGAAAGATGCCTTTATAAAGTATCACACTGAATATTCAATAGTGAGAATTCCCTAATTCATGTGCTGCATAATTTCCTCTGTCCATGTAGCTGTGAATGCTGTGGTCATGTCATTCAAATGCTGACCAATGAAGAGCTTTCAAATGCACAACATTGCTGAAGACACAACACGTGGACATTAAGTGTTGTGTCTTGAAAGGATTTCACTATTTGGTGATTATAATCAAACTACCTCTTCTTTTAGCTCCAAAGTTCCAGGCTTTGGTCTGCTACTGGAGGAGTCACCTCCTCTAGTCTTGGTTCACTTTCTCCATGATTTCATCCTCAGAGGAACCCTGCTGTAACATAAGACCTGCATAGACGAGACTCTTGATTGTATGATTTTATTTGCCATGCCATGGCATCAGCAACTTTTACATACACATAAGAGGGCTGGTCGGCTGACATTTTCAGATAGATTTCCTGTGACTGCAGTCCTTTACAATATCCATGTGGATGTTTTCATTTTGACTGAATTCTATTCTGTGATACTATTTCATCATAGATTCAGCCCCTGATTTACTCAGCGTACTCACTAAATAATATAGCAGTATACTCCACACACATCGATCATGACTCTATAGACTATGATGTATGTTGTTGTTGTTGTGAATCTCTATAAAGTGTACTTTGTGCACTATGATGTTTGTGGTTGTTGTGAAAATTGTACCACACTTGCCTCCAAGGTTATCTTCAGGTTACAAAGTCTGTACGGCAGATGAGAGTCTGCATGCTGGATAGTCTTTGCATTCCCTGTTGAAGCCCTAACATCCCACCATTCCCTGGAGTCTCCCTGAGTGTAAACAAGGACCCTCCACCTGTTTCACTAGGCCCCAGTACATTGAAGAAAAGAGTACCTTTTGGAGCCCTCACAGTATCTGACCAAAAATGCAAACTGTAAGAAATTGGGTAATTGGCTGAGAGGGGTGAATACTCTTCACAAGCAACAACTACAATCCTTGTCACAGAACTGCAAAACTCACTAAAATATACTGTGCTTAACCCTCTAGTAGCTTGGCACAACATCAGTCAGGCTTGACTTAAAGGAACTGGGTTGAGTAATAGTAGTATTGATTTATTCACAAAATAAAACATACTTGTGAAAATAAATTACTTTAAAAAACATTATACAATAGTATGAACAACCATAAAATGGAATAAAAGCATACCTTACTTCATCACAATATAAGAACAACTATAAAAAACAAACACAGTAATTCCAAAAAAGTTTAATGGGCATAATAATAAGTTCTAATGAATGACTAAAGTCTTAATACCAATTTGACCAATTATTGATCCTATGCAGTTTCAACTGGTGTTGTTTGCCACCACTGGTAAAACTGGTCCATTGACCACTCAAACCAGGTTGTGGGCAAAAAAAACATTGGATATGTCAAGTGTGGTTTTAAACCTTTTAAGCACAAGACCATCCACAAGGGCAGAGCCGTGAGTATTCTGTACTGCACAGGTACGGCAATGTGAGTTTAAATGCTGGTAATCCAATACCAAACCGTAAGAACCGTCAGGCTTGGTCACAGTAAAAAGAGGTTTATTCATCGGAGACACACAAGTTTCAGACACACCTTGATATTCCAATTGTTCAAGGATTTCTGCCACGGAAGCCTTGGCTTCACGCCGCATGGGATACTGGGCTTCCGTAGACGCAGGCACTAGTGATGCGGGACGTGACTCCTGTTTCTGTTTTTTATTCTTATTCCAATTTTTCTTTTGAGGTTTGGGTTGATTGTCCTTATCAGACTTCGCACCCTGAGTTTGTTGTTTCTCTTTTGTAGAAAAAGGCTTGAGACCTAAACTATTACGACCTATGATCTTATAAGCCGCCGTAATAATGCTCAGTAACTGACGGGGTTTGTCGCATCGGAGACCTCGCGCAAGACATTAGACACTTGAAAGTTTACTGCATCTCCCTTTATATTAGAAAGGACGAGATCGGAAACTACGTCAAATGTGCGATGAGTCAGATTCCCAATTCAACCGCTCCCTCAGGTCCGTGCTCATCTTGAACATGCTTAATGCAGAGGGAAGGACAGCCATTGACGGTTTGCTGAAGCACCTCGTGTACACTGCCGCAAAGATTCTACCCCATGACTAACAGTCACCGGCTTCCGGTACCAAGTCCATGGGCAAACTAATTGTAAAAATTCTGTGTTTTTCTACAGGACTCGAATTAGGAAAAACTGCTTCCAGTTGGTCAAATTTCTTGGCAAGCCAAAAAGACAAATCATCCTTATCTTGGGGACGCTTGCCCATAACCGCATTAACCATGACGGGTCTAAGCTTCATCCCGCTCGGCCTAGCTGGAAGCGCTGCAACACCAGGGGCTCCGCCCTGGGCGTTGCGGTAATATATTGAACCAGGGCCCTAATAACTCCTATTGCGGAGGTTTATAGGCAACTCATCTCAGCAACGGGGACTGCCCCCGCACAAGGATGCGGGGTAAATCCATCCAACACAGGCCAAGTAGTGCCTGGAATGGACAAAGTACCTAATCTAATCACCGTTAAACTGTGGGGAAGGGCGCCATTAAATCAAACACGGTGCTGCCATGCAGAAATCGGAACTTCCTGTGTCCTGTAAGGAACATATTCCACAGGCACGACTGTGTGAGTGTAAGTGTGGAACACCTGAGTAGCCGCATCCACTGGAGGAAACATCACCCATGAGTAGAAAACCTCAAAAGGGTATGCTACATGAGCACTCACCACCAAAATAACCGTCATGCCCTCCAAGGTGACGTTATAAGTCTGCAAATGATTGCGGACCGCAATGCGACTATGCTGCATTATGTCAATGTCACCCATAATGACACAGAAAAGTAGAGGTACAATGCAGAACACCTGAGTAGCCGCATCCACTGGAGGAAACATCACCCATGAGTAGAAAACCTCAAAAGGGTATGCTACCTCAGCATTCATAACCGCCATGCCCTCCAAGGTGACGTTATAAGTCTGCAAATGATTGCGGACCGCAATGCGACTATGCTGCGTTATGTCAATGTCACCCATAATGACACAGAAAAGTAGCGGTACAATGCAAAACAATGTAGCACAACTGGGTAGTAATTCAAAAAGAAACCATTTTTAAAGATTCAGCTTGAAAAGACCTATATCAATATAGGCAGGTTTATCTGTCACTAATGTTTTTTGGAAACAATAGTGAGGGTGTCATGGACTGATGTAAGCACTACTCAAGCGTCTTGTAATAAGACCACCATCGTTGGGCGCCATGTTGCAGGGATTCTGCTCAGACACAGAACTGTGCACAGAAACTCAGGACCTCAGTGAATTAGGGTGTGCCAAAACCTCACCTTAGTACCTAAAATTCTCTATGAGACTAGCATCAATGTCTCATTAGCTCTTAGTCCTAGAGCAGAAAAAAACATTGATTAGAAAACCCAGAACATTCAACGTAGGTTACCTCAGGTAAAGTGTGAAACAAGAGCACTCTTTCGTTACACTCTCATACCAGTCTAAAACATGGAGAAAAGGGAGACACGAGCAAGTTTAAAATATTTATTTTAACACTGTGATCTCAGGTGCAGCATCTTAGCTAATATAAGCAGATATATGATTAGAAATAAGATTGTTAGCATAGTTACTATTCCATAAACTACAAAGGGAGAAAGCATGTTATAATGCTAAATGGAAATAGGTTTAAAATATACCTCTATTTCACCCTCCCTTGCTAGTAGGTTATTATAACTAAAGAAGGTCTCATAGGCTTACATAGGCGGCCCCATACCTCTGGTATTAGCAGGAGTGAATCACATCAAGTTCTGCACAAGCTCTCAGCATACGAATGCTCTCCAAGTGTGTGCAATCATGCTTACACAGTGCATTATTAAACTAGCCAGTATCAGAGGTGGACACAGCTGCATATATGTTTTGGCTAGAACATGCTCTGATCAGTTCGAACAACATCCACAGTGTTGATATAACCTTGACAGCCTCGGCACTCACTGTACAGACTAAGCTATTGAAGCACGTCTAGCATTGCAGAAAAACAAGTTATTCTCATGTGAAGCAAAACACTCAGCCTTCTCTAAACAATAGTTAAAGTGTGCTCCGTGTGCAAAGGACAGCAAAAAGGTAAAATGGCATTTACATTTCTAATAAGCTCATGCTAACTTAATACTGTGTGAATATAAGGCTTAGCCCACTACAGTACAAGGCAGACTTCATGCAGCAGGGCAGTCCTCGGTAGCAGCAGGACAATTATCTGAGGTACAAAGCAGGTCTCAAGCAGTAGAGCAGTCCAGTAGTGAACTGATGAGTCGTCCTGAGGGTGCAGTATGTATACCTGGTGCCAGCCTTTAAATTGGTTGAAACCTCTAAGCTCTTCTGTCATCTGTTCTGGATATTCCCCCCATCGACAGTCCAGATCGCAAGAGGTCTAGGGTGACAAAAGCCTCACGCCAAGTTCCTTATGAGTACGCTAAGCCAGCCTCTTTAATGCAAGTGGAGCGGCGAACAAATCTGCCACTCTCATCCTTGCAAGATGACCATCCTGCCAACACCTATTCCCCCTTTGTCACACTGTCTGGGAGGAATACACAAAAGCAAACTGACAAGATAGTGTCAACTTTCTAAATGTGGCATTTTCAGAATGTGACCTACAATCTGGGAAAAATTGGGTTGTCGGCTAAGGTATGTGAAACCCTACTCAAGCAATAGCCACAATCCTTTTCAGGGTGAACCACAAAGTGTCACTAAATTAACCTGTGCTAAAGGTGAAGCTCAGTGGAACAAGGAAGCTGGTGGTGTCTGAGGAGAAGTAAGCATTGTCAATAGGGAGCCGCTGGACAAAGTCACAATGAAGATTTCTACATCTGGACTAAATCTCAATCATGGGAGTGGAAAATCTCCAGCAGTACTAACCAACGAGTGCTCCACGAGGCCAGATAGCCCTTCAGTGAGCAGCCGCAGAGCATGATTTCTGCTGCTGAGAAGAAAGCAGAGGGTGCTCCTGCAGTGAAGTCGGCCTGACAGGCTAAAAACCTTGGGATCATGTGTGAGCATGTAGGTGCTGGTCTCCTTTCAGTTCCACCAGCACTTGCAGAACATTTCGTAAGTCCCAAGTTTTGGATTTCTGCTATCTTGGTACCTTTAGCACAACCCCCAAGGGTCCAGGATAGCGGAGGGGGCAACACTTGTAGAGTTAGGAATCATTCAAGCTGGGCCCAGATGCAGGGTCAAGATAGTTGCAGCCTTTTCTGTTCAGGAGGTTCTGGTCAGTAAGCTAGCAGACTAGCCCTTACATCACTCTGGAAATGTTAGATTCAAGCAGGAAAGTGGGTCTCAGGGAGAAAGACAGTCACCTGAGCGCATAAGGCTGGCTTCAAGCAGCAGGGCAGCCCTGCTGATGTAACAGGACAGTCCTCTCAGTACACAACTGGCCACAGGCATCATGCCTGTCCTCTGAGAATCCTTCCACAGGTCCAGAAGTGAACCGAAGAGTGGTTCTGAGGATCCTATGTTTATACCTGGTACCAGCCCAGAATTTTAAGAAACTTCTGGCATTTTTCCCCAACAGAAGTGTCAGGAATGTCCTGCCTCCCTGGTCCCAGTCTATCCAATGGTATCATATGCTAATGTGAAGTTCTTTGTGAGCTGAGACTGGGCCTTTGAAGTGCAAGTAGGGTTGTGTACAGTGCTGTACCTCCATCCTGCCTGAAGTTGCCCACCCTGCCAAAGCTCAGTCCCATCATTGTTTGGTTTTCTGGGAGGAGTACACAAAGTAAACTTCCAGCTACACTAAGGCATGTGACTCATGAACTAGGCTGCTGGCACCAAACGGATGGGAAATGAAAATGCCAACTTTCAAAAAGTAAGATTTTCAAAAAAGTTAATTTAAATCTGATTTTATCATTAAACAGCATTTAAAATTGCTATTCTAAGACACCAAACATGATGTTTCGACTTGCTCCTTAACAAAAGTAATAATGTATTTAATATATCCTTCCTGCCACCATATTCTGCAACTTGTCTGTGTCTCTCTGTTAAAGGAAACCTGAACACCACTTACTGGGGTAAC
Source organism: Lissotriton vulgaris (assembly GCF_964263255.1). Taxonomy (NCBI): domain Eukaryota; kingdom Metazoa; phylum Chordata; class Amphibia; order Caudata; family Salamandridae; genus Lissotriton; species Lissotriton vulgaris. The sequence continues at coordinate 540,913 of NW_028253588.1, read as the reverse complement.
TTCCAGGTGGCTTTGAAACAACTTTAGTACTCATCCAGGGCACTTTAGTATTACAAAAGGGCCACAAAGGCTGGTGACCCCCTTCTGCAATACAAATATGGATTGGGCATGTGTAACAACACTACTATGTCAAGAGGGTGTGCCTCGTTTGCATGGAGGCTGAGGCCCCATGCAAACAAGGGAATCTCTTTGCCTCTGCTTCCTCACCATATTATGGATACAGATGCAGAGGCAAACCTGCCTTTAGGAGGCACACTAAAAGTGCGACATTAAAAGGTGGTGCACTTTCAGTGCGCCTCCTCAAGCCAGCCATCCGGATGGGAAAAGGGGGTCCCATGGAATCCCAAAACATTCTCTTGCAGATCAGTGTAGTCATTCACTGCACCTGTATGCAAGGAGATTTCTCTCCCCTCTTGAAAGAGCAGGTGGGTTGCCGCCAGCACAGTGAAACACGGAATTTCACTTGAATGCACAGCCCCTAGGGCAGCATGAGTTTGTGACTGCTAAGAGCAGTACATTCACTGTAATATGGCACATTTTTGCTGTTTGCCCACAGCGCATCTATTTAATGATGCTTCGTAGTGTAAAAAGGAAAAGTGCACGTTAATGTAATATGGCCATTGGTGTTGGGACAGCACTTTAAAAGAGATATTGAGCATGTACTTCCCCATGATTAGGTTGTACAACCATCTGAAATCCTCAACTTTGCTGCCCCTCACCAAACCACTCGGTGCCAAGCTGGAATAGTCTAAAAAAATCTACCTAAGATGGTTGGGGAGTTTGTGGTTGTCACTGAATTTGAGGCAATATCTCTCAGGGATGAGCCCAAATTTGGAGCCAAAAGTGGTCTTCATAGGAGAATACATAATTTGGTTCCCCACCTCTAGTGTAAGATGGGTGCCTCTCCCCACTGTGGGAATGTATTTCCATAGGCTCGCCCCCCAATACTTTTGTGGGACCCAGTGCATTAACAGGGCTATCTTATAGACATAAAACCACAATTCTATGTTATCCCTCACCACATTGCTGGGCACCAGATCTTGTGGTATGCTAACTCTCTCCTCTCCAGTGGACACTGAATGTACACTATCACTATTGCTGCTGGTCTCTGCTTGCTTGGCTATGATGTCCAACTGCACTCTCTTTACCTCCAGAGCCAGCTTCTTCTCCATTCTATGCTGGGCTACCTGCAACATAAACTCCCTTTAAGCCTTCTTGTCTGCCCAATCTTCAAGGGACAGGTTGTGTGAGGACACACTGCTCCTCTGTGGCACGGGCCCCTCTCCTACAGGTAAGTTGTCCTCTTCCTCAGGAAGCTGCAGCACGTGGTCCATGGCCAGACCCTCCTGGTCCTCCTCAAATTCAGCATCCTCCTCCTCAGTAGGCCCACATTTGTAGCCTCTAACCTTCATTCAGCTCCCTCTCCTTGCAAAGCTTCTACAGCTCAGCATTGCTGAGGTCATCAATCTTTTGAAGCGCCATCTCAGTTGAAGCTACAAAAGAGGTGAGCTACTCTAATTTGGAAAAGGGGGGAACAATAACTAATCAAAATCTAAGAAGAGTTTAAACAGAGGTCAAATCTGGTGTCAAATAATTTTTCCGGGATTTGAGTGTTACACTAATCGCTGTATGGTACTGCACAAACACAAGTATTGTATCCCACTGCTGCAACCAATGTGAGGAATCTGATTTTTTTTGAGTGGTGTGAAACTCTACTCAAGCAGCAGCCACAACCCTAAGTAACTAAATTAACTGAAAAGGGCTCTACAAGGCGGGATACTCCTTATGCGGGGACCCTACTGAATAGGATTTGCGCTGCGGAGAAGAACGGGAGCTACTGCAAAGTTAGAAAGACAGGCGATGGACCTTGGGCGGATCTGTGAAGAGAGTATCCGGTCACTTCTCAGAGCACATATTTTGGATTTGGGCTATCTGGGCACCCTTTGCACCAATCCCAAGAGTCCAGAACTAGAGGGGCTCTAACTGGAGGCTTAGAACTCACCACTCAGACTGGGTCCGGGTACAGGTTGGAAATGGTTTCAGCGAGGGACAGTCCAACCAAATTCAACCTTACCATTCAATCTATCAATCAATCAATCAGGATTTATAAAGCGCTGCTAATTACCCGACAGGGTAACCAGGTACTTGCAGGTCTGGGAGGCTCATTTGAACATCCAGACCTTGAGGGCCATTCAGAATTCCGGAAGTGAGGTGATGGTCCGGAGGTGCATGGGGAGGCTGTTCCAAGTCTTTCCCGTGATGTGGAAGAAGGAATGTCCTCCATTCTGCTTCGGTAGATGCTGGAAGTATGGGCATGTGAAAGGGAGGCAGAGCATAGACTTCTGGACAGTTAGTGGCAGATCAGGCAGTGGTTAATGTATGCAGGTCCTTTGTTGTGTAGAGTCTTGTGTGCGTGGGTCAGCAGCTTGAATTGGCATCTCTTCTATATGGGGATCCAGTGGAGTTGCCTGAGGTGGGGTGTGATGTGTGCTTATTGTGAAAGGCCAAGGATGAGTCTGGCTGCAGCTTTCTGTATGGTTTGAAGTTTCTGTAGGAGGTGTGCAGGGATTCCTACATAGAGGGCATTGCCGTAGTCCAATCAGCTGGTGATGAGGGACTGTGTTACTGTGCAATCTCGTGTATAGGGGTAGCCACTTGAAGATCTTATATAGCATGCCATTAAAGAGAGTTTTAAATTACATCATATGCCAAACATGAAGTTTCTACGTGGTACCTAACAAAAATGATCTCTTATTAAAATTTATAAGGTAAAGCATTCAAATCATATGGGAGAATTATGCCTTGCAGTATGGACACATGAATCCAAAATCTTTTCTTTATTAGGACATTTAAAACTCAAAAGTACGTGTCCCATTTTTAAAATACTCAGCACCCTGCACTATGAGCTGTTTAAGGACTATCTCGGGGGTGATGTACATATATTAAAAAGGGAGGTTTAGACTTGGCAGAGGGGTTATTTTGCCAAGTCAAATTGGCAGTTTACAACTGCACATAGGCTTCAATGACAGGCCAGAGACATGTGTTAAAGGGGGTCTTAGGTGGGTGAATGTTGAACTGGGGTGGCGTGGTGAGCAAAATAACGATGGATTAAACCCAGATCTGTGACTGGGGGTGAATGTTTTGCCAATGTGCAACATTCCGTCCATCATCTTGTGTGTTTTGTTGTTTGCCCTATGTGGGAAGGGTATGCCCAGACGTGGGTTCCGTGCTCACTACGCCACCGAAGTCAAGCTATCCTGGCTGATGGCGGCTGGTAGCCAGAAACCCGTCATAGGATGCTTGATTTCGGTCCAGGGAAGAAATGGCTTGGCAGTTTGGGCTGGACTGTTCCCATGAGGCGCAGGGTCAAGACTGATTTGCATATGGACATGTCTGAACGGGGGTGGCGTGGTGAGCAAAATAACGATGGATTTAGGCCCAGATCTCTGTACTGGGGTGAATGTATGACATTGTTCTGCATTATGTCCATCACCTGTTGTTTTTTGCATTTGTCACCCGTGTGAGACGGGTATGCTCAGACGTGAGTCCTGTGCTCTCCATGCCACTGGAATCAAGCTATCCAGGCTGATGAGGGCTGAAAACCCGAAACCGGTCCTTGGATGCTTGTTTCCAGTCCAGGGAGGACCTGGCTTGGCAGTTTGGGCTGGACTGTTCCCATGGGGCACAGGGTCCAGACTGATTTGCATATGGCTGGGTTCAAACTGGAATGGCATGGTGAGCAAAAAAAACGATGGATTTAGGCCCAGATCTCTGTACTGGGGTGAATGTATGACATTGTTCTGCATTCTGTCCATGTGACTTGTGGGGGAATGTTTTGCCAATGTGCAACATTTCGTCCATCATCTTGTGTGTTTTGCTGCCGGCTCATTAGTACCATATAATTTACGGGTCCTGGGTACAAGCAGTATTGTTAGCTATGTATAAGTAAATTAACTGAGCAGATTGGGTGCAAGCCAATTTTGTCCAGGTCTAGGAGAGAGAGCAAAAGCAATTTAGCCCTGGGTAGCAGGGGTAAAAGGCACAGAGCACTACGGCAAACAAACATTAATGTCATCAAACAATGTTTGTGGAACGATTTCATCAACGACTGACAGGATTTACACATATGCTTTGCTGAGCATTTAGGGCTAGATGTAGGTAATCCAAAAATTACTGATTCTAAAATACTGAATTTTACCGATTCAGTATTTTAGAATCGGTATTTCGGATGTAGGTAAAAATTCGGTATTTTTTACAGATTCGGTATCTGTCATTCGGAATTTCCCATTCATTCCTATGGGCCATTTGGCCCATAGGAATGAATGGGAAATACTGAATCGGTAAATACCGAATCAGAAAGGGAAGAAAGTGAAACCTATGAGTCCGCCAATCAGGTGCTACCACCCACCCCCTCCCAACCAGGAAGACTGCAGGTCCTTGTGGAGGAGGTGGTGAAAGAACACCAGAAATCGTTTGGAAAGCATTCCCTGAGTGTGGCTGAATCTGCAAAAAGAAAGATTTGGCTGGAAATGCAGACAAATGTGAATGCTGTTGGAGTGACTCAAAGGGACATAGACGACCTGAAAAAGAGGTGGTATGACCTCAGGAGCATAACCAAGAAGAAAATAGCAGAGCTCCTCTAAGAGGCAAACAAAACTGGAGGAGGGAAGAACCATGCACCTCCCCTGACTTAGCTGGAGGAGTTGGTGCTGTCCACCATTGAACCAGAGAGCGTCTGTGGACTGGGAAATGCAGACAGCTCAGCCAGAGCTGCGGCTAGAAAAGGTAAGACGCATGCACAAAAATCTCCCCCACCCCATCACCTTCCTTTTTCCCTATGTGGCAAAGTTTACCCCACTGCAGTAGAAGTAGTATTAGACAGGAGTAATGCATCATGGGACATGTAGTATTTGAAAGACCTACCATGTCATACAGCACAGCAATGTAGAATTTAGTCTAAACATATCAGTAATAATGAGGCTAAGGCAATATGTACAGTGTTTGAGTGAAAAAAATGTAATTGTAGAAGCAGTGAGACAGGAGCACAGAGCTAATGTACGCTTTTATGTCCACAGGCGAGACATCTCGCAGGCGTACCAGGGAGAAGGAAGGCACAGCACCACAGAGGGATGACAGCCAGGAGGCAGGCACACGTGCAGAGAATGTCACAGAGGAAACTGGTGCACAAACACCACTGCCACCATCCCAAGACCTTGAAATGTCTCCACATCTGCAGGCGTTCCCAGAACGTTCAGGATCCCCTCTGCTACTGTCCTCACCTGTACAGCCTGCATCACTGCCGCAAACAACACCTGCACCTCAACAGAGCAGGAGGCATGCAGTAGCTCCACTGGTAGAAATGGAGACTTCAGCAGGTAAAATGGAGGGTGAAGACACTCAAACCTTGGCTGGGGAAGGAAGCACTGCCACACAGCAGTCCAGTGCAGAGGTTGGCCGTATAGGTATCAGACGCTGCTGGCCCAGAGATAGCAGTGCTGCACAACATGTGGAGGGTCCCAGTGTCTTCCGTGGGCTGGAGGGTAGCATGGTTAAGATCCAAAGAATGCAGGGGAAGACCATCCAGTCTGTGCAACGCCTGGTGAGGACCCTGAATACACATATGGAAAACATAGGGAAGGGCATCAGTGCACTGGTAGAGGAGAATAAAGACATGGCATCAGGTATGAGGGAGATCTTGCAGGGATGTGGGAGATGGCCACTGGTGTGCGGGACATGACACAATCAGTGCAGCTCCTGTGCAGTAAACTGAACCAGGACAGGTTAGCAAGGCGCAAGGACAGACAACATGTGCAGCAACAAACTAAGGCTATGAACCGCCTGGCCACAGCCACTTCCCTTCTATGCAGACGATGCATCAACATGCAAGAGGGACTAATACACAACAGCAGTGAGTTGTCTAGGAGCCTTGCAAGGGTGACCAGTGCTGTAGAGGTGCTGCTTAATGCACAGACAGCACAAACTGCTGCTCTGGATGTACCAGAAAGTGAGGAAAGCACCAGTAGGAGCGGCATGACAAAACCCCTGTAGTTGAGACACGGAGGAGCAGCAGGCGCCATTGGTGAACCAACACCCCAAACACCCAGTGAGGACAGCCAGCCACTTTCATCTGGCACTGGTAGGTGCGCCCGGAAATGACTCATACAGCCCACTCTCCATTGCATGGATGACATTTGTGTTGCACATTTGTGGTTTTGAGTACCTGCGTAGTGCCAAATATTAAACTATGTTGGGTGCATACTCCACCCATCTGTGTGTATTTACTTACTCAAAAAAGTTCTGTGTGATCTCTGCCCGTCTCTGTCTGCCATCGGTTGGTGGCGCAACTCCTGCTGTGTTTGGTTCAGGCAGTGCATGGTCATCATCGTGGTCCTCAAAGTCGCTCAAATCCACCTCGGTGCCCCTCTTTGTAGCAAGGTTGTGTAACATTGCACAAGTTGCAATCATCTTACAGCAGATTATTGGTGAGTACTGCCGTGCCCCTCCACTTTTGTGCAGGCATCGGAACCTGCTTTTTAACAGGCCAAAGGTGCGCTCCACAACGTTCCTGGTGGATTTGTGTTCCACGTTGTATCGTCTCTGGCTGCGGGTTGAAGGGTTGAGGTAGGGTGTCAGGATGAATGAGCGGACGGCATATGCACTGTCCCCTATGTGTAAATAAGAAAACCATTACTCACATGCACACATACACATACATCTGCTATATCTATCAGGGTGTGTTACAGTGTTTTACCTAGCAGGTATCCTTCTCAAAAATTCCCCTGCTGTCAGGCGTGTGTAGATCCCACTGTTCTGAAAGATGTTGGAGTTGTGGGTACTTCCTGGGAACTTGGCCACAATGTCTGTGATTATGTTGTTGGCATCACAGATTACTTGTACATTGATGGAGTGGGTTGACTTCCCATTTCTGTATATGTACTCTGTGGCAGCAGGTGGGCATATAGGGATGTGGGTGCCATCAATACAGCCGATGAAGAGTGGGAAATGTGCAATTTGATAAAAATCTGTCTTGGTTTCAGCAGTTCCGCATGTGTGTCAGGGAAGCAGATGTAATGATGCATTCTCTGCATCATGGCCTCTAGGAACTTCCTGAAGAAACAGGACAGGCAGCTCTGAGACACCCCACCTGCCACAGCAATGACCCCCTGGTAACTCCCAGATGCAAGCAGGTGTAGGCTACAGAGCTCCTGCACATTGGGTGAGGTGGCATGCACCCTTGGGGTTGGGTGCTCCAATAGAGGGTGCAGGTCCCTGATCAAGTCCAGGATGGTTTGGGGGTGTAATCTGTACCTTTGTAATATCTCTGGCTCAGTTAGTTGCAACAGCGTAATCCTCTGCCTGTAGACTTGCTCCTCCGTCATCCAGACCCTCTCTCCTGCTGCCTGTAGCCTTAGCCGCCTTTCTATCACGTAGAACGCCACCATTCTGGTCACAATGTTGCATTTTGGGTCCTTTTTTATAGCCTGCACCTGGTTACCACCTGCTTTCAATCCATGGTAAATACCGGCTCTTAAATACAGAATTTCATGAAATTCGGTATTTTAGAAGTTTGCTACATCTCAAAACTCATTTTTTTCCATTTCTTATTTACCGATTCAGTAAATTCCGATTCGGTAAATACCGAATCGGTAAATTACTGACTCGTATCTACGGAATCAGTATTTTTTGGGCCCCTACATCTCAATATCCAAATACCGGTCGGTAACGGCCGAAATTCGGTATTTTCGGCCGTTACTGACCGGTATTTGGTAACCTACATCTGGCCCTAAGTGAGGTTTTTCTAAAATGTTCTTGCATTTTCTGCTTAGTTCAACATTGCCCGTGGCATGTCTAGACTCATTTTCAGCAGGATTTACTTTGGATTGTACTGTGGGGCTTTGGGTCCTCTCTGTGTATGTTTCAGGATCATCCAATTTCTGTGTTGTCATCAGTACCTGCCACACCACTTTTCGCTAATTCAGTAAAATTGAGACTCAATTAGCCATTGCTTGCCAATGCAGATATTTTACTTATCGATTTTATGCAATGTACTAAAACTGACTGTATACCATGGTAAATAACACCTCTCTGACATCTTTGACCTTCACTATCCTTATTCAATTTAAGCCTACCATTGCAACAGGCATACTATTGAGATTAAAGTTTCACCCAACAGTGTAAACATATATCAGGAAGTAACATGCTCCCAGTTGGGTACTCCTGGGGCCACTCTGCATCTTTATGATCACTGTGTATCTCCGTTATCAACAAATGCTGTGAGTAATCATTCATCATAATGACATTCTCCTAGTCCTGAAATATAGTTTTTAAATTGCATTCAAGAAAATGATTGTGCTAATTTTATGATACGTGAACCATCATTTACCATTGTGGTGGCTGCAGTATGAAATAGATCAGGAGAAAGGTTTATCTTAGAATTCTCTTTAAAATTCATTATCATTTTCCATTGCACTACAAGCCTATTCAAAACCTACACAGAAATGTTATCTTTGTAATATGGTATAAATACACCAAAAATCAAATATTAAACACACAGATGGTTTGGTTTGGAGTAGAAGGGATGTCTGAAGCGAATGCTATCCAGGGAAATGTATCCCTTCAGTCTGAGAGATCCATTCAGTAGGTGAGTTCTGTACTGCCTCCAAGGAGTGAGGATTTTGTATAGCGCATCCCTCAGTTTTGATTTCCTCGGATTAAGACATTGGGTCTTGCAATTATAGAAGTGATAATAGTAAAACTGCAGATAGACAACAATAAGACGTTTGTTGTAGACATTGTGAGAATCTGTGGAATTAAAAATGGAATGCTGGTCAAAAGGAGGAATCCCATCATTGTGGCTGCCCTGTAATGAGCCTGCAGCTGGGGCTGGCTGAAGCCTGATGCATTAGTTCTCCTCCTCTGGGTGTGTCTGCAGAGGGAAGTGAGAATGAGTGTCATAGAAGCAATGTCAAGGACAAGAGGTGAGCAGCCACTAAGAGCGTTAGCTGCATAAAGGTATGAATATTCCAAACTCCGTGGATTATTGTTGATAATCATGTTGCCTGTTAGATTAGATGTTGAATCCTCCAGGGATCCTCCATACGAACTGAAGTATGATGGGATACCAAGGGCAATAGACCCCATGACCGACCCCGGGAACATCCAGGCACGATCTTCGAGATCCTCATCTTCAGCCTGATGAAGAGGTGGTGGCTGAAGTCCACAACCTTCACACAGTAGAAGATGCAGAGGTAGGTGGTGAACCAACATATGGTGCTGCTAGAGTACATCATGAAATAAATTATAGACTCGAAAATCGACATAGATACGATTAACGTTCAGTAAACTGAAAATAGCCAAACTACACTGAGCAAATATGGATCTGAATGCTAGAGACAATAAGGTGAGATTACAGGTACTCAACCTTCTTCCTTGAGCCTAGGCCAGGAGATTGAACACCACAATTACTGCATTGGCGAGAATTCCAATCAATGTCAATGCAATATTCACAAATTCTGTCATAAATGAATCCTCCATTTTCTTTCCTTTTGTTATCTGTTTGCTCAGGAAATTCACAAAAAGCCATTCTGGTTGCCCCTAGGGCTTCGCTATGTTTCTTCCATAGGAATCTACTAAAAAAGAGTCCCGAACCGAAAACGGAACCTGGTTCAAATTACCACTGATGTATTTCTTGACGTAATTATGCATTCGGCTTTACATTAATGCAAATCTGACACATTTTTCAATCCTCCTTCTTCACCATTTTTAAGATCAGAGAACTATTTCACATACCCCGTAGCGGTCAAAATCTACTATTTGAATCTGAATGTAAGTTTTGCTATCTCCATGACCTATTTCGTGTTTAATTATTATAGTTGCTTTTAAACAAAGGCAATCGCCCCTTCATTCCATTGTTCTCCTTTAAATGGATTTCTAACAAAAGAATGCATTTAATGATTCAGTATAATATTTATACATTGTTAATTGTTTGTAGGAAAAAATAAAGAGTATCTAATATACATTACAGTAAATATTGTTTTTTTCTCTATAAAAGAAGTCACTATAAAGAAACTTCTTTGCTAACACCAATGCTATATATCACCAGTGTTTTTCTTCTGGCACTAATGTGGTGAATTTATTTATTTAAACAGTTTTCAATTCATTTGAATTTTAAATGGCTAAAGATGTTGGCCCACTGTCGTGAGAACAGGTGCACATCTTATTGAACCCTACAGCAGAGGAGGAAGGAGAAAGGAGGGGAGAACCGTGCCGCCGTCACCGCACCGCGTACCACGGTACCGAGCTTGTACCCCGGAGCACTGTGTCCCCCGGAGCACCCGGAACCCACAAGCAATAGAGGGATAGAGCGGATTAGCGGTAGAGCCCCCAGTTTTGCTCTCGGTCGGCTCCTGCTCCTGCTTCCGCTCACCCGCCCCCCCGCCTCTACAGCCGGTCTCAGCGCCCGAGAGCGGAGCAGAGCCGCCGCTCATCGCTCATTGCCACACGCTAGCCTACAGAGTATGGCTTGCAGCTGACAAACCCAGGAAGATCCAGGAGTCTCCAAGGTGAATTACAAGGAGTGAGTGTTGCTTTGGGTATCTGCAGCGGCAGCGGCTTGGGAAAGTCGCAGTGGCAGCGGCAGAGACGGTAAGCTACGGCTAAAGGCAGTTCGAGAGGAAGGAGACAACTGTGCTCTGAAACATATCGCGAGTGGGCCCAGGAGGCACTTGCAACCCTGACCTCGACCTTAACCTCGACTGCCACCCAAGCCCCCGACGCTAGCAGGTGAACTGGTGTGCTGGTCTGCAGGTGAGTGGGAAGGAAATTGAGTGGGCGATAGTGTCCTCGTGTTCCTGTGTTTTGGGCCCACACCCTGCCTACCGAGACCAACCCAGACCAGACCTGCGTACCTTGAGTAAAGCCTCCTCTCAGGTTTTGTACATTGTTATACTCTCATTAATTCTACTTTTTACCCTCACTCATATCCACCCGTCACATTTTTCCATAACTGCAGACCCCCTACCAGCCTCCGGGTAAGCCGGGCAGTTACTGGGAGAGACACAAGCGACACAGGAGAGGGATCCAGTAGGACCAATATGAGATCGGAAAAAGAAAGAAAACCCCCAACAAGGCCACCGTCCAAACGAAAAAGAAACAAGATGGCCACAAGCCTAGAGACCTCAGATAAAAACCACTCAAGCTCTAACAGTATAAAGGTTAGCAACAACACCATCCTACGAAAATGTAATCTCGACGATACCAAAAATTGAACTGATGAAAGTGCGGTAATAGGTAAAGCTCAAAGCCCAGTAACATCATCAGAGCAAGGTAACGCAAAAGCGCAAATACAAACGCCTAGAAGCGAAAAAAGGAAAAACTCCCACAAATTAATCAATATAGAAGACCAGCCTTCAAGGAAAACAAAAAGCTACTTCCACATGTGCATGTCTTGGTTGTGAGATTGGTAACATGTTGACGGGGGCATAGTTGGTGTTTGTATGTGTGCTGCAGTGTGCCATGGGGATCAGGGACATGCTCCAGGTTCATTGTGGGTGTGCAGTGTGCTATGCATCATTGTGCATGTGTGCCATTGTGACCATCTCCCCCGTACCCCCAGTCCCTGGTCGTTACTCACCCTTTTGATGTTTTGTCAGGTCATATCAAGCTGTGTCCGGACTCCCAACTCCTTGCACCATCTCCACACTGATGACTGTGGCCACCATTTCCTCCAGCTCCTCCTGTAGTGCAAGAAACTAACCTCCAGTCGCTGTTGCTGCCTTCCTGTTGGCAGCGGGTTTATGCTTGGTTTGGCTTTTTACATCATGCCAGTGCCTCTTGTCCTCCTCCATGATGCGTGGAAATTGCAGGCCTGTTGCTGGTTATCTCTGTATTTTGAATCGCGATTGGCATAATCGCAACTTTTTTTGCGTTCGTGTTTCGCGTTTTTTCGGCATTGCGTTATTTTTAACCTGGTAATTTGACGCGTTATTGTGAGACTATCGCATGGTACCGCCGTGTTGAGAATACAACGTTAACACAGTGTTATTTTCCTGCAATAGACTGCAATGTGAAGAGTTGCGTTAAGCTAATTTTGCGATAATTATCACAAGTTCTTGAGAATGTCCCCCTTAGTTGCAGCAATACAGAAGATAAAAAATAGAATTTGAAGATCAGTATGTACGATTAAATCTAAAGTCACCTAAAGTAGTCCTAAACTAAAGGTGGAAAATGGGGAAACCTAGTTAAATCGGGGCAAGCAGGAAGGTTTCAGCCTAGTGGCGACTTGTGTAAAAGTTCTCTATATTAAGCCAACGTATAGCATATAACCTCAAAAGGGAAATTTGATCAGGGAAGTCTGCAGCTCTCCGTGTCCAAAGGGTATGTGCGCTAAAGACTAACAGTGTGAATACCAATTAAACACGCAGAACATTTGAGAATTCCTCGTCATTGACTCCAAAAGATTTCCACCTTCTTACAGTAGAAATTGGCAGCTTCACTTGATTTTCCTATCCTACGGTTTGAACATTAGGATCACTTTGTATGTCTCCCTACTTGTGATACGACATGGAGTCTTCTATTAGTTCATTAGTGCCTCACATTCTTGCCAAAAGCTTTCCTCTCGGACCTCACCATCTCTAATACACAATGTGCTTTTCACTAGCTATGAAATCATGTCAATGTAGAACATTGCAGCACAAGCAAAACTTTTACTTTGAAGGTTAAACATTGAAGACCAAATGATTAAGGCCTTTGGTTAAGCTAACTGAAACAGTTATCGTGCACTTCGAATGCATGATTATATTTATTTATTGAGTTTATAAGGGGCTCAGCTACCCAAAAAGGGTTTCCCGGCGCCAGGACAGACATAGGCAGAGCTTGCCGGTCCTGCAGTTAATGTTACTGATCAAACAGCCATGTGCACATTCGGTTACAGAATAAATACAAAACATTAATAAGAGAATACATGAGTACAAAAGAAATGCAATTTCAAAAAAAGCAGTAAAACACCAAATACACAAATATAAGTGTGAATGAGAACTACAATTTATAACAGTTTATTGAAGACATTAGAGCACAGACTTATATGAATCCCAAGAATGACGTTAAGGAAAGATGAGGTATAGTGAAAGGATTCAGCACATCATTTGTAGAAATAGACCTCCTTGGTGTCTGTCTGACTTCTTTGACCTTCACCATCCTCATTCAGCCTACGCCGCCCATCAAAATGGGCAAAGGATTGAGAATAAAGTGTCACCCAACATTATAAACATATACCAGGAAATAACATGCACCCAGTTGGGGAGACCCTTGTACCACTCTGCATCCTTGTGATCACTGTGTATCTCCTTTATCAACAAATGTGATTAGTCATGTGTAGTGACATTTTCCTTGCCCTTAAATATTGTTATTAAATTACGTTCAAAGAAAATTATTGCAATCATTTTTCTAACACATGGACTGTTGTTCACCTTTGTGGTGCAGTGTATCATTGAAATAAAAATAAGAGATTGAGGAACAGAAGAATCAATAGGATTACAGAAAACTGTACAATCAATTAAAATTCTCTTTAAAATTCATTATGATTTTTCATTGTACTATCAGCTTATTTAAAACATACACAATCTATTCCCTCCAGAAATTTTATTTTTGTCGAATGGCATAAATACATCAAGAATCAAATAGTAAACACACAAAAAGCAGCTCCTTAGGTCTGGAGTTGAAGGGATGTCTGAAGTGAATGCAATCCAGTGCATAATCCCTTTAGCCGGAGTGGTGCATTCCTTGGGTGAGTTCTCTACTGCCTCCAAGGAGTGAGGATCTTCCAGAGCGCTTCCCTCAGTTTTGGATTTCCCAGAATCAAGACAATGGGTTGTGCAGTTATAGAAGTGTCTATTATAACGCTGCAGATAATAAATATTAAGAAGTTTGGGGTACACAGTATGAGAATCTGTGAAATTAAAAATGAAATGTTTGCCAAAAGAAGGAACCCCATAATTTTGGCTGCCCTGTAATGACACTCCATCTGGGGTTGGCTAAAATCTGATGCATTATTTTTCATCCTCTGGGTGTGTCTGCAGAGGGAAGTGAGTATGAGTGTCATGGAAGCAATGCCAAGGACAAGAGGTAAGCAGACACCAAGAGCTGCATAAATGTATGAATATTCCAAATTCAAGGCATTATTGTTGATAGTCAAGTTGCCTGTTAGATTATCTGTTGAATTCTCCAGAGATTCTCCATATGAACCCAAGTATGATGAGATACTGAGGGTGATGGATCCCATGACAGACCCCAGGAGCATCCAGGGCACCATCTTCGAGATCCTTATCTTCAGCCTGAAGAAGAGGGGATGGTTGAAGTCCACAATCTTCAAACAATAGAAGATGCAGAGGCAGGCGGTGAACCAAAATGTGGTGCTGCTAGAGTACATCATAAATAAATTATAGACTCGAAAATCGGCGTAGATATGATTAACGTTCAGTAGACTCAAAATAGCAAAACTACACTGATAAAATATGGATTCAAATCCTAGAGACACTAAGATGAGATTGCAAGTATTCAGCCTTCTGGTTTGGGCGCAGGCCAGGAGATAGAAAACCACAATGTATGCATTGGCGAGAATTCCAATCAATGTCAATACAATATTTACAAATTCTATGATAAATAAATCTCCCATTTTCTGTCCTTTTTCTGTCTGTTGCTCAGGGAATTTACAAACAGCAATACTGGTCGCAACTGAGGCTTCTCTACGTTTCTGGCACGGTGATCTTTTATAGAGTCCTGAACCGACAGCTGCACCTGGTTCAAATTACCACTCATTTCTTTCTTGTCATAATCCTGCTTTTGGATTTGCATTAATGCAAATGTGACAGACTTTTCCATCCTCATTCTTCAACCATTTTTAAGATCAGAGAAGCTATTTCACATATCCTCATGAGTCCACATCTACAATTTAAAGCTGAATGTCAGTTGCCAGTGGTGTAATAAAACTTGAGGGGGACCCCTGCAAAGTACATGGAGCTGAGGGGGCCGCCTCGAGCTTGCCTTGCGTAATGTTATGCCACGGAGATTTGCTTTTGGTGTGACCAAAAACACATTGAATATAATTGTTTTAAAATAGAAGTAGTGAATGTGTTAATTTATTTAAACAATTTCATTCATTTTAGTTTTAAATAGCTAAAGATTTAGGCCCACACCATATGAGATGTTATTTCGCATGCCATTACTTCGCATGCTATTACTACAGGGTTATTACTTAGCAATAACCGTTACTACGCAAGTTTTTACTTCGCATACCATTACATTGAAAGATTTAATGTATGTGAAGTAAAAACGTACCTAGTAATAAAAATGGTATTCGAAATAACATGTCATATTTTAAAAAAATGTTTAAAACACAACACTATATAAAGTACACTACCCTACACATCTAAAACACTACTAAAACACTACACTACACTACCCTACCCTACCCTACCACTACACTACCCTAACCCTAAATCACTACCCCCTGCACTAACATACATATTCCCCAATCTCGCTCCCTAGACTCATTCACTACCCATCACAACCCAGACACTACACTAAATCAGCAAACTACACTACACTAACACTACAACACTACCCTAAACCCTAAAACACTACCCCCAGCACGACCCTGCCCCTACTCCCAAACACTACCCTGCACAACCCCCAACACTACCCTAAACCCTAAAACCCTACACTACACTAACCCCACAACACTACCCTACACCCTAAAACCCTACACTAACCCCCCAACACTACCCTAAAACCCTACACTACACTAACCCCACAACACTACCCTAAACCCTAAAACCCTACACTAACCCCACAACACTACCATAAATCCTAAAACACTACCCCCAGTAGGACACTACACTAAACACTAAAACAGTAAACTACACTACACTAACACTACTACACTACCCTAAACCCTAAAATACTACCCCCAGCACGACTCTGCCCTTGGCCCCAGATCTGTCCCCACTCCCAAACACTACCCTGCACAACCCCAACACTACCCTAAAACCCTACACTACACTAACCCCAAAACACTACCCTAAACCCTAAAACCCTACACCCACAACCCTAGACGCTACTCTACACTACACTAAGACAAGTACACAACCCACAACTCTACACTACACTAACACAAGCTCCACTTACCACTTACCACGCGTTGTTCAAATGTTCTCCCCCTTCCGGCTTCATCCATCGTGGGCAGGCGCAGAGGGGCACCTGGAAAAGCAACAGCAGACCCCTCACTTGTTCAAATGGCTGCTGTGATAAGCTCCGAGAGCGGCACACGCCCCCACGCATGCGGCATTACTATGCATGCGATGTAACAGAATGCGTACTAAAGGCAATGCGATGTTACATCGCATGCGTAGTAACGCTTGCAAAGTAACAGCATGCGTACAAACAGCAGCGCACTAATGGCTGTTCACCACTGGTGTAGGACAGGTACACATGTTATAGTTGATGCATTTGCATGAGATAGTTGTGTGATGTTAGTAACTGGCAATTAAGAACTTTCAAGATTGTGTCCTGGAGAATGAAATTTTGAGAGGGCTGTCAAATATGTGGTGGTGCCACAATCCCATAGCTGTTACTTGAGGCTGAGTAATTAGAAGGGTCACTTCAATGCAACAAACCTTCAATTCTAGTTGAATGTTTGTTTAAAGAGTTTAGATTTTTATGTTATTAATTGATTTTTCCGATATACACATATGGTTCTCAGCATATCTGCAAAAATCTCACATTTTCTCCATGATCCATAACAGCCAAAACCAGGGGAGAGCTTGGCCTAATTGAAAATTGCAAATTCCTGAGGGCCAGGCTGCATTCCCTGGGAACTATTTCCACGTGTGTCTATGGTGCCTGACCGCAAGAACCTGTATTTGGACGGTTTTGAAAATCTGTGATAGCTGAAATGTACAACAGATGAATGCCTGTCCCTCCTCCTCTTCCCACAGTCAGCTGGTGACAGTGGGACCTATTTTGTTGGAGGGTCACTAAACATCGCCAGGGAAGTTGAGGGTGCTGTGGTCAGAGCACTCTCAGGATGGAGGAAGTAAGAACATGGAAACCACTGGTATGGACACACTAGTGAACTACTCAGCTGCATACTACATACTGTGAACTAGGGGCCATATTATCAAGCAAGGACGATACATTATCGCCGCTTTTATCGGCAGGAAACTGCCGCTAAAGTGGTGATAATGGACTTGATAATTTGCCCTTGCGTATTCCCATGCAAGCCCAGTTTCTGGTGTTTTCCTGGGCTTCTATGGGAATTACAAAAAACAAGAGAGGTACTGAGAGTCTGTGAAATGAAGAAATGACAGGACCAGATTGTGTCCAGTATAAGTGTTCAGATCAAACCATTGATCTTGAGCACATGACACTATTATGTCATAGAGGTGAGGATAGGAAGATACAGGGTTTAGAAAGTAAGAACATGGTACCCATCCGCCCACTCATCAGTGGAATTTCGTCATCTGGGTTGGTGAAAAGAAAGGTGTCCTATGGGCTTCTCCTCAGGGAGAGTCTGAGGTAGCCAGATGTTGGACCCTTAAGAACCACATCCAACCAGCAGAGGATAGTGTGTGAGTGGAAGGGGCAAATAAATTTGCAGTGCTCAGAAAAGAAAAAGGAAACTAATCCTAGTGATTAAAAATACCTACTTTGATGACATAAGAAGACTTTTATTCGGTGTGACCATTAAAGTGGTATCGTTAAAAACAGTAAGCTGATAGCATGTAAGGAATTGCTATCTATCACGTGTATTAATCGGTCGACATGTTTCAGCCTATACCGGCTTTCTTCAGGACCTATGATAAGCTACTGCAACATATACTTATCGTGAGTTGGAGCTTGAACATGAACAATCTCCAACAATTGAAGGTGTATCTCCTCCCCAATTGTAGGGAGAAAAAACCTCACCTCGCCTGGCAACAGCTCAGGTTGGAAGGAGGCCACGCACTCTCCGTCGTTACCTCGGGTAGAATCCTGAGCCGAGGGGGATTTGAACGGTTTTGAAAATCTGTGATAGCTGAAATGTACAACAGATGAATGCCTGTCCCTCCTCCTCTTCCCACAGTCAGCTGGTGACAGTGGGACGTATTTTGTTGGAGGGTCACTAAACATCGCCAGGGAAGTTGAGGGTGCTGTGGTCAGAGCACTCTCAGGATGGAGGAAGTAAGAACATGGAAACCACTGGTATGGACACACTAGTGAACTACTGAGCTGCATACTACATACTGTGAACTAGGGGCCATATTATCAAGCAAGGACCTAGGGATTTTAGCGCTCCTGAGGCGGAAGCCGGGAGATAGTTTTACGAATTGATGTTTTGAAAAATTGTTGTTTTTAAAATTGCGCTTGTGTGTTTTAAAACTTGCACATTGATTTCACCATTTTAATTACTCTGCACCTCACACTAAACTCCCCTTAAAGCATTCTGCTCGCACAAGGACTCGCAGCTCACACGGAGCCGAGTTGGGCATTCTGTCCACGATACCCTCAGGGGCCGACTCAATTCAGCGGCCATCTTGAGCGAGGACGAGGTTGCCGCGCTAGTGTTCGCGAGGCTGAGCTGGTCACGCGGCGCGGAAGCACATATATTGAGCTGAATAGCGCGCGCGGGTAAGACCTAGGGATTTTAGCGTTCCTGAGGCGGAAGCCGGGAGATAGTTTTACGAATTGATGTTTTGAAAAATTGTTGTTTTTAAAATTGCGCTTGTGTGTTTTAAAACTTGCACATTGATTTCACCATTTTAATTACTCTGCACCTCACACTAAACTCCCCTTAAAGCATTCTGCTCGCACAAGGACTCGCAGCTCACACGGAGCCGAGTTGGGCATTCTGTCCACGATACCCTCAGGGGCCGACTCAATTCAGCGGCCATCTTGAGCGAGGACGAGGTTGCCGCGCTAGTGTTCGCGAGGCTGAGCTGGTCACGCGGCGCGGAAGCACATATATTGAGCTGAATAGCGCGCGCCGGTAAGACCTAGGGATTTTAGCGCTCCTGAGGCGGAAGCCGGGAGATAGTTTTACGAATTGATGTTTTGAAAAATTGTTGTTTTTAAAATTGCGCTTGTGTGTTTTAAAACTTGCACATTGATTTCACCATTTTAATTACTCTGCACCTCACACTAAACTCCCCTTAAAGCATTCTGCTCGCACAAGGACTCGCAGCTCACACGGAGCCGAGTTGGGCATTCTGTCCACGATACCCTCAGGGGCCGACTCAATTCAGCGGCCATCTTGAGCGAGGACGAGGTTGCCGCGCTAGTGTTCGCGAGGCTGAGCTGGTCACGCGGCGCGGAAGCACATATATTGAGCTGAATAGCGCGCGCGGGTAAGACCTAGGGATTTTAGCGTTCCTGAGGCGGAAGCCGGGAGATAGTTTTACGAATTGATGTTTTGAAAAATTGTTGTTTTTAAAATTGCGCTTGTGTGTTTTAAAACTTGCACATTGATTTCACCATTTTAATTACTCTGCACCTCACACTAAACTCCCCTTAAAGCATTCTGCTCGCACAAGGACTCGCAGCTCACACGGAGCCGAGTTGGGCATTCTGTCCACGATACCCTCAGGGGCCGACTCAATTCAGCGGCCATCTTGAGCGAGGACGAGGTTGCCGCGCTAGTGTTCGCGAGGCTGAGCTGGTCACGCGGCGCGGAAGCACATATATTGAGCTGAATAGCGCGCGCGGGTAAGACCTAGGGATTTTAGCGCTCCTGAGGCGGAAGCCGGGAGATAGTTTTACGAATTGATGTTTTGAAAAATTGTTGTTTTTAAAATTGCGCTTGTGTGTTTTAAAACTTGCACATTGATTTCACCATTTTAATTACTCTGCACCTCACACTAAACTCCCCTTAAAGCATTCTGCTCGCACAAGGACTCGCAGCTCACACGGAGCCGAGTTGGGCATTCTGTCCACGATACCCTCAGGGGCCGACTCAATTCAGCGGCCATCTTGAGCGAGGACGAGGTTGCCGCGCTAGTGTTCGCGAGGCTGAGCTGGTCACGCGGCGCGGAAGCACATATATTGAAACGGTCACTCTACGCGCTAGCGTACGCGTTTGCGGACGCCGCGCCCTACCGCGCCAAAGGAGCGCCTAAGGAGAGCCCGTCTGTGCCCGTCCGTGCCAGGCCGGGCTAGGACGTGGCTAGTGGGTAAGACTCATGGATCCTCCCCCTCCCTCGGGCGTCAACTATAGTGGTGATCTGCTCAGAGCTTTGAGAGGTAGGGCTAAGGATATCTGCCCCGGGGAGTCACTCTTAGAGGAGGTAGCAGTCCCATGTCCCTATTGTAAGCCTACAATCCCCGCTAGCAGCAACCCAGTCAGCTATTCTCTTGCACTGATCAATTGTCGCTCCCTCCCGAGGCATACCACTGAAATCAATTTGCTTCTAGAGGAACGAGATTTCGACATTTTATTTTTAACTGAGACATGGCTGAATGATGACTCAGACCCTCATATAGTGCAAGCTCTCCCACCCAAGTATTCGATCGCCAGACAGGACCGTACGTCCGGTCGAGGAGGAGGTGTGGCGATTATCTATAAAAACAATCTTATATGTAGAACCTTGGATAGTCCACTTCTGGAATGTGAGAGTATTGGCTTCTCTATATCCTTTTCGCCCACCTGCACCTTCTCTGGGATCCTGGTTTATAGACCCCCAGGTGACTCTCATGATTTCTGCAATAATCTGTTAGACAAGATTTCCCTTTCCATCAGCAGCTCCCCCAATTTTACCATCTTGGGTGACCTTAACATTCACCTGGATGAAGTCAATGCCGTGTCATCGCAATGTCTACTGAATACCCTGAGAGTGGTACAACTGGAACAAATTGTGACTAATCCCACGCATACTGGCGGCCATCTATTAGACCACTTTTTTACTAATCTTGAAAATATAGAGTGTGGTCAGCCCAGCTTTGTACCATGGTCAGACCATGCACTACTATCCTTTAGGTGGTCCCCAGTAACACAGACCCACAAGGCCGCTATTCTCAAGAAGGTCAGTCGAGTATGGTCTAGATTACCCGCTAAAAACTGGGAGGCAGCCCTGAAAAGCTGCCCGCCCGCCCCCCATGAGGATCCGGTTGTTGCCAATGAAGCCTTTGAGCATTGGATCAACTCCACACTAGACCCTATTCTGCCCAAAAAAGATCTATTGCACAGAGAGGGCCCCAACAAACAACCCTGGTATACCAAGGAACTTAAGGAACACAAACAACTGTGCAAACGTGCGGAAAGGAAGTGGAGAAAGAACTACGCAGTCGCCGCGAAAAACGAATACAGGTCATCCCTGAGATCATACAAAAACCTATTAAGAACAACACAGGCCGCCTACTACCAGAGCAAAATTGCGGAAGCAGCTAACGCCCCCAGGGAAATTTTTTAAATATTTCAATCCCTAGCCAATACATCCAGGACTATTAGCCCTGTTTTGAACCCACAGAAACACTGTGAGGAGTTAGCTAACTTCTTCGCATCCAAGGTGTTGAATATCTACTCCGGCTTTGCACCAGTGATAGATTCCCCAGATAATAGGGAGAGCGGACAAAGGAGGGACCAGGAAGCAGACCCTAATCCTGTTGCAGATCTTAAAGTCCTCCCACCTCTGGATCTGGATGGAGTAGAAAGTCTCCTGGCCAATCTTAAATCAGGCTCCCCGGTAGATGCTGCACCTCCGGCAGTTCTGAAACAGGTAGCAGGGACAGTGTGTCCTGTGATAAGGCAGGTCATCAATGCATCTTTGGCCTCCGGTGTTGTGCCCCCTAATTGGAAGAAGGCTAAGGTCAGAGCCTTGCTAAAAAAACCTAGCTTGGATCCTGAAGACCTGGTCAATTACAGGCCCATTTCTCTTCTACCTACCATCAGTAAAATAGCTGAAAAACATGTCAACCAGGTTCTCTCGTCCTTTATTGAATCCACGGATGGATTACACTCCACCCAGACAGGGTTCAGAGCAAAACAAGGTACAGAGACAGCTCTGGTGGCGGTAGTGGAGGCAGTTAGGGGCATTGTTGATGCAGGAGGATGTGCTGCGGTGGTCCTGTTGGACCTCAGCGCAGCCTTCGATACTGTAAACCACTCTCTCTTGCTGCATCGGCTGCGTCTCACAGGGGTCTCCGGAGTGGCCATCAAATGGCTCCATTCTTTTCTATCAGAAAGAAGCTTTTCCGTCTTTGAGGGAGAGGTGTCATCCAGCCAGCTGCAATTGAATCATGGCGTTCCCCAGGGATCTTCCCTCAGCCCCACTCTATTTAATATCTATATGAGACCTTTGGCTGAGGTGGTTCTTCCCTGGGGAATCCAACTTGTCACCTACGCCGATGACACGCAGCTGGTTGTATCCCTGGTGAGGAACGATGCCCTAAATCAGGGGATCAATAATCTGACCCCGTGTCTCACCAAAGTTCTGGAATGGATGACCTCCTCCTGTTTGAAGCTAAATGGGACTAAAACTGACATTATGCTTCTGGGCTACAAAGCCCCAATTAATTTGGACCCTTGGTGGCCTCACTGCCTGGGACCCCCCCCCAGCACCCAAGACTCACATAAAAAGCCTGGGGATCTGGCTAGATTCCTCCCTTAGTTTTCACTATCAGGCTAAAAAGGTAGCTGCAACCTGCTACGGGCTGTTGAGAGTCTTAAAAAAAGTCCTAGACCTCCTACCATTCGAAGCCAGACGATTGTTGGTCCAGTCGCTGATCTTGTCGCGGCTGGATTATGCAAACGCCGTCTATATGGGAGCTCCAGTCGGCACCATAAAAGTTCTGCAATCTGTGCAGAACTGTGCCGCTCGGCTGCTCATGAAAGTCCCCAAAAGATGCTCAGCGAAAGCCGCACTTCAACACCTCCACTGGCTGCCCATCAAGGGAAGGATTACTTTCAAAACATTGTGCTTGGCGCATAAGTCCATCTATGGCGCTGGACCGCCGATTCTGGATCCCCTCTTCTGTCGCCATCGATCAGTGAGATCTCTGAGATCCAACCAGCGGAACTTGCTGGTGGTTCCCAGGATAAAGCTGGCGCGGATGGGTGGCTGCCGGCTCTCTGTGCATGCAGCTAAAGAATGGAACGCACTCCCAGATAACATCAGGCATGAGTCCAATCATCTCGCTTTCAGGAAGCGTTTAAAGACACACTTGTTTCAATAGTGTCTTCCTGTTCCCTTGGTCTTACAGCGCTGGGATGCTCAAGAGTAGCCATGCGCTATAGAAGAGGGTATTCATTCATTCATTCATTATCGCCGCTTTTATCGGCAGGAAACTGCCGCTAAAGTGGTGATAATGGACTTGATAATTTGCCCTTGCGTATTCCCATGCAAGCCCAGTTTCTGGTGTTTTCCTGGGCTTCTATGGGAATTCACAAAGGAATATTATCTAGCCCATTATCGCCGATTTAGCTGTAATTTCTTGCCGATAAAAGCGGCGATAATGTATCGCCCTTGCTTGATAATATGCCCCAGGTCTGTAGATCCCCCTACCTACAGGAGAGAAGTCTGCATGTACACCTATTGACTATGAATTGTTTGTGGATTGTACCAGTGCAGCAGTGATCTAACTATAGACCTTGTCAGTGGCTATAGGTAAAGGACAGAGATGGCACCCTACACTTTCGACTTGATTGCACAGTGGAGCTATCTAGAAATTATATAGTGGTTGCTGGTCCTTCGTTCTTTAGCATGGCAATTATCTGTACTCTTGAATGTGGCATGCCTGTGTGGTAGCAGAGGAACCTGCTTACCTTGAATGACATTGATCAAGAATGTTGCATCTGCTGGAAAGTGTTAGCAGACCCCTGCAAGAGCCTAACAACTTAGGAACGAAATTGTGGACCACTCATGAAGTATTCATATAACAATTGCAACATCTGTACCGATGAATGCTTGCGGTATATTACTGATTGTTTGTAGTAATATATCAACTTCTGGAAACGCACCTACCTTTCTCTGTTATTTAATGGCTTCCACTTGGCTTGCCCAGTGCAACAGCTCACATTTTTAGACACACTTCAATGATCCCAGCCCAAAAAAGACTCTACAAACCATTCTAGAGTAACCCTATGTTCTATTCTGAGGAAAGTCATTATTGTAGGCCCATCTGTGGAGAAGATTTATGCCGAAGGTCAGCAATGTCTTAAGAATTCAAAGACCAAAAGAATGGAGCACTGGGCAATTCTTACCATTTCTCTTGTTGATGGACCTTTCTTAGTGGGCTAAGATGTAAAGGGTGTTAACATTATTCAAACTATACAATTACAGTGTAGCCTATTTGGTAAAACAAAGAGGACCAGAAACCCATGGGCAAAGTTAAATGGGTTTATTATAAATTCAAAGCCACAATAATGTAAATGTTCTCAAGAACATATTGTAAAGATACAAAATCACCACTGGTAAACCACAACATCGAATGAAATTAAGTCCTAACAGCATAAGGCATACAAGAAATTCAGTTGCAGCAATACAAAAGACAAGAAATAGAATTTGATGATCAGTGTACAGGTTTTGTTTCACCTTTCTATGTATGAATAAATCTAAAGTCACCTAAACTATTCCTAAACTAAAGTTGGAAAAAGGGGAAACCTAGTTGAATCGGGGCAAACAGGAAGGTGTCAGCATAGTGGAGACTTCAGTAAAAGTTCTCCATATCAAGCCAATGTATAGCATAATGCAACACACGTTAAATATGAACAGAGAGGTCTGCAACTCCCCGTGTTCAAAAGGTATTTGCTTTAAAGACAAAAAGTGTGAACACCAATTTAAACCTGTAGTACATTTGAGAATTCCACATCATTGCCTCCAATAGTTTTCCACCTTCATTGAGTAGAAATTGGCAACTTAACTTGATTTTCCCATCCTATGGTTTGAACAGCAGGACAACCTTGGATGTGTTCCTGCTCCTGATGCGAAATGAAAAGAAGTCTTTTCTTAGTTCATTAGTAAGGGTGGGCGTAAAATCCGTTTCGCGGGCGAATTTGCGGATTTTCCGCGATTTCGCGTTCCGCGAATCTCGCGAAATCGTGGTAAAATCCGCGAATCAGTGGGGACGAATTTTCAGCCAAGCAAGGGTTACAGCAGCAGGTGCAAAAGTTGAACCTAATTTCTTTGTAACCTTTTACAAAAGGGTTACAAACAAATTAACTTCAACTTGGACACCTGCTGCTAATTGCTTCCTGGCGCCTCGTTGCCTACTTGCAACTATTCTCTGACCCTGCTCTGACCCTTGAAGCAGGGTCAGAGAATAGTTACAAGTAGGCAACGAGGCACCTGTCCAAGGAATTAAACCTCATCAGGAAGCACTTACAGATATAAAAAACAGGAAGAAGGGAGAGGATGGCAAATACACCCATTTTTAGTTGTCAGTAGGGGTTAAACTAAAAGAGACCTTTACAGCACAATTTTCATATGCATTTTGCTAAAAATAAAAAGCTGTATGTTCTGTAGGGGCAACTCAGGAATCTGGCCCTTCAGAGATCCGGACTCTCTTTCTTTCTCTCGTTTTCTCTCTCCCTCTCTCTTTCCCTCTCTTTCTCTCTATCTATCTATCTATCTATCTATCTATCTATCTATCTATCTATCTATCTATCTATCTATCTATCTATCTATCTATCTATCTATCTATCCATCTATCTATCTATCTATCTATCTATCCATCTATCTATCTATCTATCTATCTATCTATCTCTCTTTCCCTCTCCCATAAACGACTGCATGGGTAACTTCGCTATGCAAGCGACTCGCGAAGATGCAAAAAGCCCCGCGAACACGCAAAAAACCCCGCAAACACGCAAAAAACCCCGCAAATACGCAAAAAAACAAAAATTCGCACAAATTCGCGAATTTTGCGGATCGCAAATTCGCAAATCCGCAAATTCGCGGATCGCGAATTCGCAAAATTCGCCCATGCTTATTCATTAGCTCCTAACAATCTTGCCAAAAGTTATCCTCTTGGACCTCACCATCTCTAATATACAATGTGCTTTCCACTAGCTATGAAATCATGTGAATGCACATGCAAAAGAAAGAACATTGCAGTGCAGGCAAAAGTTTCATGTTAAAGAATAAACATTGAAGACCAAATACTTAAGGCCTTTAGTTAAGCTAAATTAGTGAAACAGTTAGGGGTCGATTCCGAATCGGGAAAAACCACTCCGAATAGCCGTTCGGAGCGTTTTTCCCGTACGAATCGTACCCTGCATTTCCCCCGTACGTACGATGTAGTATGATTCATACCAGGAGCTGGACTCCGTACGAATCTTACAGAGACCGTACAAATTAAATTCCCGTATGAATCTCCCTTGGAACCCGCTGTACGCGATATCTGTACGGTTCACGGCTGGTTTTTCCGACCCAGCAATTACGATTTGTGTCGGGTACGCACCGTATGACCCTTTTTCTACGGGAGCTGAAAACAGCCGTAAAAAGCAGAGTTCGCCCCGAAACAGGTATGGAAAGCCCCCCGGGTACAGTGCGTACACCCCATGATCGCAGGGGTATGGTGCGTACCCCGCGATCATGGGGTGTACGCACCGTACCCCTGCGATCATGTGGTATATGCACCATACCCCATGTTCGCTGGGTGTACGGTGCGTACATCCTGCAATCACAACTGTGCGATCCGTACACCCCATGATCACAGGAGTACGCACCGTACTCCGCGATAATGGGGTGTACAGACCGTATGGTGTGTATGTGATTGTGTGCTTTTCCGTACGAACCGCCTTACCTGACGTGGACCGTACGAATCGCGTCCTCATACCCCGGTTCGGATCGTACTCATCGGGTCGTACAGCATGTTTATGAATCGTACGGTTCACTGTGAAGGGTCCTTGTCGTACAGTTTCACCCTTGCAATTCGGACGGTTCGCGACAATTTGGACGGATTGACGAGATATGGATCGTACTACGGAATTTGTACGGACGTGTACAATTCTTATGGAGAAGGCTCCGGATCCGAATCGGACAGACGCTTTTATTCCCGATTCGGAATCGACCCCTTAATGTGCATGTCAAAATGCATGAATATATGTGCACATATAGGGATCAATTAGGATGGCGGATGGATAGCCACCACCATGCAGGTGGTGGCGATCCGTCCGCCATCCTTTTCCGTCCGCCACCTATTTCCCCCCGGCATATTACATTGGCGGGGGGACCGTGGCAGACAGGAAGACCATCCGCCGCTTAGGCGACCGCGGCGGAAAAGCTCTAATATGGTGACGGTGTCCATCAGACACCGCCAGCCATATTAGGATGTGCTGGGGGCTATGCCTTTCTGTGGCGGGAAAAGGCATACGCCCTTGCATTGGGGGCCTGCTGCGGGCCCCTAGGTTGAAGGGGTGGTGGGGGGTGCACATGGGGGGTACCTATGGTACCCCCCTGCAGTTGCATGCACAATGCGAAAGGCACCGCGCGGTGCCTGACGGTTTGTGCATGCAAATGCAAAGCATGCTTTAACTAGCAATGTTAAATATACGGGATGTGACCGCCAGGGTGGCGGTCACATCCTAATTGCAATGAATGGAACGCCGCTGCCCCTGCGGACGGTCCCTCCACCTCGGCGGTGGCGGACGGACGCAGGTCCGTCCGCCATCATAATCGACCCCATAGTTACATTATAAATGCAAAACATTAATAAAGGAATACAAGAGTACATAAGTATGCAGAAAAAGCAGTAAAAGCAGTATAACTCCGAGTACACTAATATAACGGATCACTGACATTATATCGTTTACACAAATATAGAACTACCAAAATATTGAGGAAAAAATATAGAATGCAAAAATATCGAATTCCTATCTCCAAACAGGTAAGTACAAAAATATCGAATCAAAAATATCGTTGTAAAAAATATAGTAGGTCAAAATATCGATTTTTTTTAATGTCTTAAAAGCAATTGAAAATTAATGAAATAATAAATATAATTAACTTAAACATACTTAAAACACTTAAATACCCTTAAAATTAATAAATAATTAATGTAAGTTAAAAAAAATAAACATACCATTTTTTTTAATACATGTATATATATATGAACGTAATATTAATAAAACATATACAATATTTTTACCGTAGTATAGCGGGGGGGTACAATTTACTATTACCACTCCAGTGAGTGCAACAGTAGTGAAAGCGTTGGATAGCATAGGGGTAAAAATTACTATTCCCACTCCAGTGAGTGCAACAGTAGGGAAAGTGTTGGATAGCGGGAGGGTAAAAATTACTATTCCCACTCCAGAGAGTGCAACAGTAGAGAAAGTGTTGGATAGCGTAGGGGTAAAAATTACTATTCCCACTCCAGAGAGTGCAACAGTAGGGAAAGCATTGGAGAGTGTAGGGTTACAAAATACTATTCCCACTCCAGTGAGTGCAACAGTAGGGAAAGCGTTGGATAGGGGGAGGGTAAGAATTACTATTCCCACTCCAAGGAGTGCAACAGTAGGGAAAGGGTTGGATAGCGGGAGGGTAAAAGTTACTAATCCCACTCCTGTGAGTGCAACAGTAGGGAAAGCGTTGGATAGGGGGTGGGTAAGAATTACTATTCCCACTCCAAAGAGTGCAACAGTAGAGAAAGCGTTGTATAGCGTAGAGGTAAAAAATACTATTCCCACTCCAGAGAGTGCAACAGTAGGGAAAGGGTTGGATAGTGGGAGGGTAAAAATTACTATTCCCACTCCAGTGAGTGCAACAGTAGGGAAAGCGTTGGATAGGGGGAGGGTAAGAATTAATATTCCCACTCCAAGGAGTGCAACAGTAGGGAAAGCGTTGGATAGCATAGGGGTAAAAATTACTATTCCCACTCCAGTGAGTGCAACAGTAGGGAAAGCGTTGGATAGCGAGAGGGTAAAAATTACTATTCCCACTCCAGAGAGTGCAACAGTAGGGAAAGCGTTGGATAGTGTAGGGGTAAAAATTACTACTCCCACTCCAGTGAGTGCAACAGTAGGGAAAGTGTTGGATAGCGTAGGAGTAATAATTACTAGTCCCACTCCAGTGAGTTTCACAGTAGGTAAAGTAATGATTTAATATATTATTAAAAATAAATTAAATATCAATACCAATAAAACATTAACTACAATTAATTACCAATGTAATATTATGTAATAATTAGTTAATTAGTACAAATAAATATTAGTTATTAAAAATCAATTACCTATTCATAATTATTTAACAACTAATTAATTTTCAATAACAAAAACGAATTCATAATAAAAATTTATACCAATTAATCATTAACTAACAGTAAATTAATTATCAATACACAAAAAGTATTTTTAATATGTAATTAATTACAATTACATTACTTCCCAGCCTATTCCTCTATAAACCCACAACCTGCTACGGAAAATAAATTAATAAAATCATCATAATTATCAAATAATTAATTAATAAAAATGAATTACCAATTAATAAAAATGAATTACCAATTAAAAATTGATTAAGAATAAATTAAAAATCAATACAAATGAATAAATAAAAAATATTTGCTCAATTACAATTAAATTACTTCCCACCCTATTCCCCTATAAACCCACAACGGAAAATAAATTAAGACAACATAATTATCAATTAATCAATTAATAACAATTATTACCAATTAATAAAAATTCATTACCAATTAAAAATTATTTAACAATATTTCAAATTGAATATCAATAAATAAATAAAAATATTTAATTAATTACAATTAAATTACTTCCCACCCTATTCCCCTATAAACCCTCAACCTGCTACAGAACTAAAAAGCAAAGTTAAATTAAAAATAATTCATAATTGCTAAAAATTAATATTTAATTTAATATAATTAAATTACTTCCCACCCTATTCCCCTATAAACCCACAACCCACTACAGAATTAAATTGTGCTAAAGTTAAATAACATAAAATTAATTACTTAAAAAAAATTAAACATACATTACAAAAATAATATACACTTTTCACACATACACTAACATACAAAACACTTAAAAAAATTTATATTATTAAAAATGTGATATATTTGAATGTCTATATTATATACTTCGACATTTTGACTTCGATATTTTGACAATCGATATTCCTTACCTTCAATTCGATATTTTTAACCACTATATTGTGTCCATTCGATATTTTGTCCATTCTATATTTTTAATTCGATATCATGTCCATTCTATATTTTTACTTCGATATTATGTCTTGTTACCAAATATAACTGTGAATGAGAACTTCAATTTATAACATTATAAAGAACACATTAGAGCACACACTTATATGAATCCTTAGTTTCTTCACTGAATGCTCTCCCGAAGTATGCTTGGAGCTCCACTTTAAATTAGTAATGGTAAAGTCACACAGCAGATATATTGTGCTAATACATGTAAGTATTGCGCTTCTGTGATGTATAGGGGTGGAGCCTAAATTGTGTGCTTCAACTTCACAAATTTACAGTTCAGCTGATTACTCTGCCAATGCCTGTATCACTAGAAGGAAGTTCCTGGTCCTCTGACCCAACTGAAAAAGACTAACATTGAATATGGCCTACTTAGCATGGTCATGATGTCTGTCACATTTGGGGAATAAATAAGGAATCGTCATCACCCGAGGAGATGCAGGACATCCTTCACTCACTGGAATCATGGATGTAGCTGATGCCCGTCTCATTTCACTGGTTCCAGACACCTGACAATTGTTCCCTCATCATTGTTTCCCTCATGAAGACATCCACCACCTCAATGCAGTACAGACGTCAATCCAACAGGCCAGATCTATATAAGATTGTAGTATACCTGCATAAAGAAAGGGACAAATCGAGATCCTAGTTGAACGAAACCTATAGCACCTGAAAATGTCATGTACTTGTTCTATGTTATATGTGTCCTCCTCTGAGAGTGTCCTTCAACATAAAACCTTTGTTCTGATATGCTGAGACATTGCAGTTTGGAACACAGTGAAAGTTCCTATTTAGAAATTTCTATTTCCATTATTTTTGTGCTTTAAACTCTACAATTTCAGTGCCTTGCCATACTCAGGCTTTTCTATATCTTTCATAGAAATTATGAAGATTTACACATCTGTAGAAATAAAAAGAAAATGTCTGTTGCCAGTGTTCCTGCTTTTATGATGAAAAAAATTGAGTTGATACATTTGCCGCCATAATTCTGTTGCCTATTACTGGTTTAGTGTCTGCTAGTCCCATTATAGTTTTCTTTGCTACAGTAGTTCCTATTGCATTTTACAAAATTCGAGAAACAACTGTTCACAGCCAAATATTATTAGGCAGGTCGAATCACGTTGGTTCGGTATCACCAACTCGTATATATCTGATTTCAAAAACAACTGTTGTCCTTGACATCTCAAGCCCTTGGCGAAATATGTAGAGGCACATGATAGACATCGAAACCTTCAAAACTTAAGATTCAAGAGCAGTCTAATACATAAGCAATTCCCTACAGCAAGTGAGTTACAACAAACTGAGTACTCAGAGACAAACAGCTTGTATGCACCAAACAAAAGGCTGCTCATAATGCTTGTCAGAAGAACCATCAAATTGCCGTATTCCGATTCCGTTCGCTGAGTCTGTGGTTTCCTCCCCAGCCGTATTAAGATGAATGAAGTCCTAATAGCAGACCACAATGGTCAGAGTTGACTTCACATGGATCGACGCCTCCATGGCTATGCTTCCACCACCGCACAGATTATAATACAGCAGCAATCTGGGTGGATCTATGTTGCGTGGTTCACCTCATTGCAGGACTGCCAAAAAAATATACCAAAAAAGCGACATACTGGCGGTGCTTGGGGCCTGTAAAAAATAGGCCCCTGAGAACTCAGAGAGAAATATCCTTTATGCACCAAATGTAGAGTAGTATCACCCTCATCCATCCTTCTCTCATGTTAACATCGTCTGTGAAGAGCAACCAGTAGGATCTCAGATGTTATCAATGTGTTAAAATATTGCAGTTATTGGCTATTCCCTTAGGGTGTCTGACCATCAGTTAAGGTTTCAATGTTTCCAGAAAACCATCCCATTTGTCATTTTGTGTACCCCCTCCTGTCGCACCCATAAATTTAAGCAACATGTCAACTTCTGCGTAAACCCAGTTTCTTAAATTTCTCACTCACTCCCACACGGCAGAAGTAGATGTCCAGATCATGGCATTGCAACTCTCTGTAAGCATAAAGGCCAGGTCCTAAGGTAGACAGGCATGTTTTATCTTCTTTGTGCATACAATTAGCCCTAATATTTATTGAGTAGCCTCCCTCGTGTCAGCCTATCAGTCATATCAGACACACATGTCAAAGCCTCCTCTGAGAATAGAAAAAACTACTGGGCATTGCCATACCAAATGAAGAAAATCTGCATCTGTCTCTGTGCATCTAGGACAGGTTTTTAATGCTCCCGGCAATGACGGCCCTATCTGTTTAGGGGTCATCCCATTCTTGTTCTCAAAATATAAAATCCAATTCATAATCAGACTAGGTTAGACTAAACACCCTTGGGTGGGAGTCCCTCAAACATTTTGCCTTTAACCCCCTCCTGTTTTGATGCATTTGTTTTTGTTGGCTGTAGGACTCCAGGCACTTTACTACTGCTAGTGCTAAAGTGCTTATGCTGTCTCCAAAAAACATGGTAACATTGGGTTACACCTAATTCACACATTAATTCACATAATCAGTCAAATGTTGATGAGGATCTGACTTTTGATGCACAGGTCAGCCACACAGTTAGCACCTGCTTATATATCATAAGAATTCAAGTCAGGTTATACTTTATTGCAGCCTGATCAGGTCATAAAAGCACAAATAAGTGGCTCTATGTCTTGTGAGTCATCACCCCAACCCAAAACACGTTAGACACCAGTTCAGAAGATGATGATCTGATCATGACCGTGAGTTAAAAAGCTAATTTTATAATATAGCAATTCAGAGATTATATCATCTGTCACTCAGGCACTTACATCTTTGCGAGGTAAACCGGAACGTGACAACATGCTAGCCTCGCGCGGCCGGCCCCCAACGACTGGCGGACTCCTACGGCATCGCCATGCCCCATGATTCTCAAGAGACACAGAATCGGGGACAGTGCTCTGGGCTTCATCTGAGGATCCACTCCTCCAGCTGCTGCCGTCCGGCATAGTTCACACTGCTGGCCCACTAGCAGCATGCAATTTACAGGCCCTGGGTACAATTAGTATCACTCTACTTGGGACGTATGAGTAAATTAAGTGTGCCAACTGGCTGTAAGCCAATTTTTTCCAGGTTTAGGCCAGGGTCAGAGCACAAGCAGTTTAGCAGTGGTAAAGTGTACATCTGTACTTGATATTCAGAGTACAGGCGATTCGTTTTACAATGCAGGAGAGGAACAAGAACCATGAATGAATTTATTTGTCTTAAACAAATTCATACACTTTTAGAATTCAAGAATACAAAGATGTAATTTGCTAAATAAACTCTTACAAGGCAGTTTGCCATGAAAGACAAAAATATTAAAGTGTTTTTCATTTCGAGCTACTGGGAGGAGGTGTGTAATGCTCTCTGAGATCCTCAATATTAAGATTCTGGTAGGCCTTTCCCTTGTGAATTTTGGGACCTGGAATGGAGATCAAAACTACTCTTGTACATGATTCACTTGGCCCGGAGGAAGATCTGTAGGAGGTGGCTCAGCGACTTCACACCTGTGTATATTGAGTGGTTGGGGTCAGTCAAATACAACTTGAAAGTGGATTCAATTGACCTGGAGAGAGAAGATGTAAGCTTTGTCTGCTATTGGTTAAGTGGTTAGAAAGAAAGGATGATTGGAAGGATAAGATTCCGATGAGCTCTGGGAGTTGAGCTCTCGGTCCTATGATTATACCCTATTGCTGTTTTTAATGCTTCAATAAGGGGCTGAAAAAAACATGGAGTACCAAAGAGTCCAGGATGATATTTCCCTGGTGGGGAGTCTGCACCCACTTGAGATCTGAGATCAGGGCGAACTCAGGAAAGAGATTTCAAATAGGGCAACCTGAGGAAATGAGGAAACTTAACAAATAAGAGCTTTCAACAGGCTACACAGGAATGAAACCCATATATTAACATAAGTCTTGCCACAAGTGTTTAAAACGCAATGCTAAAGTAATGACCTTCGGAAAGGTAGATAAGAAAAAAAACACACCTTGTTTAAATGAACTTTTATTTTTAAATAGTTTTATTTTTACTTTTGTAAGAAAAACACATATTACACAGTAAACAGTGATTCTGTCACTACGGGAAACATGATGGCATGTAACTTGCAGTTATGTCAGAGAGCCAGACTTACATTTTATGGTATCATTGCTTCCACATATGAGTGCACCATCCTCCCAATATGGTAATTAGCTATTACTCGCTGTAGAGCTTGGCGTACCCCTAGCCCCTTCGCATCAGTTGCTACTCACATAGCATGTGAGAAGGCCTCCCCATTGAGTCCTAATCAGGGCCTTACTGTCCTCATAGGCCAAGTCTGCCACCAATCAGCAGCTGCAGGGCTCTGTCAATCTTGCACTGTCTCACCACAGCAGGTCCAACCCCCTCCCCAGCAAGGGGCAGTCCACTCTGGCTATTTTCTCTGCTGCAGGCTCATCTTCCAATGCCTCTGTCATTCCCTGCAGCATGTTCTCCTATTCTCTGCAATCCTCCTCCAGGCGCTCATCAGTGCAAACCTCTTTCATGCACCTCAACTCCATTCATGCCCTTTCCACCAGGTCCCTGGACTATGTCTGTATCTTGGTCCCAAGGTTGGACATCCAGCGGATAGCCACTCGTCGCTTGGCCAGTAGGAGCTTCAGATGTGAATTCTCATATCTCACCTTACCCTCATTGAGGCACGGAATAACGCCCAGGAGGCAGTGTTCAGCCTCAAGGTGAATGGCTGTGGCCTGCCGCAAGCATCCATCCGCCTCTTGCCAAGGCAATGGAAGAAAAGAGTGTTTCTTAGTGCTGGCATTACACCACTATCCTTCAGCAACAGAACAATGAAAATGGCATGGCAGAGTCTGGCTTTAAAGCCCATGAATGAACTTTGAGGAAAAAGGAGATACAATAAAATAATTCAGCATAACCTTAGCAGAAATAGACATCTATGGCTCCTCTCTGATATCTTTGACCTTCACTAGCCTCATTCATTTTTCCCCATCATTAAAATGGGCAAAGGATTGAGAATAAAGTGTCACCCAACATTGTAAACTTATATAAGGAAAGACCATACTCCAGCTCGGGAAATCCTTGAGGCACTTTGCATCTTTGTGATCACTGTGTATTTCTTATATCAGCAAATGTGATTAATCAGTTATAATGAAGTTCTCCTTGTCTTGAAATATTGTTTTTAAATGGTGTTCAAAGGAAATTATTGTGCTACTTTACTTGATACATGGACCATCATGCACCCTTGCAGTTGCAGCGGTGTGAAATAGATTGTGCCAAAGGTTTATCTTAGAATCAAAAATATGAAATGATGGCACCCTAGAAACAATAGGAATACAGCAAACTGTAAAATCAATTTCAATTCTCTTTAAATTTCATTATCATTTTCCATTGCACTAAAACCTTTTTGAAAACCTATACAATTTATTCACTCCTGAAATTTCATCTTTCTTAAAATAGCATAAATACATCAACAATAAATTCACAAAGAACAGATCAGTTGTTTTGAGGTCGAAGGGATGTCTGAAGTGAATGCAATCCAGTGCAATGAATCCCTTTAGCCTGAGAGATCCATTCAGCGGGGGAGTTCTTTACTGCCTCCAAGGAGTGAGGATCTTCCAGAGAGCTTCCCTCAGTTTGGGATTTCCCAGAATCAAGACGATGGGTTGTGCAGTTAAAGAAGTGGCAAAAATAACAAAGCAGATAGAAAGCGTTAAGACGTTTTTTGTACACAGTATGAGAATCTGTACAATTAAAAATGAAACGTTGGTCAAAAGGAGGAACCCCATCATTGTGGCTGTCCTGTAATGAGACTGCAACTGGGGCTGGCTAAAGCCTGATGCATTATTTTTCATCCTCTGGGTGTGTCTGCAGAGGGAAGTGAGGATGAGTGTCATGGAAGCAATGTCAAGGACAAGAGGTAAGCAGACACCAAGAGGAGCACCTACATAAAGGTAGGAAGATGACACATTCAGGGCATTATTGTTGATAGTCACCTTAGATGTTAGATTAGCTGTTGAGTTCTCTAGGGATTCTACATATGATGAGATACCGAAGGCGATGGACACCATGACAGACCCCAGGAGCATCCAGGGCACCATCTTCGAGATCCTCATCTTCAGCCTGATGAAGAGGTGGTGGCTGAAGTCCACAATCTTCACACAGTAGAAGATGCAGAGGCAGGCGGAGAACCAGAAAGTAGTGCTGCTAGAGATTGTTCCAAATACAAGCAGGACTCGAAGATCGACATAGATACGAGTACCGTTCATTAGATTGTAAACAATAAAATTACTCTGATATAATGTGGAGCCGATTCCGAGAGACACTAAGATGAGATCGGAGGTATTCAACCTTCTTCCTTGAGCCCTGGCCAGGAGATAGAACACCACAATGAATGCATTGGCGAGAATTCCAATTAATACCAATGCAATGTTCACAAATTCTGTCATAAATGAATCCTCCATTTTCTGTCCTTTTGTTATCCGTTCGCTGATGGAATTCACAAACAGCAATACAGGTCGCACCTGAGACTTCTCTAGGTTTATTGCGCAGGGATCTTTTAAAAAAGGGTCCTGAACAAACAGCTGCACCTGGTTCAAATTACCACTCATGTCTTTCTTGTCATAAGCATGCATTCAGTTTTGCATTGATGCAAATCTGACAGAGTTTTCCATCCTCCTTCCTCAAACATGTTTAAGATCAGAGAAGCCATTTGACTTCCTCCACGAGTTTAAATCTACAATTTGAAGCTGAATGTTAGATTTGCTTTCTCTGTGACCAAAAACAAATTGAATATAGTTCTTTTAAAACAGAAGTAATCGCCACATTTATTCTATCATTCTCCTTTAAATGGGTATCTGACGAAAGTGCATTTAGTGATTCACTCTAATATTTATACATTGTTAATGATTTTAAATTATTTTATTAAAATAGAAAAAATAAAAATATCTAATATATTATAGTTAATATTGATCTTTTCTCGATGAAAGCAACGTATAATTAAGAAACTTCTAGACTGGATGTATGCCGTTACAGCGCATACTTTTACAACGCATACCTTTACAATGCTTTTTTTACACCGCAACATCCATTACAACGCATTCCATTACAACGCATGCCATTACAAGGAATTCTTTGAAACTACCTTTACAACGTATTCCACTACAAAGCATACAACATTTACAACGCATACCATTACAACGCATACCATTACATTGCATGTATGGTAAGTATTGGATAGTGTAGGGGTAAAAATTACTATTCTAACTCCAGGGGGTGCAACAGTAGGGTAGGTGTTGGATAGTGTAGGGGTAAAAATGACTATTCTAACTCCAGGGGGTGCAACAGTAGGGTAAGTGTTGGATAGTGTAGGTATGCATTGTAATGGTATGCGTTGTAATGACTGCGTTGTAATGACATGGGTTGTAGTGGTATGCATTGTTGTTACATTCGTTGTAATGGCTGCATTGTAATGGCATGCGTTGTAATGGATGTTGCGTTGTAAAAGTTTTGTTGTAAAGGTAGTGCGTTGTAAAATTTGCGTTGTAAGTGTTGTTTCCCTTCTATGCTAGCACCAATGCTATATTTAACCAGTGATTTTCGTATGGCACTAATGTGGTGAATTCATTTATTTGAACTGTTTTATTCATCTTTTCTTTAAATGGTTAAATATGTTGGCCCACTGGTGTGAGTACAGGTACACATCTTGTTGAACCTTAATATTTGATAGATTTAAAACATTTTATTTTAAATTGTCTTTATTGTTGAAACACGAGGGCACATCAATCATACAGTTACATCATGACCAGTGCTTTAAGTGGGATGAAAAAACTAGGGGGCTCTCAAAGGGGTGTGACCAAAGTAATTATGGGCGTGGCTTAACATCACCGGCTAAAAATCTGTGCTTAGCAGAGTGTGCCGTCTGACTTGTATTTTGCTATTTATGTCATTGTATCCAGATATATGATACAGGTAACATCATACCTACAGCATGTTAGGACTCTTGGCTTTGTCAATGGTTGTTTGTTGCTTAAGATAAATAAGCAGCAAGTATGGCTTGTATAGAATATTTTAAAACGCTTCCACTTAAAGACCTGGTGACACCACAACAATGTTGCTGCTCCTGAATTTCTAAAAGAGAAGGGAAATCCAGAGAGAAAATGTCTCTATTTAAAGGATTTCCCTTGCCCTACAATGCTGACCTGGCATGAAGTAATACCATAACTTCTTCACTAGTGAGAAGTGAGCATTGTGAGCAGACGCACATCGATGTGCCTGCGGTCACTGCAGTCCGTAAAAAAATGGACCACCTTTGACAGGCAACAAAACAGAGCCCGATAGAGACCCGTTTCGAGGCCTCCTTTAAAAAACTGCCGGTGCTCAGACCCGATGAGACCCGGCCCACTTAAAGCCCTAATCATGGCCATAGTAGGTATTCACAAATCCCTAAAGAAGGAGAGCATAGAACATCAATGAGCAATGACACTATTTTCATTTTACAAAAACGGGTGACCCACAGCCATGCATTAAGCCTGTCCCAGACGGCGTCACCGGGCAGCCATCTCATACCATGATAACAGCTGTGGATCAGTCAACCTAGTGGGCATTGTATCCACCAGGAGGTGAACCCATTTCCTTGTGCATAGCCTATCATGCAGCAACTTGGCCACGCATCTAACTCCACAATGAGGTACAATGTCAACTTTCACTTCCCCTTCCGCCGCCCCGTGCTCCTTGCCCTCAAGGTATGTTTGATACAAGCCCCAGTGGTTTTTAGGGTGACTCTGAGGAGGGAGTAGCTGACTGTATACGTCTGACTGAGTGTTGCAGTAGACCATGTCTGTATGCCATTCAACCAGGGTGGGAACTGGGCCCCTTGCCCAGCGCATCGCCTTCCTGTAATAGCCTAATAGGGTAAACAACCTTTACAACGCAGTCAAAACACCGCAGTGCCATCACAACTCAGATTTTAAAACGCAAGTCGTTACCACGACTTGCACTTGAGGGCGTTCTGGACTAAGGAATAGTAGATTTACTATTCCAACACCTTCCCTACTGTACGTAGGCTGGAGTTGGAATAGTAAATTATACTATTCCTAAGTCAAGCACCCTACATCGCAAGTCTAAATTTCAATTCTAAATCGACGTCTGCTGCATCACTCATACGATGTGAGGGATGATGCATAGATACAGATAGGACACATGCCTGTCTCTTGGCCAGAATGCTCTGAGAAGAAGCATCTAATTGGAACAGTTAATCCTTAGTAGCAAATTTAAAGATTTTCCAAAACTAAGTCAGGCTTTGATTTTAACACTATGAACTATTCGCAGTTCAAACAGCTTTTGCAGTGTTTGCAGAGGATACTTGGCCCATCCCAGATAGACCCACCAACTTCTCCCATCCTGCAATTCCTCCCTTCCTGGGGCCACTTTAAATGGGCTGTGGCTGCTTTGCAGGGTGCAATAATCACTGAATTATCACTGAAACAACTTGAGCTAATCCTAAGATATCACTGGCAGAGGGTTCTGGGATCGGAATTGACTTCTGAAGATTGGGCAACATTCCTGACTGAGTATGACCTTTATGGTAGCAAAACTAATGTTTCTGTATTTATAATGTTGGACATGTTTGATACTGGACATGTGGTTTGGTTTCACCTTTGCACTGTGTTATGTTAGCATGAGCGTGTTAGAAGTTTAAACGCCGTTTTCCTTTTCTGCAGCCTCTGCACACCACACATTTTGTTATTAAAGCTTTTTGCCTAGTTGGATATTTTACTTCACACGAGAATAACATGTTTGCTAATAATATCAGCCTTGCTTGGTAAGCTATTTCTGTACAGTGAGTGCCGAGGCCTTCAAGGTTATTTCAACACAGCGCTTGTTGTTTGGATTGATCAGCGCACTGAGTAGACATAATATATATGCAGCTTTGGCCAACTTTGGGTTTAGGCGCGATTAATAATGCACTACACAGAGCATGAGTTACACACTTGATGAATATCCGCATGCAGAGAGTTGGTGCAGGAGATGATGTGATCCATTTCTGCTGAATCCAAAGGTATGGGCCCACCGTTCTAAAACCCAAAGAGACCTTCTGTAGATATAATATAATATACTAGCTAGGGAGGGTAAACTGAGGTTCTATTTAGACCTTTTCCCTTTAGCATTTTAACATGCTTTAGCCTTTGTATTTTATGGAATAGTAACCATGCTGATAACCTTGTTCCTTATAATATGTTTGCTTGTATTAGCTAAGATACTGCGTTTGAGAACACTGCATTAGAAATAAACATTTCAAACTTACACGTGTCCTTATTTACTGCTCGTTCAGGATTGATATGATAGTATAACGAAAGAGTGTTCATGTGTTCCACGTTACCTGAGGTGTTCTAAGTCCATGTTCTGCGTTGTCTAAATCATTGGGGGTTGGTAAGAACCAATGAGACACTCATTGCTAGTCTGGTAGGGGATTTTGGATACTAAGGTGAGTTTTGGCACACCCTAATTCACCGCTGTTCTAAGTCTCTATGCACAGTTCTGTGTGAGAGCAGGATCCCTGCGACATGGCGCCCAACCATTGGTGGTCTTATTACGTGACACTAGAGTAGTACTTATATCGGTCCTTAACACCCTTCACTATTGTTTCCGGAAAACAGTGGTGTCAGACAAACCTACCTATAACTACATAGGTCTTTTCAAGCTTGATTCTTTCAAAACGGTTTCCTTGAATTACTACCCAGATGTGCTACGTACTTTTAATTGTACCTTTTTCTTTCTGTGTCACTATGGCCGCGGTGGAGATTCCGCAACATAGTCGCATTGCGGTGCTCAATCACTTGCAGAATTATAATGTCACCCTGGATAGCATGGCTGTGATCATGGCGGTGAGCGCGGAAGTGGCTTACCCATACAACATTTTTTATTCGTGGGTGACCTTCCCGGCTGTGAACGTAAATACCAATGTGTTCGACACATACACTCCCACTGCTGTGCCTCTGGAATATGCTCCCTATAGGACACAGGAGGTTCTGATTAATGCTTGGCAGCACCGAATTTGGTTTAATGGCGTCCTACCCCACACTTTGACAACAGCGATGTTAGGTCCTTTGTCCATTCCAGACGCGACTTGGCCTGTTTTTGCTGGATTTACACCTCATCCTCAGCACGGGACATGTACCGTTGCTGAATTAATACGACTGCATGTAGTTGCAATTTGCGTAATTAGGTCGTTAGTGCAATACATTAACCGCAATCTCCCGGGCGGGGCCCCAGGTGGTGCGGCGCTTCCTGCCGGACAGGGTGGAATGAAACTTAGTCCTGTAATGGTCAACGCTGTGATGGGAAAGCACCCCCAGAATAAGGATGATTTTCCTTTCTGGCTTGCCGAGAAGTTTGGCCAGCTGGAAGCGGTATTCCTTAACACGACCCCTGGTGAAAAACACAGTATTCTGACAATTAGCATTCCAAAAGACTTCATCCCTGAAGCAGGTGACTGTGAGTCATGGGGTAAGATCTTTGTGGCAGTGTATACGAGGTGCTTCGGCACACTGTCAATGACTGTCCTTCCGAAGGTCGTTAAGCGTGTCCAAGATGAGCACGGACCTAAAGCAGCGGTTGAATTGGGTATATGCCTATGCAGCAGTTTTGACGTAGTTTCCGATCTCGTTCTTGCGAATGTCAAGGGAGATGCTGTGAGCTTTCAGGTGTCTAATGCTTTGCAGGCTGTACCCGATGCCGACAAACCCCGTCAGTTACTGAGAATTTTTGTGGCGGCTTATAAGAGCGTGGGCCGCAATAGTTTGGGGGTCAAGCCATTTTCCGCTAAGGAGAAAAAACAACCCCAAGGGCCAAAGTCAGAGACTGACAAACAGCCCAAGGCCAAAAAGCAAAAAGCAAAATTGGCCGAAAAAACAGAAACAGGATAAACAACAACAGCAGAAACAGAAGTCTTGTCCTGCATCTCCAGTGCCTGCGCCCACAGAACGTATTTACGACTTGCGCGATCGCGCGACGATAAAATCACCTGATCATTTTCAGGTTTCTGAACAACGCTCTCCTCGTTCTTTTCAGAACTCATCGGCCTCATCGACCGGTGGTGGAGGAGGCGGCAGAGGTCGGGGTGGCCAGCAGGGACGCGACCAGCCCCACCCGAAAGGCAAGCAGGACGATTCAACACTGAAGAGACCCCAGTTTCAGAAAAAGAAAGCTGCCGCTTTAACAGCGAGATATGCCACAGATAGTGAGAACGCAGCTTCGGAATCAGACATGCGCTCTGACCTTGCTGGACAGCGCTGCAGAGATTACCATAGTGCGAGAGGCCCTGTGTCCGCTACTGAAGGTGACAGCAACTGACAGATATGTTGTTGTGGAGACAGCTGATACTAGAGTAGCTCCCCCTGATAGACTTTATAACATTGTTCTTTTAATTGAAGGTGACATACAGCGTACCATCAAAGGGGTGTTTTGGGAAAATCTTACGACTACCTATAACATTTTGTTAGCGGAGGCTGACTGGCCCCCACCTTTTCTGCTCGCAGCTCCGAGAGGGGAGGAGGTAATCCTTCCTAGTTTCGCGCACACAGTCTAGAAAGAGCATGGGCCTTATTTATGAAGGCCTTGCGCCACCGGTGCGTCACTTTTTCCCATGTTAAAAGTGACGCATCGGCGGTGCAACGCCTTCATAAATAAGGCCCCATGCGCTGAATTTTGCAGAAGAGTGGGGGATAAGCCTCTTGCGCCGGCTCTGTACCATACACAGTGTGGTTGGGATACATTTTCCCCACACCACGAAATTCCTTTACGGTCTGTGCCACAGCCTCAACCTCAATATCCCATCTGACGTGAAGCTAAGGCTTCCGTCGCGGAAATCCTTGAACAATTGGAATATCAGGGTGTGATTGAAACTTGTGTGTCACCGATGAATAACCCTCTTTTTACTGTGACCAAGCCTGACGGCTCGTACCGTTTGGTTTGGATTACCGGCATTTGAACTCGCATTGCCGTACCTGTGCAGTACAGAATACTCACGGCTCTGCTCTTGTGGATGGTCTTGGGCGTAAACGGTTTAAATCCACGCTTGACATTTCCAACAGTTTTTTTGCCCACAATTTGACCGGACTGAGTTCCCAGTGGACCAGTTTTACCTGTGGTGGTAAACAACGCCAGTATAAAATATTACCGATGGGCTATAAGAATAGTCCGGGAGTATTTGCTGCCCGTATAGTCT
Organism: Lissotriton vulgaris; assembly: GCF_964263255.1. NCBI lineage: Eukaryota > Metazoa > Chordata > Amphibia > Caudata > Salamandridae > Lissotriton > Lissotriton vulgaris. The sequence continues at coordinate 497,503 of NW_028253588.1, read as the reverse complement.
CTCTCTTAAAGAGAATAGACACTGATGCGTGTTCGTATGTGCATGAAATTTATCTCACAGAGGACGAGCTTTGGGCGCATCTGTGTCGCGTTGACCGCATAATTTGTAACTTTGTGGACTTTGGTTACAAGTTCAACTTTGCAAATTCTCATGTTGCAGAGTACACAGTGTTGTTCCTGGGCTATGAGCTCCACAATGAAGGTCAAGGATTGGCTCCTCACTTCTTGGAAAAATGCGCACAACTGTGCGCTCCTACAACTCTGAAAAAATTACAGTCCTTGCTGGGATTTTTGAATTTTGGGCGTACTTATATTCCCGAATATGCCCAGCGTATCAAGCCTTTGTATGTTTTGATACAACCTACTTTTACCAAATCTTGCTGGCTGCCGGAACATTCCGCTATTTTGCAATCCTTGCAGGCTGATCTTCTAGAATCTAAATTCTTACAGACTCGTGACAACCACACCAACCTGGTGATAAGAATCCTCCCTCGGGCGGTGGGTTTCACGTACCTTACTTTTAACGAAGGAGACACAGTACCTATTGCTTACAAGTCACACTTGTACACTTCAGCTGAAATGCGGTTTTCCTCTGTGGAAAAAGTGTTGACAGCAGTGCAAATGGCAATTCTCAAGGAACGTGCACTGTGGCAGGGAAAACGCAAGTTGGTTGTAACCCCATTTCCTGCATTAGAGGCAGTGACAAAAGCCAGTGTGCCAAATTCTAAAGCTTTGCACCCTCGGTGGATACAATGGGCAGCGTCTTTGATGTCTCCGGAAGTCACGTTTATTTTTAATGCCACCTTACCCTTGCAGGAGTTTTTGCAGTATGAATTTGTTCATTCTGCCCCGTTGACTATGCGGCCTTTGGACGACTTCCATTGCATCATATACACTGATGGTTCAGCGCAGGTTGCGCATGGGTCTAAACGTTTCTGCTTGCGCTATTGTGGTCGGTGCCATGGTGAATGATGAGTTCAAGTCCAGGGTCGTGCACACGCAGACTCTGGGGGACTGCACCACACAATTAGCAGAGCTTCGTGCTCTGATGCTTGCATTGGAGTACGCTGATCCTGGTGTGACAACTCTTATTGTTAGTGATTCTTACTACTGTGTCCAGTCTTACATGAAAACCTGTTCTTTTGGATTCAGAATTATTTTCGTTACTCCAAGGGTAGCACAATAAAACATAAAATGATCTGGGTCTGAGTGGCTGAGCTTAAAGTGCAGTTGCCCCTCGTTTTTGTGATTCATACTCTCGGTCATCAGCGCATGGGAGTCCACGCTGTTGGCAATTCGCTTGCCGATGAGGCAGCAAAATCAGCGGTATCGACATATTTGGTTGCAGCAGTTACACGTTCCAAAAGTAAGATTGATGATGATATCTTGGCAGCTGTTGCTGCAACTGAGAAGGGAGGTAAATATCCAAAAGGATTCCCTTCGAAGTATTCGTACCACTTAAGTCCTGATAAAGTTCCTTATGTGAAAATCCACAGACCTGTTTTTTTTTCACCATTATATGTTCTGGAAATGTATTAACACTGATTGCAACCTGGTAGATGTCATCTCGAGATCTCCATCTTTCCATGGTTACTAGTGATTAAGCATGGGCAAAATTTGTGAATTCGCGTTCCGAAAATTCACGAATTTTCCTGCGAAATCGCAAAAAAAATCAGCGAATTTGCAAATCTTCCCGCGAAATCGCTGATTTTTGTGCGATTTGCCCTGGAGTATTTTCTACTGACTAATCCAGTAAGTGCTCCCTCATTGGGTAAATGTATAGTGCTTTTACTACACTGCAGCTGCATAAAGGGCCAGAAGATGTGTCTCCAGTGACCATGTGTGCACACATGGTCACTGGAGACACATCTTCTGGCCCTTTACGCAGCTACAGTATAGTAAAAGCACTATGGGGCAGATTTACAAGCCGCTTGCGCCTCTGTTGCGCCGCAGTTGCGTCACTCTTGTGACGCAGCTGCGTCACTCTTGTGACGCAGCGGCAGCACAAAAAATGCGCCATGGTGCTGGGTATTAACAACTTGACGTTGTAAAGCCCCGCACCATCAGGAGGAGTTCCGCCGCAGGGGAGGGCGTTCCTGTGCAGGAACGCCTCCTAAAAGAGGCTGAGTGAAATCTTGAAGATTTCACTCAGTCACTTTTAGGCCAATGCTGCATCAAAACCCTGCGCCTGCTTGAAGCAGGCGCAAGGCTTGACGCAGCATTGGGGAGATAAGGCCCCCCAGAGTATTGCTGGAGTTGCGTCGTGCTTGCGACGCAGCTCCAGCAATGAGCTGCTTTTACGGCACTGATGCGTGAAGCATCTCTGCCGTTTTTGCCACATGGTGCGCCGCATTGTAAATGCGGCGCACCATGGTTGGTGGAGCTGCAGCGCAGAATAACTGGCGCATCCCTGGGGATGCGCCAGTTATTGTAAATATGCCCCTATACATTTAACCAACGAGGGAGCACTTACTGATTAGACAGTAGAAAGTACTCCAGTTGAGTTGAGGTATTGCACAAAAAGGTGGCATCTTCGTGGACAAACACGCAGAGCGGGATTCATTCTGCCCCCTGTTAGACTCGTCTTTTGTGCATTTCTGCCCTCTGTTAGACTCGTTTTTCCCTTGTTTTTCTGCCCTTCTGCCCTCTGTTAGACTCGTTTTTCCCTTCTGCCCTTTGTTAGACTGCTTTTTGTGCCTTTCTGCCCTCTGCATCACCAAATCATCACTCAGCGCTACCCCAGCATCATTCAGCACCACCACATTATCACTCAGCACCACCACATTATCACACAGCACCACTCAGCACCACCACAGCATCACTCAGCACCACCACAGCATCACTCAGCACCACCACAGCACCACTCAGCACCACTACATCACCACTCGGTGTCACCACAGCATCACTCAGCGTCACCACAGCAGCACTCAGAGCCACCACCGCATCACTCAGCGCCACCACATTATCACTCAGCACCACCACAGCATCACTCAACATCACCACAGCATCACTCATCACCACCACAGCACCAATCAGCACCACCACAGCATCGCTCAGCACCACCACAGCACCACTCAGCACCACCACAGCACCACTCAGCACCACCACAGCACCACTCAGCACCACCACAGCATCATTCAGCACCACCACAGCACCACTCAGCACCACCCCAGCATCACTCAGCACCATCCCAGTATCACTCAGCACCACTCAGCATCACTACAGCACCACTCAGCACCACCACAGCACCACTCAGCGCCACCCCAGCATCAATCTGCGCAACCATTCAACAACAACTGGTTCAAATATGTTCTCTCAATGTTTCAAGCTTTATTACAAATGTCACAAAAAGATGTTAATATTTCAATTCTGTTCTTGGATTTTCGTCACAATAAAATACACTGAACATAATATTCACAAAAGTTATTTACAAAAGTTTAAGCTATTGCCATTATAAATTAAAATTACTTTTATTTAAGTATTAATTATTTTAAAAAAATAAAAGCCATTGTAATTTGTAATATCAATACATCTAAGTCACGTAAATACAAAACATGTTGCATTTCAAATGCTATAGGTGTCACATTTGCGAAAGTTATAACTATTGGCATTGTAAATGACAAAGCTATTAATTTAGCTATTTTCAAAACCAACACATAAATAAAAAAAATTGTCATTTACAAGACCAATAGCTCAAACTTTCCTAATGCGAGACCTATTGCATTGCAAATGCTTGTTTTTGTATCTGTCAGTGCTTCCTGTTGAGGTTTAATTTTCGTGACAGGCGCCTCATTGCCTACTTGTAACTATTCTCTGACCCTGCTTCAAGGGTCAGAGATGGGTCAGAGAATAGTTGCAAGTAGGCAACGAGGCGCCAGGAAGCACTTACAGGCTTTCAGCAGCAGTTAATTTCTTTGTAACCCTTTTGTAAAAGGGTACAAAAAATTAGCTTCAACTTTTGCACCTGCTGCTGTAACCCTGTAAGTGCTTGGCTGAAAATTCGTCCCCGCTGATTCGCGGATTTTACGAGCGGAGCGGATTTTCAGCCCATGCTTATTACTGATACATATGGTTAGAAGTATATGAGGTAAGTGCCTAGGTGTCAAGTTTTCGGATTGCTATGTGTAACATTTTCATAATTTCTGTGTAATTATGAGTGACATTTCAATAATAATGAGTGACACTTTGCCGTAAGCTAAGTTAAGCATTGAAGATGAGGGAAACTCACAAATATCAGAAATTACACCCATTTGAGCAACAAAAACGTACCAACAGGATGTGAGGGTCCAACATCGATCTCTCCTCTGTCAGGTGACACAAGGATTCTGGCCTCCTCAGGCAGCCCGACATTGGGCAAGCATCAGGATAGTGAGGCTGAGGTGCACGCACACAGCCAGCGTGGCTGAATTATTTCAAAATTACTTAGGTTCCCCAAAAAATCTGCGCGTTGTCAGACACTTTTGCCCGAATACTGGGACTTGGTGCCGGCAACCAGCCGTCCGATTGACATTTGGGGTCCCCTCGTTTCTTACCTCCAGCACCAGAGCGCCCTGCCATGTGCGGCCTCTAACGCACCCTCCGCTGGCACTCCGCTGGCACTCCGCTGGCGGCGGCCGCCGGTGATGGCTCGTGATATGCAGTGCCTCCTTTCACATGCCCTAACGATTCCTCGCTATCATTTCCATTAGCACCTGGCCTCTCCCAGGCGGTCCCCTGTCCTTCCTGTTTCACTCCACGTAGCTTTTCTCCACATAATGTACCAGGTTAATTATGCATGATTGACCTAACAGTGTATGTAACAGATGTGGTTTTTTTCACTCATTGCGGACTTTTCACCGGAATATATTGTACGATGTTGTGCAATTTTCTCAATAAAGGTTTTTAGAAAATCCCCCACCGCACAAGAAAAGCTTCCCAAAAAATATTTAGCTTAGCTAAGCTGAGCAGCCGACCTACTGGGCCCGGGGACCGGCGCTCCGCCTGCTATGTGCGATTTTAGTTGCACCACAGAGGCTCTATGGGGCATATTTACATGTTCTGGCGCATCTCTGCGAATCAGCAGGGATGCGCCAGAACAGATGCGTCATGCAGTCCCCTCCTTCCGCCACCACAGATGCGCCGCATTTACAATGTGGAGCGCCATGGTGCAAGGAAGGGAAGATGCGTGACGCATCTTGTGGTGTATGGGCGGCGCATTGCTGGAATCGGACGCAACTCCTACAATGCACAGGGGCCACCCATACTCAAAGTGGTGCGTCACTCCTTACTTCTGCTTCAAGCAGGCGTAAGGATTTGACGCAGCAGCGTCATAAAACTGACTCCGTGAAATCTTGTAGATTTCACTGCGTCAGTTTTACGGGGCTTTACTGCGAGGGAACGCCCAACCTGCGACAGAACGCCCACATGAAACCTGACGCAGGTTTCATGTGGCGCAGGGCTTTACAACGTGACGCATCTGCCTAGATGCGTCACGTTGTAAATAACTTGCAACGTGGCGCATTGTTTATGCCACCACGGCGTCACAAAAGTGACGCAACAGCGGCGTAAAAGTGTCGCAAGGGGCTTGTAAATCTGCCCCTATGTCTTGTGAGTCGTCACCCCGACCCAAAACACGTTAGACATCAGTTCAGAAGATGATGATCTGATCAAAACCGTGAGTTAAAAAGCTAATTTTATTAGCATAGCAATTCAGAGATTATATCCTCTGTCAACTACTGGCGGACTCCTATGGCATCGCCATGCCCCATGATTCTCAAGAGACACAGGAATGGGGACAGTGCTCTGGGATTCATCTGAGGATCCACTCCTCCAGCTGTTCCGGTCCGGCACAGTTCACACTACTGGCCCACTAGCAGCATGCAATTTACAGGCCCTGGGTACAATTAGTATCAGTCTACTTGGGACGTATGAGTAAATTAAGTGTGCCAACTGGCTGCAAGCCAATTTTTTCCAGGTTTAGGCCGGGGTAAGAGCACAAGCAATTTAGCACCGGCTAGCAGTGGTAAAGTGCACATCTGTACTTGATATTCAGAGTAAAGGTGATTCATTTTACAGTGCAGGAGGCACACTACAGTATTTTGGTGAACATAAAGAACAAGAACCATGAATGAATTCATTTGTCTTAAATAAATTCATACACTTTTAGAATTCAAGAATACAAAGATGTAATTTGCTAATTAAACTCTGACAAGGCAGTTTGCCATGAAAGACAAAAAAATTAAAGTGTTTTTCATTTCGAGCTACTGGGAGGAGGTGTGTAATGCTCTCTGAGATCCTCAATATTAAGATTCAGGTAGGCCTTTCCCTTGTGAATTTTGGGACCTGGATCGGAGAGCAAAACTACTCTTGTACATGATTCACTTGGCCCGGAGGGAGAACTGTAGGAGGTGGCTCAGCGACCTCCCACCCGCGTATATTGAATGGTTGGGGTCAGTCAAATACAACTTGAAAATGGATTCAATTGATCTGGAGAGGGAAGATGTAAGCTTTGGCTCCTATTGGTTAAGTGGTTAGAAAGAAAGGGTGATTGGAATGATAAGGGGGCATATTATCAAGCAGGACGCTAAAAATTATCACTGTTTTAGTGGCAGAAAACTGCCTCTAAAGCGGCGATAATGAGCTTGATAATATGGCCTTGTGAATTCCAATAGAAACCCATGTTCTGTTGTAAACCTGGGCTTCTATGGGAATTCTCCAGGGCATATTATAAAGCCCATTATCGCCGCTTTAGCAGCAGTTTTCTGACGCTAAAATGGCGATAATTTTAACGCCCTGCTTGATAATATGCCCCAGGATTCCGATGAGCACTGGGAGTTGAGCTCTCTGTCCTATGATTATACCCTATTGTTGTTTTTAATGCTTCGATATGGTGCTGAAAAACCATGGAGTACCAAAGAGTCCAGGATGATATTTCCCTGGTGGGGAGTCTGCACCCACTTGAGATCTGAGATCAGGGCACACTCAGGAAGGAGATATCAAATAGGGCAACCTGAGGGGAATGAGGAAACTTTAAAAATAAAGAGTTTTTAACAGGCTACAAAAGAATTAAACCAATATATTAACATAAGTCTTGCCAAAAGTGTTTAAAACGCAATGCCAAAGTAATGACCTTCGTAAAGGTGGATAGAAAAAACACGCCTTGTTTAAATGATTTTTTTAAAAATAGTTTTATTTTCCCTTTTGTAAAAAAACACATATTAAAGTAAACAGTGATAGTGTCTCTACGGGAAACTTGATGGCATGTAACTTGCAGTTAAGTCAGAGAGCCAGGCTTAGAGTTCATGTTATCACTCCTTCCGCACATGAGTGCACCATCCTCCCCAATGGTAATAGGCTATTCCTCCCTGTAGAGCTCGGCGTACCCCAAGCCCCTTCGCATCAGTTGCTACCCACATAGCCTGTGAGAAGGCCTCCCCACTGAGTTCTAATCAGGGCCTTACTAGCCTCATAGGCCAAGTCCACCACCACTCAGCAGATGCAGGGATCTGTCAATCTTGCACTGTCTCATTACAGCAGGTGCAACACCCTCCCCAGGAAGGGACAGTCCACTCTGGCTATTTTCTCTGCTGCAGGCTCATCTTCCAATGCCTCTGTCATTCCCTGTAGCATGTTCTCCTATTCTCTGCAATCCTCCTACAGGCGCTCATCAGTGCAAACCTCTTTCATGCGCCTCAACTCGGATGTATGTCGTTACAGTGCATGCTTTTTCCACGCATGCCTTTACAACGCAGGTTTTACAACGCAAGTCATTACAACGACTTGCGTTGGGGGGCGCTAGATAGTGAATAGTTTAATTTACTATTCCAACTCCAGTCCCCGTGGATAGTAGGGTAGGTTTTGGATAGTAAATTAAACTATTCCCTATCCTAGAGTGCCCTCCAGCGCAAGTCGTTGTAACCACTTGCGTTGTAAATCCTGCATTGTGAAGGTACTGCGTGGAAAAAGTTTTGTTGTAAAGGATGCTTCCCCTCAACTCCATCCATGCCCATTCCACCAGGTCCCTGGACCATGTCTGTATCTTGGGCCCAAGGTTGGACATTCAGCTGATAGTCACTCATCACTTGGCCAGTAGGAGCCCCAGATGTGAATTCTGATATTGCACCTTACCCTCATTGAGGCACGGAATAACGCCAAGGAGGCAGTGTTCAGCCTCAAGGTGAATGGCGGTGGCCTGCCGCAAGCATCCATCTGCCTCTTGCCAAGGCAATCGAACAATAGAGTGTTTCTTAGTGCTGGCATTACACCACTATCCTTCAGCAACAGAACAATGAAACTGGCATGGCAGAGTCTGGCTTTAAAGCCCATGAATGAACTTTGAGGAAAAAAGAGATAGAATAAAATAATTCAGCATAACCTTTGCAGAAATAGACATCTATGGCTCCTCTCTGACATCTTTGACCTTCACTAGCCTCATTCATTTGTGGCACTCTGCATCTTTGTGATCACTGTGTATTTCTTATATATATCAGCAAATGTGATTAATCATGCATAATTAAGATCTCCTTGTCTTGAAATATTGTTTTTAAAATGATTGTGCTAATTTATTTGATACATGGTCCATCATTCACCATTGTGTTGGCAGCGGTGTGAAATACATTGTGACAAAGGTTTATCTTAGAATTAAAAATATGAAATCATGGCACCATAGAAACAATAGGATTACAGCAAACTGTAAAATTAGTTTCAATTTTCTTTAAAATTCATTATAATTTTCCATTGCACTAAAAGCTTTTTGAAAACCAACACAATCTATTCACTCCTGAAATGCCATCTTTCTTAAAATAGCATAAATACTTCAAAAATAAAATCACAAAGAACAGATCAGTTGTTTTGAGGTCGGAGGCATGTCTGAAGTGTATGCAATCCAGCCCTATGAATCCCTTTAGCCAGAGAGATCCATTCAGCGGGTGAGTTCTTCACTTCCTCCAAGGAGTGAGGATCTTCCAGAGCGCTTCCCTCAGTTTGGGATTTCCCAGAATTAAGACAATGGGTTGAGTAGTTATAGAAGTGACAATAATAACCCAGCAGATAGAAATCATTAAGACGTTTGTTGCACACATTGTGAGAATCTGTGAAATTATACTTGAAATGTTGGTCAAAAGGAGGAACCCCATCATTTTTGCTGCCCTGTAATGAGCCTGCAGCTGGGGCTGGCTGAAGCTTGATGCATTATTATTCATCCTCCAGGTGTGTCTGCAGAGGGAAGTTAGTATGAGTGTCATGGAAGCAATGTCAAGGACAAGAGGTAAGCAGACACCAAGAGCAGCACCTACATAAAGGTATGAAGATGCCATATTTAGGACATTATTGGTGATAGTCATGTTAGATGTTGGATTAGCTGTTTGATTTTCCAGGGATTCTCCATATGGACTCAAGTATGAAGGGATACCGAGGGCAATGGACCCCATGACAGACCCCAGGAGCATCCAGGGCACCATCTTCGAGATCCTCATCTTCAGCCTGATGAAGAGGTGGTGGTTGAAGTCCACAATCTTCACACAGTAGAAGATGCAGAGGCAGGCGGTGAACCAGTAAGTGGTGCTGCTAGAGATTGTTCCAAATGCAAACAGGACTCGAAGATCGACATAGATACGAATAACGTTCATTAGACTGTAAACGATAAAATTACACTGATAAAATATGGATCCGATTCCGAGAGACACTAAGATGAGATCACAGGTATTCAACCTTCTTCCTTGAGCCCAGGCCAGGAGATAGAACGTCACAATGAATGCATTGGCGAGAATTCCAATCAATATCAATGCAATGTTCACAAATTCTGTCATAAATGTATCCTCCATTTTCTGTCCTTTTGTTATCCGTTCGCTGATGGAATTCACAAACAGCAATACAGGTCGCACCTAAGGCTTCTCTAGGTTTCTTGCACAGGGATCTTTTAAAATGAGTCCTGAACCGACAGCTGCACCTGGTTCAAATTACCACTCATTTCTTTCTTGTCATAAGCATGCATTCGGCTTTGCATTGATGCAAATCTGACCGATTTTTCCATCCTCATTCTTAACCATGTTTAAGATCAGATAAGCTATTTGACAGTCTAAATCTAAGATTTGAAGCTGAATTTAGATTTGCTTTCTCTATAACCAAAAACAAATTGAATATAGTTGTTTTAAAACAGAAGTAATCGCCACATGTATTCTATCATTCTCCTTTAAATGGGCTTCCCACGAAAGAGTGCATTCAGTAATTCACTCTAATATTTATACATTCTTAATGATTTAAAATTATTTTAATTAAAATATATATATATATATATATATATATATATATATATATATATATATATATATATATATATATATATATATATACATATATATATATATCTAATATACATTATAGTAAATATTGATCTTTTCTCGATGAAAGCATGTATTATTAAGAAACGTCCATGCTAACACCAATGCTATATATCACCAGTGATTTTCGTATGGCACTAATGTGGTGAATTCATTTATTTGAACTGTTTTATTCATCTTATCTTTAAATGGTTAAAAATGTTGGCCCACTGGTGTGAGTACAGGTACACATCTTATTGAAACTTAATATTTGATACATTTGCATGCGATAGATTTAAAACATTTATTTTTAATTTTCTTTATTGTTGAAACATGAGAGCACATTAATCATACAGTTACATCATGACCAAAGCTTTAAGTGGGATGAAAAAACTAGGGGGGCGCTCAAAGGGGTGTGGCCACAGTAATTATGTGCGTGGCTTAAAAACACCAACTAAAAATCTGTGCTCAGCAGAGTGTGCCGCCCGACTTGTATTTTGCTATTTATGTCATTGCATGCAGATATATGACACAAGTAACATCATGCCTACAGCAAGTTAGGACTATTAGCTTTGTCAATGGTTGTTTGTTGCTTAAGATACATAAGCAGCAAGTATGGCTTGTATAGGATATTGAAAAATCTTCCACTTAAAGACCTGGTGACACCACGACAATGTTGCTGCTCCTGAATTTCTAAAAGAGAAGGGAAATCCAGAGAGAAAATGTCTCTCTTTAAAGGATTTCCCTTGCCCTACAATGCTGACCTGGCATGAAGTAATGCCATAACTTCTCCACTAGTGAGAAGTGAGCAGTGTGAGCAGATGCACATCGATGTGCCTGCGGTCACTGCAGTCCGGAAAAAAACGGACCGCCTGTGCCGGGGCACAAAACAGAGCCTGATAGAGACCCGTTTCGAGGTCTCCTTTGAAAAAACTGCTGGTGCTCAGACCTGGTAAGACCCGGCCCACTTAAAGTCCTGATCATGGCCATAGTAGGTATTCACAAATCCCTCAAAGAAGGATAGCATAGAACATCAAGAACATCAATGAGCAATGACACTATTTGCAGTTTACAAAAACCGGTGAACCACAACCATGCATTAAGCCTGTCCCAGACGGCGTCACCTGGCAGCCATCTACATACCATGATAACAGCTGTGGATCAGTCAACCTAGTGGGCATTATATCCACCAGGAGGCAAACCCATTTTCCTCGTGCATAGCCTATCATGTAGCAACTTGGCCACGCATCTTACTCCACAATGAGGTACAATGTCCCCGTTCACTCCCCCTCGGCCCTTCCCACTCTCCTTGCCCACAAGGTATGTTTGATAAAAACCCCAGTGGTTTTTAGGGCAACTCTGGGGAGGGAGTAGCTCACCATATACGTGCAACTGAGTGTTGCAGTAGACCATGTCTGTATGCCATTCAACCAGGATGGGAACTGGGCCCCTTGCCCAGCGCATCGCTGTCCGGTAATAGCCTAATAGACTCCAGGGGTCTGGTTGCTTTTTCCACCCCCCCTTGTCAAATCACAGAAGAGCCAGCATAGTGTCAACTGTCAATGGGGAACACCAGTAATCTTACTCACTTCTCAGAATATTACTTTCCAGAACTCTGCTATCTCTGTGCAGTACCATGCCACATGTATAAAATCAGCCACACTTGTGCGGCATCTCGGGCACTGCATGGAGTATCATAACCTTTATTTGCAAAGTCTTTCTGGGGTGTAGTAGACTCGATTGACATATTTAAAATGTATGAGTCTATGTTACCCATTTAGTGATACCGATTTGGTCACAGTGCAACAGTATCTCCACTCTTCATCATTTATGGTCTTGCCTAAGTCTGTCTGCCACTCCTGCAGTGTGGACCTTCGTGACCAGCCCGGTGGAGGAAGTGCATGATTGAATCAGTGCCTACAGGGCAGGAAGTGCAGGGGGTTCTGCATGTCCTCCTCCAAGAATTCCTGCAGGGGGTGAGGCATGGTAAAATATTGAAAGCGGGCAAGGGGCTTCTGTGCTTGTTCTCTATCCTGGAATACGTCCCAGCTCTTCTCCTCCACTTCTTGGAATAACTCCCCATCTCGTTGACCCCAGAACTTTTAATGTGGTTACTATGCCTTTCTCCCAACTCGGCAGAAACCAAAAGCACCAATCCATTGGAACATGTGGGTAATATAGTAATATAGTAAGGGGCTGGCCTGCTGCTCCAGTAGTTTCTGCCAAGCATGTTTCACAGAATTAGGAGAGTCATATATGCCGTGGCATGTAGAAGCTTGTGGAATAGCGTGTGTGGGAGAGTGAGAGGATGTTAAGCATCTCTTTCAATGTACAGGTGTGATAGATCCTGTGGACCAGGTAGCCTGCGGTACGCTACCGTGCACTGCACCATTCTATAGTACTATTCAAAGTGTGGTGCGATTAGCCCCACATATCATGCGACAAGGTAAAAACTTACCACTGCACCCTATGCCAACCGAAAGGAGCTAAATACACAACTCTGTAAACAGTGACTTTGGTAGAAGCATTGGGATATGGTGTGATATGAATACAAATCTGGGGAGTACCATCATTTTCATGAGCATTATCCACCCCATTAGAGACAGGAGACGTTTAATCCAGCACTCAAAATCTTCTCCAAATTTGTATATTGCTTTGCCATAGTTATCTCTCAGAACCTGCACAGGGTCTGCGTGTATTTGTTTCCCCAAGTGTAGGACAGAATCAGTCATCCAATGAAGAGGGAATTCCAGCTCTATAGGTGTCATTGCGGGAGTGAGCAGGAAGATTATTGATTTGTCCCAGTTTATCTTGAGGCCTGAAAGCCCCCCCAAATCTCACCCCTTCTCTTTGCATGGTGAGAGGTTGCTCTTACGGTCTCAGACATATATTAGGGTATCATCTGCGTATGCTGATATAACAAGGTTATAAACTGGGAAGCATGGTCCCCTATGCCCATGGTATTCTTGGAGAGTGCCCATCAATGGCTCTGCCACCAGTGCAAACAGTCAGGGCGATAGGGGGCATCCCTGTCTGGTTCCCCTAGTGATTGCTATTGGGGCCGTCATAGTGTTTCCGCCTCAAATCTGAGCCATTGGCTATAAGTACAGGACTTCCATCAGTCTCAGAAAGACGTCTTCCACCCTGACCCGGTGAAGGACAGCTCAAACAAAGGCCCAGTCCACAGAATCAAACACTTTTTCTGCATCTAACACAGCAGCTGCCCTCACGTTCAGATGTACATGCTGTATAACACCAAATAGAGTATGGGTGTTATATATCAAACTTCGACCTGGGACAAATCCAGCCTGTTTCTGTCGCACTACTCCCGGCAGCAGAGAGGCCAACCTATTGGCCACAACTTTACCGTATATTTTAGTGTCAATATTTAATAAGGATCACAGCCTGTACAAAGAGTAATTCTCGGGGTCCTCCCAGGCTTCAAGAGAGTAACAATGAATGCTTCTCACATTGAGGGAATCATCCCTCTAGACTCTGGATTTGAGGGAATCATCCTACTAGCATCTGCCACCTCTTCATAAAGTGGGACCAAATGCAGGATAAGGAGATCTTGATAGGCCTTGTAAAAGGCCACCGTTAAGCCATCCATGCCTGGTGCCAGATGGCATACTAAGGAGGGTAGCACATACCTCCTTAGGGTGCAGTGGAGCCATTAGGTGCTCGTTGTGCTCCGCTGTGAGCCACGTCATAGCAATATGCTCTAGTTGATCCAAATAGCCTCTTCGTCAGGTGTGACCCAGGTGCAATATAGATCAGCATAGTGTCCGCGATGACAGCTGTGTCATTAAGCAATTGCTCCCCATTATCTTGGATGCCTATGATCACCTTGGTTTCCCTTCTGGAGCATGCTAGCATCGCAAGAGAGGCTCCCAGTTGCTCCCCCTCTCCATAAGTCTTTTGAACAGCATATTTACCAAGGTGTTTGACCTTCTCAGTAGCTGTATCTTGATATTCTTCCATTTTACTTTACATTTTTTCCTAATCTGCTAGGGTCACCATCCCTCTCGTGCCTAGTTTCCAAGTTTGCTATCTCCTTTTCCAAGCGTGCCAATCTGCCCCATATGATCTAAGGACCACAGCATGTTTAGTGAGATCAATGCCTCTAATATAAACTTTGAATGTTTCCCACACTGTGATAAAGTTGACGACTGACCCCACATTGACTTAAAAACCCAGTCCAACAGAGAGTAGGGACGGAATCACCAAGTAAGAGCAGCAATCCCTAGGGAGCAAAGCTCCAGGTCCAGTACCACAGGCTAGTGGTCAGAGTAAGTGCAAGGAAGGGGCGTATACTCAGATACACAAGATTTTAAACTCCTAGATATCATCCAGTAGTCTATGCGGTTGTGGATATTGTGGATTGTAGAGTAATGGATGTATCCCCCTCCCTCATGACAGCGGTGTCTCCATATGTCAACTAGTCCTGTACTTCCTGCTAGTTCCATAAATACCCTGGCAGCAGCAGCGGATAGGCGGTGAGGAGGATCCCTCGATCGGTCTTGGTATGGATCAAGTACACAGTTGAAGTCTCTACCCCAGATCTGTGGGAGATCACCCCACTGCAGCAGGTGAGCACTGAGGGAGTGATAACACTGAGGGTGATTGGGACCATACAGCCCACCAGTGTCACCTCTAAATTGTCTTTTTGTCAGGAAGCAATTATGAATCTCAGCAAAGACATTCGTCAGTCTTAATCCCAAACCACTATCGGCCCATATCAGAACTCCATGTGCTTGTGTGGAGAACCCTGCAGCATAGTAATGGCCACGTAGTCGCTGTCTTGTGAGTGCGTCACTATCAGGGGGCAGGTGTGTTTCTTGCAAAATCGCTCCATCCACCATATGTTGTTTGAGATAAGCTTTTGTTAACAACGGAAGAGTGATAAATACAAAACACCTCCAGTGGCAATTCAATGAGAAAACCATTGAGAAAACAAGAAAAACAAAAATAGCTAATACTGGTGAAGGAACACAAAAGTTAATTATAAAAAGAACCCTCACTCACCTACCTGGTGGTGACATGCTTCATCATTGGGTTCCCACTGGAAGGACCGAATGTCCTCCCAGTGTGATACTACGCCTGTTTACAGCAGAGCTGGTTCTTTTGTGTGTTGATGCAGTGAAAAACCAAAAGTGATAAATGAGTGCAAAACTTAAAAAATGCGTAGTTTTGACTGTCAACTACTTTATTAATAGTCCAACCACCATTAGTTAGAAACAGGTGAATTTTGGACTACCAAGTAGGTTTTTTAAAATTGAAAACCCTTAGTCCTCTGAAAAATTGGTCAACATGTTTCAGCTCAGGAGCCAGAATCGCTCAGCATTCGTCAGGACCGTAAATGTAATCCTCCGGTGGTATGCACGCGCTAAGGCGCACCCAACCGTGAGGATATAGATGTGAATTTTTTTTTTTTAAATTGTATTGAATTACTCACGGATTTACCCCTGGGGGCACGCTCAGTAATTTACTGGGGCCTTCTATCTGCAGGGAGGAAGCAGAATAGTAATTCAAGAGACATATTAATCACATGATTACATTTATACCTTGTAACAGAAATCACAGAGCAGTGTTTCCAAACCCTTGCCTTCACCAGCTGACACCCATTATGGTGGCGCACTATTCATGCAAGCATATATTGGGTCTTAAGTTGCCAAGAAAAAGGTAATATTAACAGAGAGGTCAGAAACTCTCAGAGTCCACAGGGCATCTGCTCTAAAGACTAACAGTGTGAATACCAAATACACCTACAGAACATTTGAGAATTCCTCTTCATTGACTCCAATAGTTTTTAATCTTGTCACAGTAAAAATGGGCAACTTCACTCGATGTTCCCATCCTATGGTTTGAACATAAGGACAACCTTGGATGTCTCCATGCTCCTGATTCAACATGAATAGGAGTATTTGCTTAGTTCATTGGTGCCTCACATTCTTGCCAAAAGTTCTCCTCTCGGATCAGATCCATCTCTCATACTCAATATGCTTTTTACTAGCTATGAAATCATGTGAACGCACCTGCAAAGAAAGAACATTGCAGCACAAGCAAAACTTTTACATTGAAAGTTATGAATTGAAGACCAAGGCTTAAGGCCTTTGGTTAAGCTACCTTAGTGAAGCTGTTAGTGTGCACTGTGAATGCATGATTCAATGTGCACATATAGTTACATCATAAATGCAAAACTTTACAAAATGAATACATGAGTACATAAGCAATGCAATTTCAGTAAAAGCAGTAGAACTCCAAATACACAAATATAAGTGGGAATTAGAATTAGAATTTATAACATTATAATAAAGACATTAGAGCACATACTTATATGAATCCCTGGTTTCTTCAGTGAAAGCACACCAGCAGAATGCCTGGAGCTCCACTTTATATTGATAAGGTATAGACACAAAGAAGTTATGTTGTGCTATACATGTGAGTGTCTCTCTTCTGTGACATATAGGGGTGGAGCTTAAATTGTGTGTTTCCACTTCACACTAATGTTCTACCTCTATTCAATGTCTAGAAATGATAACAAAAGAGGACTGGAGATATTAAACTTCATCTACTTTCAGCACATGACAAGCCAAAAGAAATGGGTATTCCCCGCAGGATCACTAATCTTGAGGACCATTCTATGAGAGACAATGTCAAATCATTTTGATTTTAGAAGGGTGCAGAGGGTTCAGATCATTTCTTCTTGAATGGCTGCCTGCCCTTCTGGATGCTCCATTGTCAGAACCTCTTGAGTTTCAAAAGAGTCACCAGGTTCAATACCATTAATCTCTTTTGGCCAACTGATCACACCACTTCATTGCATACTCTGCCATCAACATGTGAGAGCATTTGTGAGAGCGACCAGGCAAAAGAGTCCCCTTTCAATATGAGGGTGTACACATTTACGTTTCAATGATTACTCTACTAATGGTAATATCAGTAGAAGGAAGCTCCTGTCCCTCTGACCCAACTGAAAGAGATTGACGAATCCTCATCACCAGAGGAGATGCAGGACCTCCTTCACTTTCTAGAATCACCATCTATGGGTGTGGCTAATGCCCCTTTCACATTGTCCTCGTGGCAGACACCTGACAATTGCCCCTTATCCATGGTTCTCACATGAAGACATCCACCCCCTCAATGCAGTACAAAAATCAATCCAACAGGCCGGATCTATAAAGGATTGTAGATCCATACTCTATTTTAGCCTGACACGCAACTTACGAAATATCAGAAAAGTCCCATTTAGACGTAGACCAGCTTACCACTTGGCTGAAATTATGTGATATTAAATAATGACCTGTCGTTTTTTACCTCATAGATTATCCACTAGTTCACGTTTTTAAAAATTGAACAAGAAAGAATAACATATATTAAGAGGTGGTGATTGCGGCGCTACACCTCCTAAGTGGTTGTGAATATCAAAAGGTAATATCCTTACAGAAACCTATGATTGATACTTATGCAACTGTAGCGTGCTGTCGCCAGAAGATTTTCTAATGTCATTTTATAGTTTTTATCCACACACGACTGAATATGGGGAATCTCTAATCAGCGCGCTCCATGCCATTTGTCATATAAAGTAAGCCCTTACATAGAAAGCTTCATCACTTTGGTGGCAAATAAATAAAAGTGGGACTTTTGGCATTCATCAAGGTCTATATTTCATCTTATACTTCATGTATCCATCTTCTTTCTCTTTTCATTCTTTTCTAGGTTATTTGGTCCAAATGAAGGCAGTCAATATTGTAAACTAAGAGTGTTATATAGACTGTTTTCCTCAGTGTAACATAGAGTATGGAATGAATTTAATGCAATACATGTCATTTATTGATGTGAATTGTTTCTTAGTATACTTTTTTGCAATTTTTAGGTTATTGTGGCTTTTCCTGACGAAGGCGTACTTTATGCCAAAACGTGCGTCGAAGATTCATTATTCTGTCACTTTATTGGTTTTTAATTGTGATGTCATTTAAATGTGATTCTATGCATACAATAAGTCAGGAAGCTTTTTTAAATGTCAATAAATTTGTGTTTTTAGCTTACAATCATAATAATGTCAATAGAGCATTGAATAACTGTGATTAAAATATATTTTGCATTTTTGTACTTTGGTCGTTACACTGAATTCATCATTATTATATATACAAATCATAACTATAGAACTAAGTTGCCTAGTAATTTATTTTTCATTGTGAGTTGCTGCTGGGTGACCTGTGGTTACGACGCTTCAATATTTGTTCTTAAAATAAAGAAGAACCTCTTATCTGCATCCTGCCTCCCTGGTACCTCTTCACATAAATTCATTAAAAGGCTGTTGATGACCCCAAAACGTGCCCCATAGTCATTTATTGAGGTAGGGTTGGATTTTATAGAGGACCAAATTAATATTGCCCCATTGGTTCTCTGGGCTAATATTTGGACGTCCGAGGACCTAACATTCTCAAGGGAAATTATCAAGGGTTGTATTAACCTGGATAATGCCCTTGCGATCCCATGGTTCCGTTTTGTCACAGAAAAATTCAATGCAATTAGCCGGGGCACTATTATGACAACCCTGCTAGCATTCATACAAATATGAAAACGATTATAAAAAAAACATATCCTGCTGAGGCAAATACGCATCATCAGCATTTGGGGACACATTGTCACTCAGACCTGTCTCCCTCACAACAGCAATTTGATCTGTCCTTCACTATTAACGCACAGACTCATTTTTTATGACAAGATTCCATCTTTGCACTTTGCACTTTCTAGTGTCCTTCCCTAAACACACTGCTTGTCCTTGTGATAATTTAGCAGCTCAGAGCACCTTGCACTTTATGCTGCTTTGCACTCTCTATAAAAAGCCAAGGGCATGTTTCCTAAACCCAATCTTGAAGGAAATCCGCCCTTGTACCTATCAGGATGATTTTAACTTTTTACACTCTTTGTCTACCGTTTCCATGTGCACTGCCGTATCTAACTATATAAGAATTGCATTGTCAATAAGAAAACGTTATGAATTGTTATAGAGAAATTGGTGTTTTAATTGGTATTTAAATAATGCAATATGTACTGATAAAACGGAAGCTGATAGGGGGTACTAAGCCAGCAGTTCAGAGCCTTGAGTATGTGGATTCAGGGCACTGAGCTTGCAGGCTTCATTTTTCAAGTAAATTGCAAAGCGCCGCAAATGTCTCTATTCTGAACTTTTAGCGATAGTAGTTACATTACTGTATAAATAAATTGGATATGAAATTCTTCACAGTTTTATATATGTATGTTAAACTCTTATGGTCCGCTCGAACCGAATACAGTTATTTTGAATTAAATTAAGTCATATTTAAATTGTATCTTATGTAATACATTTTCCACTTTTTTTCTATTGTTTAAATTTTTTTTACATTTCTTAAATTGTTTTATTGACATATTTTCAAAATTATTTTAACATATTTTTTACAGTATATATTAAAAAATTGTATAATTTTTCTCTAATATTTGAATTATACTTTAGAATTATTTAACATTTGTTGAGATATTTTACATGTTTAATACATTTAAAAGTGTTGAAAACATTTGTCCACCACATTTCAATAATTTGTCATTCATTTTTATGGGCAGATAGTCTTTCTTTAGTTTCATTTAGTGGCCATTTTCTTTACCACTACCTTTGATTTACTAGTTTATTTGTGTCATTTTGTGTCTATTTTCCTGGATCCAGGTTGCAGTAAGTTGCTGTTCTTTGTCAGAATAGGTAAGTCCTTTTTAAATGTTTCTTCAGGGTATTTACATTGGTGGGGATATAGGTGGTAGGTCTAGAGGTTAGTTATAGTGTTGGCTGTGGGTTTTTTGTATATTTAGTTGTATTAATTGTAGTGTTTTTCACTAGTGGTAGTATTGGATTTTTGTGCACTGTTTTAGTAATGCATCATTATGTTATATTTATATTGTGCTATTTTACTAATTTTATGATGGTTAAGGTCCTGACAACAAGCCAGGCGGGCCGCACACCGCCATACTCACGAAGGTGCGGTGGTGGTGGTACAGCCACCATTGCAGCACAAATTCTGCCTAGGAACTGCCCTTCCCTGGCGGTGGTGCAGCGGTGTAGTAGTACAGGAAGGTAGTACAGGAATTTATGTAGCGCAAATCACCAAGCGGTTTTTAACCGCTTGCTTAGGGAACCCGTCCTGGTATTCCCCTGTGAGATAACCCCAGCAGGGTATCCGCAAGGTGAAAGTCAGGCATCCCGCCGCGAGGGGCCGTTGTGGAGATTAAGCAAGCTATTGCCCAGAGTCGCAGAGTGTGAACCCGTGAATCAAGTAGGCACCGGAGCGAGAATTGTCGAGTCCATGGACATTTTAGGACTCAAGACTAACCCTGGGCGTAGTTCGCGGAGTCGGACTCCGCGGAGCTACGCGAAGACGTAGTTGCACTCCGCGAACTACGCGTAGCTCCGCAAGCATGCGGAGTTGCTTGCTGGGCCCGTTCGCGCGCCGTTTTTCGTCTTCGGGAGCGCGGTGCGCGTGTTCGGGGCGTTGCCTGCATGCTCGGGATGGCTAGCGCGCTAAATTACCCCAGAGGTTTGTCCCGCCTGCTTGCGTTCCCTTATTTCCTGTTCCGGGTCACAATTAACGTGGTCGCGTTGTGCAAGACATGTTCGGGAACTCATCTTCTCGTTCGCACTACAAAAGTGCGTGATCGCGCTAAATATCGCGCGAACCTACCCATGCGGTCGCGATGGGCGCAGCCATCTTGGATCACACACTCTGGCTATGGTTTTGGGCCTACTTTTGCATCCTGTTAAAATCTCTTTAATCCTTGTCTTTTTACCCACTTTTTCTAACTTTCTTTAGTTATTACCTATTTCTCTCTGTGCCTAGGTTTATATTTTTCATTTTATTTCTACTTTTACAACTTTTCTATTGCTTTTTACTTCCTTCTTGTTCTTTTACCTTGCTTCTTCTTTCCCCTACCTTTTTGTCTTGAACTTTTAGTTTTCTTCTACCCTCCACCCAGAACCATGGTCAAGGGCGCCAGCAGCAGCGGCGGCTCAAAGGGCAAGGCGCCAGTGCCCCAAAAAACTAGGCTGCCTTGCGGCAGAATGCGCCCCCTAGGGGTGAGGCCCCGCCAACTTTTTGGGGAGGAGGAGGTGGCTGCCCTGGTTTTTTTTATCCAGCGCTACCTCCCCTTGATGTTGGCAGCAGGTGGCAGGCCCGGCTCCGGCTACCAGCATATTGAGGAGCGTCTCCGGCGGTGGGTGAAGGTGCGCCGGGCAGTCTTCCGCTGCTCCGGTATCCGGCGTACCCACCACCAGCTGATCCACCGTTGGGCAGACATTTTGGACTGGGAGCAGGACCTGTTGGACCTGCTTGGCGTCGAGGTCGTGGGTCTTGGTGAGTGGCTACCCAAAAAAAAAAGTGTGTGTATAATATATCTCTATAGTAGTATAAGTATTGTTGTTGTATCTTTGTAAATCTTGGCTGAATAAGTAACGCGATGACTGGTGCTCCTAGTTACATTTCCGATGTATTCCGTTATTATATCTACTGTAACTGTATGACACTGGTCTATGCTGCGCTTCTTCATCTTCACTGACTCTTGCGTGTTCAATTTGGCGCTAGCTTTTGCTGTTTATTGGTGTAAGATTTTCTTTATTGTAGAGAACTGAAGTTAGTTAATGCTATTAATAGAGTCTTGTCCTTCCTTTGTCCGTCAGTAAAATAGCCGTTGATGGATAATTGTACGTGTTTGCAATGCATATTGTATCTTTTTTTCACGGCCTTCTCTTCTGCATGAATAATACTCCTCTGGCAATGAATGCAAAAGTTACTTTGTTCTTCTTACCTCAGCCAGGGCCGGATTTAGGCATGTTCAAGCTGTGCAACTGCACAGGGCCACCAAACGCCAGGGGCCACCCCACCAATATATATCCTTAATAATCCTCAGAGGATGGATACATATTTGCGTGGCGGCCCCTGGCAGGGATTTGGTGCCTCCGGCTCTGTTCCACTTCCAAACACCCTGACTCCCCCCTCTTCACTGGCCTCCGTGCTCCGCCCCGACCTCCTCTTCCGGGCCCCCCACCTACGTTCCCTGGCCAGGAGTCCAGGACCACCATGAGCCTATAGCCGCCCCTGCCTCAGCCCTCCATAGAACTGATGTAGTTTGTTTATTGAGTGGGTAGGGCAGCAGTAGCATTCAGTCAGTAGCAAAACAAAATATGATGCCATGAACGTACAATTTCGTGTTAGTTAGTATGCACAAAGTTAAGCATGTCTCCTCCTTGCGATCTATGCATTTTGCTGGCAAAAAATGAAAAAGAAATGGCTACTTACAGAAAATTGATTGATTACCCCATTCTTGAATCTGTGGTGTTGTTCAGGTCTTACTGCCTCTGTGTTACTTAGTAATCTGCAATCAGAATGTTTATGGAACATTTGATTTGTTTTCACCAAGTACACTAGTCAGTGAATCATGCAAGGCAGTAGTCATTTGGTAGACCAATGTTTGTTTCTTTTAATGTTGTAGCAGTGGTTTTTGAAATGCTGTCTATGTTTCACAGCACTCAATGTTTTCTCTTTCTTTATTATTTCTTACATGAACCACAGAACCCAGGGGCAAGCAGAAGGCTGGGACCGAGTCGGCGGGTGAACGTGATCGTGAACCACAGGCACAGAGCTCCTCTACTGAGGATCCTGCTGCTGGCCCTAGTAAGTCCAACAGTGTTTTCTTTTGGAACAATGATATTTCCCTAACTTTCTAACGGAGCTTTTTTTCCAACCGATTAATGACATTTCACCTAACTCTTTAGTTAAGGTATCAATCTTTTCAAAAAATCTGTGATCGAATAGCGGAAGGCACAGGGTCCACTCCTGTCTTATGCTTTTTCCTCTGTAATGTCTCTTCTTTGCCAATTGACACCAACCAAGTATGCATGCAGATGTTGGTCTACTATTTTGTAAGCGTTAGTAATGAATACCACTACTACTCTTGCGGGTATTCTTCTATGCAGTGACATACATAACTATGTATGCACCCCAAAATTGGATGTTGTTGTTGATAGGCAGGTTGGACCTTACTTACTTACAGTCTTACACCTCAGTCACAGAACTCAGAGGAACCCACAATTCAATGAACGACAACCTATATGGGCTCAGTCATTGGTCAATTATTCAATTACCCCTTTCCTGAACCCCAATATGAAGATGCCAAATGCTTTTATTACACAATCCATAACCTAAGTAACCCCCTTTTTCTCACTCTCTCGTGTAAGTCTACAAGACAACAGACACTGAAAATATACTTCCGAGTCAATGTGGTACTTCAAAACCTTTATTTTGTTAGAAGTAACTAAGTAAGTAACATCAATGTTTTTAAGTTGTTCTGTCAAATACGTCAAGGGCAGGGCCACCAGAAAAAATCCAGAGCTAAAAAAGGCTCAATAAAAAGTATTCTACATTTGTACAGCTACCAGTGCACGATAGGGAAATGTGGGAAATGTCGGAGACCCCTCACCATTGAACGTATACTGGTTGCATATGCCTCTTTTTGGTAAGCTCTGCAAATCTTTGCTTCGTAGAAGGAAATCTTCTCATCTGCCGAAAGATAATGACAAAAGTGGTGCACGTTAGACAGTATGAAAACATTACATACATTTATTCAACTTTTTAGCTATCATGCTAAAAAAAAGGTGTAACCTGAGGCTGTAAGGAAACTGGATTCCACAATCCACATTCAAAAAGTAAATACGGGCCTCTATTTTCCAAACTCTTCAGGTGTATGCTTTGAACTATCATGTGGCCTCAAAGGCGTCTTCTCGTACTGCGCAACAAGCTGTGAGGTAGCATGCGCAAAACTGTAGACATGTCATTGATGTACAAACTGGTTAGGTTACATGGTTCAGTCTAACTTTCCAAGGACTAGAGTAGCAGTATAGATGAGATGAGCTTGGGTACCATACCATACCAAATAAATGCTAATATGTGTAGTGTGTTACTTACTCTGCTGTACTAGGCAATGTGGACTACTACTGATTACGTTGTACTTAACTGTTTTGCAGAACTCCGTTCTTGGTGAACAAGTACAATGGGGGCTGTGCATCCATCTAAAAAGGTGTACTTAATTACTTATTTTTATTTTTGCAGAACCGGTACCATCCACCAGTGCCGACGGGGGCAGCGGCGCTGCAACGCCGTCAGCAGAGGCGATCCCGGAGGGGAATGGAGGACCACCAGAGGCACCTACAGCAGCACCGGCAGCAGCGGGGGAGGAGACAACAACGGTGGGCGATGGTAAGTTACATTCAATAGTGATCCGCATTACTTGGTGGGTGGGGAAAACTTCCTCACTGTACTCTGATATTTATAATGAACTTGAAGATCTACTGGACAATATATGACGCCACCGTTCTCATTACCAAGCTTAGCAAAAGCATTACCACCGGCCAGAATTGATAACATTAGTTATACAGGCCTCTTCTATGTGACTACAACTCAGCTGTGAAAGGTTGGTGGCAGACTAAAAAAGTCTTATCCACAACATTACATGACCGCGATGGATTAACATGAGATTGATTTTAAGTATGATGAAAGGTGCAAGGAAAAAGCTCTAATCATATAATATAGAAGGATACTTTGGAATCAGCAATGCAGGTGTTTGAGAGCAGTTGGATGCGTGGGTTGTTGTGGAAGCATAGAAAGGGGAAAACACAGCTGCCTGCGTGGGTGGGAGACACATCCAATATCGGTGGTTAGTGGATAGTGGATACTAGTGTTGGCAGCGGTGTTTTGGTTAAACACAAAGGCATGGGAAGGAGGGGACGACTGGATGCATTCCGGGTCGTTGCTGGCGAAACACAAACCACCTAACGTTTGTTGGCGATATAAAGAATGATAGTCTCTAGAGTAGACATTTACTAGTACTAGCTGGCCACTGTTAATTTAATGTTAGTTTGAGACTGTCACTTTTCCCGGAAGCACAGAGTATATGATATAAAAAAACGAGATATGAAAAAGACAGGTGTTCGTATGTGACCGTCGAAGTACACCCATGCTATGTTACTAGGGCAGGCATAATGCCGTGCCAAAAAGGCAGACAAATGAAGTATATAAGGCGTAGAATGTTCAAGATAGATAAAACAACATTTTAGGTACTCAACTTGCTTGCTATTGCTACTGTACTGTGCCGCCCACTATGTGTTGGATCCATTTTGTGTTCTTGATTTGCTGGGATTTTTGATTACAACAATTCTGTCTCTTTCTTTATAGTTACTCCTTCTAAACCAACGAGGAAGGAGCTGGCAGTCCGGGCCCGTCAGCGGAAACTGCAGGCCATCGTTGAGGCCTACCGCCGGCTGGTGGCTCAGGCCGAGGAGGAGGAGGAGGAGGCGGCGGCAGCAGCTGCTGCCTCTTCCAATGCCCCGGCCCCCAAGCCTGCAGGAGTACGTCGGCGTGGTCAGGCAGCTGCCCGCCGCCAGATTTTCCCCGCATCGTCCACCCCCCCACAACAACATGGCTGCCAATGTAGGTGCCGCCAGTTCCAGCGAAAAATTCTCCTCCGGGTAGCCAGGCTGGAGGCTCAAAGCAGTCAGACTAAAAAACAGATAGAGGAGCGTGTAAAGATCCTGGTGGATCAACACTTAAAAGCCCGCCGGCTATGAGATGGACCCTGTTTGCCCCTTTTTCAATCCTTTTGTTGGTGGGTGGGAATTGGGTGTTGTGTTTTTACTTTTTTTTTACATGACATTGAGCGTGGGAATTTGGTTGGGGTTAGGGGAGGCGGGTAGGGGGACAGCTTGGTGTAGGATTTATATATATTTTATTTTTGTATCATCTTTAGTTATATATTACATTATGTTAAAATAAACGAGACACAAAGTTATGTTAAAAAGAAAACATTTGAAGTTCATTTGCGTTTCTTGTGGGGTTGGAGGGGGGAGTGTTTCACCAAATAATGTACGTTGTGCAACCTCGCAAGGTTTAATTTGGCCATGCAGGTCGGCGGACAGTGCTTTTTAATAATAAAATATATTGCCCACATCTTTAACATGCAAACAGATAGATGCAGTAAACCCTCACCGAGTTATATTTGTAGTATTAGAAGAACGACCAGTCTGTCTTGCGTTATACCTCACTGCAAACTTATCTTACCTGTGATTGCTGATAAGATGATGATGATGATTTATCATGAAGTGTGGCACTGCAAGGGCTGCATTTGATTTCCAAGACAATGGCGAAGAATCTGTGGTTCAGAATCAGAACTTCTGTGATAGTAGTAGACAGACCCTGCCAGTAGCGACAAAAAGAAAGAGACAGTCATTTGCGTGACAGACAATGTGGGGGTAGTATAAGTAAGTACAGTACATTGCATGGGTGACCCAATATTGCAACTGCTAAACTGAAACAAAACAATGGTTTTGGGGACTGGAAACAAAGTGCAAGAGAAGATAAGAAGTTCAACTTTACTTGTAGTACTCACAGCAACGTCAAACTTTTCTAAATCATAATGCTTTACACTTTAAACCCAAAAAATTACGCCAATTCATTACATGCATTCGTTGTTTAATGTTAATGGTAAATTATTTGGCGTTATACACAGAGCTTGAGTTGGGAAGCCGCAGAAGATCCTGGCCATGCCTTGTTGACATTTCACTATTGTTGCTTTGACCACATCTGCCCCAGCAAGCGCGTGATCAAATTGTTGGTGTATATTTAATGTAAGAAACATCACACCTCAATGTAACCACGCAGCCCGGGGGAAGAGGGTTAGGGATTGTTTAATGGATGGGTACGGGGGTTTTGGGAAAGGTTTGAGAAAGAAAAACAGTACGCATGGAGATTGGAGACAACAAAAGCAAAACAATGAAGACGATGATTTATGATGTTGATCCGCTAGCTAATGATTGTAAGCAATGGACGTAAGAAAAGGACACGCTGAATATGATTCTTGGTTTCCCGCAATCCAATTGCTTGATGATGAGGATTTGTGGTAAGGGTGAGAGTTGATGCTCATACTATAAAGCAGTGGGTGAACCGTGAAAGATGTCCAGCCTGAAAAAGAAAAGGCAAATACAAAAGAATGTGAATGACCTAAACAAATTGTAATACAGTGAAGATAAAAAAAACAATACAAGAGGAGTAGTCGTATGAGAGGACTTTCAGACTGAGGCGGCTTGGATACAATTTGTATAAGTCTACTAGTTGCATATCATTTTTAATCTAGAAGTACAAAAAAAGACAGGAGCCAGCACACAACAACAGGCCCACGACGACACAGGTTTGGCCGTTATACAAACTGCATTTCCCTAAAAATTTCAGAGCCACAGAAAGGTGAATGAAATTGAAAACGCAACCTAGCATTTACAAAATTAATCAACAAAATCAATGCGTCATTCTCAGTCATCAATCATACCACTATTCTACTCTACCACAGCACTGTGCACAAACATGTAGTAGCCTGGGTCTACTGTGCTGTGACTCTTATTTGTATTTATTTATTACCTTGTATTCCACTCCAAGAAACATCGTGCATCAATCAGCTCAGATCCAACTGCCTGACAGCAAAGATATGGTGGTCACCATCATTATCATCAGCAACTCAGTCTGTAGTGAGTGACTACGATAAATTAAGTCCTGACTGCATCTGTAGTAGTAGGAACACAAGTGCGTAAATAATTTCTATTATTAGTAAATAACATGGAAAAATTGGCTATCACGTGAGTCTGAACTGAAGTTACTAGTATACTTCAACTCCATGCACATTAGCTCAGAGTCAGCAAAAAAATACATCCAATGCAATGCATGGCATCATTCATTTTTATACGTGTTTTGCTCTTCTCTTTCACTGTCAGAAGATTGATCACAGATGCTGCCGAGCCTTTGTAATGCGAGTCATCACAACAAGTTGACTTCAGTTGTGGATGCCTGCTCAAGTTTCTTTTGACACAGAAGAGTCGTCTCTGAATGCCTGCAGACAGAGGTGGTAGCCTTAACAGTAAGACTCAGCAAGGCAGTTATTATGAGTTGCAGATTTCAAATGAAATAGAGGATGGCTGTAGTCATGTACGGTTCACTTATTATGGAGGGACTGTTAGAGGCTACATTATTGTTATTGTACTATACTCCATCTACAACATCAAATGTATGGCTGCCAAGATGGAATTGTATTGACTTGAGTGGGAGTCAAGAAGATGGAGCAAGACTCTGAGGAGTGCAGTCAACATGGAACATAAATGCACAGGCGTGCAACTCCAGGAGGTAACTAAAAAAGATACAGCGAAAATAAATGCACAGGTGTGCAACTCCAGTAGGTACATTAAAAGAATGAGTGGTGGGGATGGATTTGGTTGAGCTTTTTTTTTAAGATTAGCAGTTTTGCACCAGAAAGTCATTTTTAATAAGAAAATAAATAACACAAATAAAAGAAGGGAAAAAGTCACAATTTAACAGCCTATTGGTCAGGGAAGAGGTGCTCGTCCTCAAACTCTGCGGGTCCGGACAGCAGTAGGTCATGTAACCCTGCAGTGATGAATTCTTCGGGCTCGCTTTCTTCATCCTGCTCTGATTCACGTACAGTATAGTCTGGTGGTATGAAGTGTTGATTCATTTTTATCATTGTCAGCCTCTCGACGCTTTTGAGGGAGAGACTGGTCCTTTTCGATGTCACAATGGCACCAGCAGCACTGAAAACCCGCTCAGAGGCGACACTGGCTACAGGACAAGCCAAATACTTTATCGCCAGCCTGCTCAGCACTGGCCACTGTCTCCTTCTTTCATACCAATAGACCAATGGGCTTTGCTCCATGAACACCTCTGTTGTGTCATCCAGATAGGCCTGAACCATCCGCTCAGTGTTCATTGGTGCTCGGCTTTGCTGCTCCTCTTTCCCCTTTGCAACAGCAACGGACTTACCCATCCCCTTCTGTAGAAAAAAAGCAGTTATGCTTTTGGTTGTGTCTGCTGAATCAGATCGTGTAGGTGCTGCTTTTGGTACTGTTGGTGCCTGCTGGGAAGCGGACGCACCGCTCTCATGCTCTGATGAACTTGCCTGAGTTGCCTCAGGAGGATGGCCTGGAGTACTTTGACTGTCCTGGGCTGGCACTGTCAGGCCTTTAAGTAACAGCCGTTCAGTTTCGAAATCATTAGCTTCCACAGCTATGGAACTTTTGTAATTGGCAACATCCCCATCTGAAAAAGGAATGACTGCGCTACTGCTGACAAACAATTTGTACCGTGGATCCAAGATTGTTGCAGTTATGTAATTTGGATCTGACACAATCATTTTAAGCCTTGCATTTACAGATAAGCGGTTGCGTAAGGCCTTGGCCAAGGTACATGCATCAACTTTTTCTTCGTCACCTTCGTATGTTTCACAGACCTCCTTCAGCTGTTGCTCGAGCATGTACAACAATGGGATGGCTTGGCCCATAGTACAGTCCTCCCTGCTAACTGCACGTGTGAACACCTCAAAAGGTTGTAGCATCTCTGTCAAGCATTTAATGATGTCCCACTGCCACATCTCAACGGTCAGGCTTTTAAGATTAACAGTAGGATCCACTAATCTTCTTGACATTACATAAGCATTCAGTGGTATGTACTGCTCAAAGAGACGCTCAAGCATGAAATAAGTTGAGTTCCAACGTGTTGGGACCTCCTGGATCAGTGCTTTGACTGGCAAATTATGCTCCCGCTGAATGACGCGTAGCAGCTTCCGCGCTTTGAAAGAATGGTTAAAATGCGTGCATATTCTTCTGCAGATGGTCAGTATGGTGCTGACTTGGAGTTCATTTTTCAGAAAGTCTTGCACGACTAAGTTAATGCAGTGTGCCAAACAGGGTACCCTGAAATACTGTCCATCTTTCATTGCCCTCACTACATTACTGCCATTGTCGGTGGCAACAAAACCAATCTTAAGGCCTCTTGGTTTCAGCCATTCAAAGACCTTGCTGTTAAAGTCAGACAAAATGTTGTCAGCAGTATGATTTTTCTCCATACCAAACATGGCTACAGTTGCATGTTTGCGAGTGTCATTGAAAATCCCAGCAACGTCAAGAAGGCCTGATGTTAACTTGTCTTTCACACCTGCAAAAGAGATCCAGTGTGCGGTGATGCACATGTAATCTGCTGTGGCTTCGCGACTGCTCCACATGTCGGTTGTCAGGTGGATACAATGGACAACACTCTGTTGTAAGGCTTTCCCAATCAATCCCAGCACGTCGTGGTGTAGTGCTGGAATAGCAACTCTTGCAAAATAGTAGCGACTGGGAACGTCCCATTTTGGGGCGAGTGTTGCCACTAATTGCCGAAATCCCACTGCCTCAACAAATGAAAATGGGAGAAGGTCCAGTGCCAACATTTTTGCAAGTTTCGCATTGTACAAACGTGCTGTTGGGTGGTTCCGCTCGTACTTTCCCTCCTGCCTAAACATGCCAGTAATGGTAAGCTGCTTGGTAATTCTGTCTGTTCTGCTAGACGGACCACC
The DNA here is from genome assembly GCF_964263255.1 of Lissotriton vulgaris. NCBI lineage: Eukaryota > Metazoa > Chordata > Amphibia > Caudata > Salamandridae > Lissotriton > Lissotriton vulgaris. Next base: position 466,743 of record NW_028253588.1, on the reverse strand, counting down.
TTTCAACGCAGACTTTTCACTCCTTGCCCTTGGTGTCTCCGGCTGACTCTGGTGCCACTGAGAAGTTGCTGATGCTGAGGATTTGGACTGCACCACTCCAGTGCTGGCGACAGGGCTCATTTGTGTACCACTCCCAGATAGAAGGTCATCGTCTCCCTCTTCTTCCATGAGTGGACCTTGTAGTACTGTATCCTCCCCACCAACACCAGTGCTTACATCTTTTAAGCTTGCAAGGTGGTTCTCCCATACAATTGTGTGTGTTTTTTTCATATGGGTCGTTGGGCCTCCAGTACCATAGTTTGTACCAATCTTACCACGACTAACATTGGTGTGACAAACGGTGCATATAGCAATGTTCTCCTGATGTGGGTGAACCGTAAAAAAATCCCAGACTGGGGAGCTAAACTTTTGTCTCCTGCCATAGGAAGAGGAGGACCCACTTCCAATCCCGGATGAACTGGAGCCTTTTTGTTGAATTTCCCTATGTGACAGTTCAGTACTAGTACTGCCACTACCTCCTTCTGTTGAGGTGGCGCTTGCGCTGGATGTCGCACGCTGCCGGGCCTTCGCTGATGCAAAAATGGGAGCTGGTGTTACTTTGGGCGCTGAGTGTGTAGGAGTTACACGTGCTATCTGCTCATCACTAATCGCAGCCCTTCTGGATAGGGTGAAAATGCTGGTCTCTACATCCTCTGCACCAGGAATAACGCTTGTGATGATGACATTGTCAGTGTCAGACCCGTCTTTATCACCATCAGTATCCTGTTCACCTACATCGAACTCCGGAAGTTCAAGCCTTGACGGATCCTTCCTTTTTCCCAGCCTGGTCTTTTGATGCCTCTCCTTTGAATGCTCAGTTCTTCGTTGTGGATGCCAATCCTTATCAAGGTCATCTGAAGGGATGCTATGCGAAGAACTCGATGCACTGCCACTAACCCTCCTTTCCTTTCGTAAATTTAAAGACAGTAGATCACCTCCAGAAGTGGCTTCCTCTTCTTCTTGCTCGGAATGAGGCTCTACTTCCTGAACTGCCCCGACATCGGGAGGAACAACTTCCACTTTTGCGTGCGGAGACGGTGGTTGTTGTTCTTGAGGAAGTACTATAGTGTGCTGTGGTTCTTCAACAACTACTATTGTGGGATTTGGTTGTTGTTGTTGAACAACTATTGCGGGCGGTGGTTGTGGTTTTTCAACAACTATTGCGGGAAGTGGTTGTGGTTGTTGAACATCTACTGCTGGCGGCGGTTGTTCAGCACTTTCATCTTGCGTGGATTGTGTGCTACTTTGAGACAGCGATAAGTTAAGTTCAGGCTCAGTATCACTGCTTTGTAACACTAGGCCGGCTACCTCTTCGACCCTCATGTGCTTGGCCCTGGGTTGGTGGCTTGCCCCCGCTAATGCGGATGTGCTGGCTCCAGCTTGCACCACGGACACCGCTGCTGCAGGCGTACGTTTTGGGGGCCCAAAAAAGGTTTGGGGGTCCATACCAGCCTTAAGTGACACTTCCTTCTTCTGTACCTTCTTCTCAGCAACTTTCTTGGTGGTGGAGGACCTGGTACCTGCTCTCTTAGGACCCATCTTCTTCTGATGTCAGCAGCACACAGCAGCACTCAGTAGCACAAATTGCAGAGATGTGTGGTCAGATGAGTCACACACCACACGTGGCGTACAATTGAAGGACGTCCGTCTGGCAGTTGAACGGGCGATGGATGAAAACAGCCAGCACCTCCTCAGTCTTTTTCTGTGCACCTACAAGCAAAGAAGACAGAAAACGTCAGTCAAACAAGCAGTAAGCCAACACATGAACAATTGAAAGACACACAGGCCAATGTATAAAACACAAAAAAGAAGACTAATACTACGAGCACCACAGCTCCCAGCCACATGAAGTTCAGAAATAACCAATAATAAAGTCAAGCAGGCCTATCATATACCAATATGGACAGAAAAAGGAGGATGCCTGCTACACATGAGTCATGACAGGTTAATGCAAGGAAAATCAAGAGTTTGTAAAACTTCACTGCAAAAACACATACAAGTCATAAAATTATTACACACACAAAAAAGTTACCTACCCCCCTGCCCAGACAACCAACTTGGAAATGCAATGGCATACACACATGCCGTAATGATGGTAATTAAATAGACCAAATAGAAACAGCTACATAAAGCAGCCCCGCTAACTAGTAACTAACTACCACCTCTGGGACTCTGTCCTACTATCAGATCAGACCAAAAGCAGGGAGGCCAATGATAAATGCACAAAGGAAGTACCTACAAAATGGCCGCCACCACATGGCCTGTCCAGGAAGACAAAACTACAACCAAATAACACAAAAATGAGGACTTTTTTGTAGCACAGGGGACACATTAAACATTTTCGAGGAACTTTTATGCAACTCGGGACATATTGTTCGCGAGAATGCAAAATCGGCGTGTTCGGCAACGCGAATCGAGTGAAAAGTCGTTATCGCGTTCCCGAGCCAGTACATTGAGCGCGCGAACAAGACAAAAAAGGTAAGGTCGCGTTCTCACACGGTGCGACGTTACCAAAAGTACGCGAACAGTATTCCTAGGGTTACCTACTGGCAGGGAGTGCCATATTAGCTACACACAAGCATCCAAAAACTAAAAGTACCACCATTACAAAAAATGTGAAGCAATCCAAAGCCACACACGGTGTAATTAAAGTTACACCACAAAAATAGTTGATTAACTTGAATGCACCTATGGCTGTGAGTGGTAGTACCTACAAAAGCCTTGGATGGCTATGGCAAAAGAAGAGAACCAGGGAAGGACACAGAAAATGGCCGCATCCATAGGGCCAGGAGGACAGGGACACCCAAAAACAACATGGAAAAGGGATGCACCCAAAATGGCTTCCACCACATGGCAAAATCAGTCACAAAGGAAGCATACACAAAATGGCCGCCACCACATGGCCTGCCCACCAACAACAACATAGCAGAATCATCACAAAGGAAGTAAGTACACACAAAATGGCCCTCACCACTACATGAAAAGAAAGAGAGGACAGACAATAAATGCCTATGCCAAAGGGACAATGCTTAGCTTCACAAAATGGACACACCAGACACCACCCCCCAAATTGGTCACCCCAACCATAAACAAGAAATCATTACATAGAGGACAGAAAGGAACTGGGAGTGGCCCATGCTCCAGGAAGACAAAACTACAACCAAATAACACAAAAATGAGGACTTTTTTGTAGCACAGGGGAGACATTAAACATTTTCGAGGAACTTTTATGCAACTCGGGACATATTGTTCGCGAGAATGCAAAATCGGCGTGTTCGGCAACGCGAATCGAGTGAAAAGTCGTTATCGCGTTCCCGAGCCAGTACATTGAGCGCGCGAACAAGACAAAAAAGGTAAGGTCGCGTTCTCACACGGTGCGATGTTACCAAAAGTACGCGAACAGTATTCCTAGGGTTACCTACTGGCAGGGAGTGCCATATTAGCTACACACAAGCAACCAAAAACTAAAAGTACCACCATTACAAAAAATGTGAAGCAATCCAAAGCCATACACGGTGTAATTAAAGTTACACCACAAAAATAGTTGATTAACTTGAATGCACCTATGGCTGTGAGTGGTAGTACCTACAAAAGCCTTGGATGGCTATGGCAAAAGAAGAGAACCAGGGAAGGACACAGAAAATGGCCGCCTCCATAGGGCCAGGAGGACAGGGACACCCAAAAACAACATGGAAAAGGGATGCACCCAAAATGGCCTCCACCACATGGCAAAATCAGTCACAAAGGAAGCATACACAAAATGGCCGCCACCACATGGCCTGCCCACCAACAACAACATAGCAGAATCATCACAAAGGAAGTAAGTACACACAAAATGGCCCTCACCACTACATGAAAAGAAAGAGAGGACAGACAATAAATGCCTATGCCAAAGGGACAATGCTTAGCTTCACAAAATGGACACGACAGACACCACCCCCCAAATTGGTCACCCCAACCATAAACAAGAAATCATTACATAGAGGACAGAAAGGAACTGGGAGTGGCCCATGCTCCAGGAAGACAAAACTACAACCAAATAACACAAAAATGAGGACTTTTTTGTAGCACAGGGGAGACATTAAACATTTTCGAGGAACTTTTATGCAACTCGGGACATATTGTTCGCGAGAATGCAAAATCGGCGTGTTCGGCAACGCGAATCGAGTGAAAAGTCGTTATCGCGTTCCCGAGCCAGTACATTGAGCGCGCGAACAAGACAAAAAAGGTAAGGTCGCGTTCTCACACGGTGCGACGTTACCAAAAGTACGCGAACAGTATTCCTAGGGTTACCTACTGGCAGGGAGTGCCATATTAGCTACACACAAGCAACCAAAAACTAAAAGTACCACCATTACAAAAAATGTGAAGCAATCCAAAGCCATACACGGTGTAATTAAAGTTACACCACAAAAATAGTTGATTAACTTGAATGCACCTATGGCTGTGAGTGGTAGTACCTACAAAAGCCTTGGATGGCTATGGCAAAAGAAGAGAACCAGGGAAGGACACAGAAAATGGCTGCATCCATAGGGCCAGGAGGACAGGGACACCCAAAAACAACATGGAAAAGGGATGCACCCAAAATGGCCTCCACCACATGGCAAAATCAGTCACAAAGGAAGCATACACAAAATGGCCGCCACCACATGGCCTGCCCACCAACAACAACATAGCAGAATCATCACAAAGGAAGTAAGTACACACAAAATGGCCCTCACCACTACATGAAAAGAAAGAGAGGACAGACAATAAATGCCTATGCCAAAGGGACAATGCTTAGCTTCACAAAATGGACACACCAGACACCACCCCCCAAATTGGTCACCCCAACCATAAACAAGAAATCATTACATAGAGGACAGAAAGGAACTGGGAGTGGCCCATGCTCCAGGAAGACAAAACTACAACCAAATAACACAAAAATGAGGACTTTTTTGTAGCACAGGGGAGACATTAAACATTTTCGAGGAACTTTAATGCAACTCGGGACATATTGTTCGCGAGAATGCAAAATCGGCGTGTTCGGCAACGCGAATCGAGTGAAAAGTCGTTATCGCGTTCCCGAGCCAGTACATTGAGCGCGCGAACAAGACAAAAAAGGTAAGGTCGCGTTCTCACACGGTGCGACGTTACCAAAACTACCCGAGCTGTATTCCTAGGGTTACCTAATGGCAGAAATTGACAGACACCCAAAACCTGACATACCCCACACATAAACATAAGATTTTCTAAATCAAACCAGTCCATCCATGATTTCCTAATTAGAGGTACACCAGAAAAACAGTTGATTACCTTTCATGACCCTATGACTAGTACCTCTGGCCTACTGGAAGAGTAGGCCACAAGTTTGGAGGTCTATGGCAAGAGCAAAGTGGCTGGGAAACATAAAATGGCCGCCAACAACACATGGCCAGGCCAACCACAGAAAGTTATTACAATGAACTCAAACATGCCTACACACTAACTACATGGAGTACTAGGGTCAGCTATTGGCTTAAAAAAATAAAAACCGTTTTAATTACACAAACAGAAATTCCACAGCAGACATTGCTATTGCATAATGATGACCATAATCCAATGCCAGCCATGATGTTTGTTTACAAACTTGAATAAAAATTTAAACACAGAATTATGATTTTACCCATGGGTACCTCTCTGTAGCCTGGATGAAATTTAAAAAGAAATACAAGTTGGGACCTCATAAAAGTAGGCACCCATCAATAATTTAAATCAAGGAATGAATACTGTAGTTAAAAAATTTAAAATCAAACAAACACAAGTCTACAACATCATACTCACTCATACATTACTGAACTTACTTGAAAAAGAGAATTCAAAATCCAAAAGTCCTCAGTAAAATTCAAAAAAAGCAGTAATGCAGCCAACACACACAGAAAGTGATCCTGCCAGCTCAAAATCCAAATGAAAGTGACCACCTCATGGACAAAGCACTGGGAGGAGCCTGGTGGACAGGAACAGGAAGTTGTAAACTCCAGAGCCCTTCCTCCTTAATATTCAAAAATAGAGTAGAAATAGAAAGAGGACTCCTTCCCCCCAAAAAATACATCCAAAGGTACAACTTTGAGGGGTTTTTCACTTGTTTGCTAACCAAAATGGTAATTTATTATTATGGTTTAACTTTTAACATGCTCGCGAGTTATTCTGTGCAAGATTGCAGGTTCTGCGTGTTCGGCAACTCGATCTTACCAACAAACATACTTGCGCGTCCTTATGGCTTTATCGCGCTTCCAATGACGTTATCGCGTTCGCACAGCTGCACGGAAGGGTTTACAAACATGGTGGCAGACGCGACCGGGAAAAAGCGAACGAAGAACCAAGGTAAGCCATTGCAGCGCACGCGATAATGTTATTTAGCGCGCGACAATGTTATTTAGCGCGCGACAACTACGCTCCGCACCGGATAGCGGAGTTATCGGCAGCTACGCGAACTCCGCGGAACGCGGAGTTGCCAAAACTCCGCAAACTCCGCAAACGGAGCGTAGTTCTTCGCCCAGGGTTACTCAAGACCCCGCCGAGCCTTGAATTGAACCCTGGTCCCGGGCTGACCTCTGCTTCCAGGTCTGCCTCCTCTAACCAGTAAGCCACACTTCTCCACTAAGAGGAAGCAATATGCTTGGTGAAATCTCCGCGGTCCCGACAAACATATTATGGGTTTCCTCTTCGCCATGGTTTTCATGACAGTTCCTCCTCCAGTAAAACTGCGGCGGAGAGGTAACAAAGGGCCCCCTTTGCCTCTAAGCCCTGGGGTGCATGCAGGGGTGCACACCATGTTTATTAATAATATTAATAATAATAATGATGTTCTTTTCAGTTCAAAAAGATTTTTATTGATGAGAAATAATAATATAACACTCAATTGTGTAAAATAATCAAAAATAGTAAAAATTAAAGTAATACATCAATTAGATTGGAATAAAAAACATAGAATATAAAAATATTCGAAGAGTAACTGGAGCATCAAAAACAAGTTCATCAAAAATCATAAAAAGAAGCGAATGAAAGCATAATTAATACAGAAAAATGATTAACAATATACCATAGGAAAATTACTAGGTAAGTTATATATGTGTAAAAATACGGAAGTCATGGAGGTTTAGATACTTCTTGTTGTATGGGGGGAGCTGAGGAAAGACGTCTAGCACTATTATCAATGAAGAGAATAACCGGTTCCCATAAATCTAGTCATTTGGGTGCTAGGGATTGTGGATATACAAAGGTAGTGTCTAAACTGTGATTATAGCATACAGCATACCACCATGCTTGATACGAAAGTTTACTAAAGTCTTTCCAGTTTTTAGTAATTTGTTGGAAAGACACTGCTAGTAATACATCAATAATCCTAACTGTCATATTAGTGTGTTCCCAAACAGGAAATAAACTACCCAAAAAGATATGTATGATAGAAAAGGAATGCTTGGTGTGAAAAATGGAGTTGAGTTGCGACCAAACCTTATCCCAGAAAGGTCGAACGAACTTGTATAAGAATAACATGTGAAGCACGTCAGCTTGTGGGGATGTGCAAGACCAACATGCATGGGAAGTGAAAAAGAGAGTATGGGTGGTATTTGCCGCTCTAGAAGATTTTCTAAGTTTAAGCCATATTTTACTCCAAAAATCTACAGTCCAGGAAATGGCTAGGTCTTTTTCCCATGACAACTCTACCTTAGTTTTGTCTCTTGGAGTAGTTGGAATATGTAAAAATGTATAAATGATAGAGGCCTTAGAGTTGCGGAGTAATAAAGTGCGTAAATTAACTGAGCTAGTAAGTGCGGGAGGTGTGGTGTATTTTGTGTGGGCAGCTTGAATGGCTTGTAATAAAATGGAATGTTTAGCACAAAAAGAGTAAGGGAGATTCAAAGCGACAGTCGCTTGTGCAAAAGGCAGAAGTGTATTTTGACAATATAACTGATGAACCCATATGATCCCTTGGGAATGCCAAGATTTGCAAGAGAAGGGTTTGTTGTGAATTAAGATATGTTTATTGTGCCAAATAGGAAGTTCATAAAAGGTAGTATGGGAGGAAACAGGAATAAGTTTCGATGTGAATTTAAGGATAGGGGTAGAGACTGATTGTGGTTTGCGCATGAAGGATAGATATTCTGAGAAGGAGAAAGGGGAGAGAAAAGATCGCTCAAGCTTTGTCCAAAGAGGGCAACCAATAGAAGAGTCTGTAATCCAGTGTGAGGATTGGGTTAGAATAAAGGATCTGTGGTAAAGAGAGAAATCCGGAAAATTAACGCCTCCTTCTAGTTTAGGACGAGTGAGTTTACAAATGGAGATTTGTGAATTTTTGTTTCCCCCATAAAAAGGTAGATAAAATGGAATTAATTTTTTGGAAATATTTAAGGGGAATTGGTACCGGAATATTGGAGAGCGTGTACAGAACGATGGGGGACAGCATCATTTTGATGGTGCCTAAGCGTCCCCACCAGGATAAATACAAAGGGTGCCATTTTGTTGTTAAGGAAGATAGTCTATCAATGCACTTATACAAACAATTAGAAACGGTCCCTGGAATGGAAGGAGAGAAATGTAAGCCTAGGTATTTGATGGATTGGGAACTCCAAGAGAAGCCGGATGCAATAAAGTCAGCACTGAAAGTATTTTTCATCAAGGGCAAAATTTTGCATTTATCTTTATTTAATTTATAGCCGGAAACCGATGCAAATGAGCCAACCTCTGACAAAAAAGCAGGTAAGGAAGTTGGGGGATTGGAAAAAAATAAAAAACCGTCATCCGCATAAACTGCCATTTTAATTGTGGAGTCCAGGAAGGTAAAACCATGTATATTTGTATGCTGATGGATTCTAAGCAAAAAAGGTAATAAAGCAATATTAAAGAGGAATGGGTAAAGGTGACAGCCTTGCCGAACTCCCCGTGCAAGATTAAAATAAGAAGAAATGCTTCCATTAGTAGTAACAGCAGCTCTTGGATTAGAATATAGGATAGAGATTAAAGCAATAATTTTAGGGCCAAAACCAAACCATTTAAGTGTGCTAAATAAATACAGCCATTCAACCCTATCAAATGTTTTCTCTGCATCCAAAGCAGCAGCTAAGAAATGAGAGACATGTGAGGTTTTGGAGCGGATATCAAAGAATAGACGGGTGTTTTCCGTGATAAGCCTACCTTTAACAAAGCCAGATTGTTCGGATCCTAACAACTCCGGTAACTGAGATTCTAATCGTAATGCTAGGGCTTTTGAGAAAATTTTGTAATCTACGTTTACCAGGGAGATAGGCCTATAATTTTTGCAATGTTGAGAGTCCTTACCCTCTTTTGGTATGAGACAAATAAGAGCGTCTGAAAAAGAGCCAGTGGAACCTTGACAATGTAAGAAGGAAAGGAGAAGGATATGTAGTTTGGGAATCAACAAAGATGCAAAGTGAGTGAAAAATTCTACCGTAAATCCATCCGGACCTGGAGCCTTATTCCTTTTGAGGATTCGAAGAGCAGAGTGGAGTTCTTTTTGAGTAGTATCCATTTCTAAAGAAGACATATTTGGGCGTGGATCAGAGGTAGGATTGATTTCAGAAAGGAAATGAGAAATAGAAGAGTCAGATGCTAGGGTCTTGGATGAATATAACGTCTGATAAAAATGTAAAAATTAATTTAAGATATTTTTGTCTTTAAATTTGAGCAAGTTATCAGAGCTGTGAATCGATTCTATAGTTAACTTATTTTGTTTGGTCTTCAAATAATTAGCTAGTAATTTCCCGGCCTTATTTTGAAGACCGTAAAATTTCGCGCTGGATTTTAGTAGATAATTAGAAGCATTGTTGGTGGTCTCTTGATTAAACTGAAATGTGACTTTTAGAAGTTCAGATAGACATTCCTTTGATTTAGAGGAGTAATAGGAATGTTCTAAATGTTTAATTTTAGTGAAAAGAGCGTTAGTTGTTTGGCGGGCTAATTTACGTTTATTAGAAACATAACGAATGATAAAATCTCTGGCTGAAGCTTTAAATGCATCCCAAATGGTGTGATAAGGTAAATCATCCGTTTGATTGAGAGAAACGTACTCTGTACAGAAAGAAGTAAAAGAGGAAGAGAAAAAGGAGAGCATTATTAAAACACCATTTACGGGGGGAGTTTGGTTTATGTAAAACATCGAGGGTTATGGTGAAAGGGGCATGGTCTGAAATCAAGATGGAACCAATATCTGATCTGATTAAGGATTGAGAAATATTATGGGAAATAAAAATATAATCTATGCAAGATTGGGTGTGATGTACCGGTGAGAAAAAGGAGTATTCTTGTAGTGTAGGATTGCATAGTCTCCATGCATCAATAGGTTTATGGTGTTTTATAATCTGTAAGAATGACTTATGAGATTTGTGAGGAGTGAATTGACGCGAGGAACTGCGATCTAAAAAAGGGTCAAAGACGTCATTGCAATCTCCTACTAAAATAAAATATTCATCATAGCATTGTGTAATCTGTTGAGAAGATTAGTCCAAAAGGAAGGGTCACCAGTGGTAGGGGCGTAAACATTCAATAAAGAAACTGGGACATTGTCTACCATAAAATTAACAAATACCCATTTACCTAATTGATCATGACAGTGCGATATAATTTTAAGAGATAAAGATTTATGAAAAAGAATAGCACCTCCATTGCGTTTGCCATCTCCGGAGGAGAAGAATATTTCCCCCACCCAACCTCTCTTCAATTTTGTGGATTCCTCATCTGTTAAGTGAGATTCTTGTATGCATGCAATATCCGCATCTAATTTAGCTAAGTGTGTCAAAACTCTTTGGCGTTTTATGGGTGAGTGTAAACCTCTGACATTCCATGAAACAATTTTTAAGGGCATTGATTAAAATTGCAACAGTATAATAAAACATAACATTTAAAATGATTCGAACATAGTGAACAACCAACCTATTGAATATAAAGTGAAATAAGAGGGTAGAAAAGGTAGAAAGGAAAAATATAGAGAAGCTGTGAGAAGAAAGCCTGTGAGAAATAGTGAAGGATAAGGAGAAAATGAGTAAATGGGCAGGTGCAAGAAATTAGCAAGAAGAGAGAGAAAGAAGAAGAAAAAGAATTGGAACAAAGAAACATACATATTGAAAAAAGAACTTACATAGAAACCGGAACATGAGGGAAGTGGGGGGATGGAAGGCCACACTGAACAATGACACTTCTAGGACCAACTGGGGAAGGCAGGAGGGGAAACGGAACAAACGAACAGCCCCCAAAAATGAAGGGAAAATGGGGAGCACGGAGAGACAACCTGTAAAGACAAAAAGGAAGTTAGAAAAAAATGCTTGAGGAAAATAACAATGTTAAAAGACAATAAACTCTTATAGATTAATGGTAGAACGTAAAACATCTAAATAAGAGTTACTAATATGCATCAGTAAAGAATTTTCCAATATGCAATCCATTTTGTTAAATAGGGTGCATCAATGAGGCAGTTTCCATCTCGTCGGCATGAAAAGAGTAAAGAAAACATTTCAACTTGAGCGGGTCTTCATAAGTTGTGGTTCTGTTATTGATGGTGACCTTGAATAAACATGGGTGGAAAAGGCCATATCGTGCATTTATTGAGCGCAGTTGCGGTCTCAAGGATAGAAACTCTTTCCGTCTATCTGCAGTTGGTTTAGCATAATCCTGAGAAAAGAACAAAGATTTTCCCTACCAGATTATGCGATTCATCGCTCTGGCAGCTGAGAGGACCATCAATAAATCAGTATACTCAAGAAAGTACAAGGTCACTCCTCGTGGTTTATGCATGGTTGTAGACGTCATAGGACGAGATGGAGGACCAAGTCGATGCGCTCTTTGGATGTTTAAAGTGGTGCCTTCAGGTAATTGAAGAAGGGTTGGAAGAAAACTTTTGAAGAAGGCAAGCGAGTCTGACCCTTCCGTGCTTTCAGGAAGACCATAAATTTGTAAATTATTCCTCCTGTTCCTATTTTCTAAACTTTCAAGTTGTTGATGAAGTGCTGAAACCTGTGAAGAAAGAGAGTCAATCTTGGAGGTAGAAGAGGAGATGGACTCAACATTTTTCTCCAAAGTATTAACACGTTGATCTATGGTGGATGATTTATCAGAGAGTATCTGAAGGGTAGATTTAGTGTCCTCCATAAAAGGTTTTAGTGCTCTGATCTCCTCAAGTAGTAACTCCATTGTGACAGAGCTCGTCTGTTTGGGTGGAGAAGGAGGGTCTTTTTTCATCATTTTCGTAGAAGCTTTGGTAACTACAGAGCTATAAGTAATAGAAGGCGCCGCAGCTCTCTTGGGTGAGGAGGATTCTGAGAGCTCCATGTAGAGGCAATCAAAGCGAGAGCTGGTGCACAATAAAAATTGGCATGAAGTAGGCTTAGTCGATGAAGAAGCTTTAGACAATCTTCCCATAGGCTGAACACAGTCTATATATTGATATAGGGCTATAAATGGCGAAGTTTAACCAATTAGAAAAAAAACATGAAAACCTAAGAACAAAGAGCCTAGGTGTAAGAACATGTATGCAACAAAGACAGTACAGCCTCATAGAATGATGGTAAAGGCAAATATCAGTATGAAAAAGTACATTTATAGGGTCAAATAGCATAAATCTGTGATAGTACTATCAAATATAACAACCGATATCACAAAAGATAAACATGCATATGTGAAAGAATGTCTCAAATAGTGTGTCTATTCATTGAAGTGAAGAGCCAGGGAACTAAGCCATATTGTAATTATAGCTGATAATAAAATACAAAAAATGCAGTCATATCATGAATAGCGTGTGAAAGGACAAACGTTGTAAGTCAGAAATATCCAAAAATGCCGTAAGCAGAAGCGTGTGGAAGAAAGTCATAAAATGGTGCCTGTGTCGGTAGAGTCACTTCACTGTGAGGTATCTAAAACATGACAACCGGTAAAAGAAGCATTGGTGGTACCTGCTTTGATATTGAAATCCAATACTTCAGTAGTATAGAAAGAAGCAGGGACCAGCTTGTGGCAAATCGCTTGGAAAACCGCTAGGCGAAACATCTCTGTCCGCGGGAGCCAAGCGACAAAATGGCGGTCGCAGTGTTGAAGTGCCGAGCCTCAAGCAAATATCGGACGAAACTCCGAATGCAGGCGGAGAAGTATGCTCAAGAAGGCAGCATCAGGGACTCCACAGGTTCAGACGACTCCCCTCACATTTTCAAGGCCATTTGCGATGTGAGGTACAGCGCTCGTCCCGGTTTTCCCTCCACTGCTGCGGAGCGTCATGGAAAGCCACCATTTCAGTCGGGCGCAAGCCACGCCCCCATAATAATGATGTTCTGAAACATTATTTTCAAATAAAATGAATGGAATGTACATGTAGGTTTTTTTTGTGTTCAAAATATTTTATTGAGTTTTCATAATAGGCACAAAAGCAAGAGTCAATACATAAAATATTACCGAAAAGAAACCCAATTACAATTGAAAGATAATGAAAAAAGATAGTCAATACGATACAATAGGTACATAAAATAAAAATAATATTCCTAGAAAAACAAAAAAGGGGAGGGAAAGGAGCAAAACTAAAACTATATAATGATGAGAAGAAAATGAAGCTGCTACATTAATAAAACTAGATTAATGTAACAACAATTAACTACTCAAAAAAATACGCACTTAAGAAGATAAATATATATCAACAGGTTTCCAAAAAGAATGATAAGAAATAGAATTAAGATTAATGACATTTAAAGATAATTGCGCTCCTCTTCTTGAAAAGATAACCCATTACCACCAAACATGAACAGATAATAATGAAACGTCTTTCCAACATGTTGTAATGGATTTAAAAGCTGCTGATAATAGAAAATTGAAAAATGTACCTTCTAAAACACTTACTTTTTGTGAGAGAACAACAGATTTGCAAATTAACAGTTTGAATGAGCTATCATCATGAATATTAAGTACTTTTTGTTATAACAACCCAAACTTGGGTACAACATTTAAAAACAATAGGACAATCATAAAGCATATGTTGTAACGAACCAGTAAGCAAATTACAGTGCCAACAAATTGAAGACGGAAGGAGGTTTGCTTGAAATAAACATAATGGAGTCTATAAACAGTTATATAAAATATATAAATTAGTTTGATAGAGCGAAACAGGTAACCAACCAGAAATACTATTAAGCCAAATAAGATTGAAAGCATATTACTCCAAAATGATGCAATTTTATCAATGTTGTTCCCTTGATAAATAAACATTTTTTTATATAATGCAGATACGCCATGAGATATAGTAGTACTTTTTGAATATATATTGATAAATCTGATTTAAAATTAGAAGGAATATTATGAGCAAATGAATCAAAAATAGAATTACATAAAGATTCATATTTGATAAAATCAGAAGAAGGCAAAAGGAAACTTTCGGGCTCATTAGTATGGTGGGTGGACTTTGTCCGCCCGCTATACCAGCAGGAAATGGGACCGCCCGCTATGGGTGCAGCGGTCCTGCCCATCCCATTAGGAATGCGCCCACTACACTGGTGGGCGTATCCCGCATTTGTGACAAATGTCAAAAATGCACGTGGTGCTTTTTAATGCACAACGTGACAAGCACCGCCCGGTGCCTGCCACATTGTACCTTGAAATGGCAGGGAGGTACCATAGGTACCCCATATGTGCACCCCCCACCCTCCAGATTCCCTGGGGGCCCGCAACGGGCCCCTACAAGAGATTCCTGCATGCCTTTTTGTGGCCACGCCACAAAAAAGGCCACGGAAAGGCTTGTTTCTGCCCACATTCTAATATGGCTGGCGGTGTCTAGCAGAAACCATATTGACCTCTTTTCCGCCCGGTCGACTTGTCGACTGGGCGGAAAAGCACCGGACGGTCTTCCCTTCCGCCCTGGTCCCCCCGCTATAGTAATATGGTGGGAGAAATGGGTGGCAGGCTGGGAAGGATGTGGGGAGGATCACCACCGCCATGCGGGCGGTGGCGATCCGCCCGACATCCTAATGGGCCCCTAAGTTTGTAAATCTTCAAATGATATAAAAGCATTATTGCAATAAACATTTTTAAGGTAATACATGCCAGCTTTAATCCATGAATACCAAAATCTAACATTTCTATTAAGTTTTATGATTGGATTACACCATAATGAAATATTTTCAGTAGTGGTTATCGGTGACTGAAAAATTTAATCTAAATCAATTAAAATTAGTTTGGTGGATTTTAAAATAACAGATTTATGGAGAAATGGAGATGTATTTGACATAGTTAGCAAAGTGGGTAGAGGAAAAGGTTCTATCAAAGTTTTTTCAATAAGATGCGAATTTGTAGGATTACTCAAAAAAGAGTGGTTAAACCAAAAAGAGCTTTGTTTTAAAATGAGAGCCTTGCGATACAAAAAAAAGTCAGGTAATCCAAAAACCCCAGTACCTATAGGTATTTTACATTTTTTATAACTGATAGGAAAGGATTTGTTAATCCAAAGAGACGTTTGTCAACAGCTTTGTAAAACTTTAAAGGAAATTGACTAGGAATCATTTCAAGGGTATAAAAGTTTTTTGGTGCAATAGTCATTTTTATATAGTCCGATCTACCCCACCATGAAAGATGAAGTAAAGACCATTTGGAGGTTTTGTCTTTAATATAATTTAAAATGGATTCACAATTTATAGATATTGTTGATTTCATAGATGAAGAGAATATAGTACCAAAGTATTTAAGTTTATCCTTTTGCCAAATAATTTAATTCAAAGGTAGCATATCAGGAGTACAATACATATTTAAAGGAAAGAATTCTGTTTTATTGGTATTTAATTTATATCCAGAAACATTGGAATAAAACAAAATAATTTCCATTAGGGAGGGAAAAGTGGATAAAGGATCACTAATAAATCAAAAGTACATCATCAGCATAAGCTAATGTTTTAATAATAACATCTTTGATATTGATTCCAACAATTTTGTCACATTTTCTAATGGAAGTAAGTAAGGGTCCAATACCGAGAATAAACAAAAGCAGGAAAAGGGGACAACCTCGTCTTGTACCTCTGAAAAGAGAAAATTGATTTGAAATTTGACCATTAATAAATAAACGAGCAATATGTGAAGAATATAAAGCAGAAACATATGAATAAAGATGTCACCAAAATTAAATGATAATAAAGTACGAAATAAAAATTGCCTGTAAATTTTATAAAAAGCTTTCTCAGCATCTAAAGCGAGAATTCCTGATGGTAGAGATAAAGTAGAACCTTGTTCAATAACATGTAGCAAAGTTCTTGTATTATTAGCAGAATATCTATTCTTCATAAAACCAGATTGATCTGAATGTATAACAGAGTCTAACACCGAGGATAATCTAGCAGCAAGTATTTTGGTGTACAATTTACAACCGTGGTTCATTAAAGAGATCGGACGATAATTTGACACAGGAGTAGGGTCTTTATTAGGCTTGGGTAAATCAGTAATTAGAGCCTCAGTAAAAGAACCAGTAGTAATACCCATAGAACCAAAAAGAGTAAAAAGTTTAAATTAATGAGGAATAAGTTACAATGGAATTCATTATAAAACTCAGCGGGAATACCATCGGGCCAGGGGATTTATTTTTCTTAGAGATTTTATGGCTTGTAAAATTTCATCTCAAGTAATAGGCGAGTCAAGCTCAATTTTACAAGATTGGGAAACCATGGGTAATCCACATTTAGCTAAAAAACAATCAACCAAAGAGGCCTCATCAAAATCAGGTTTATTATATAAAGTGGTATATGTAAAAATCTAAAAATTCATTAACAATATCATTTTGGGATAAAGCAATTTTACCATCAGAGCCATAAATTGAATTTATTTGTACTTTATCTTTTTTAATGCTTAAATATTTGGCTAACAATTTCCCAGATCTGTTAGCATTAAAACTAAATTTGGCTTTAGAATTTGACAACTGAATACCAGCTCTTCTGCTAAGGATCAAATTAAGCTCATACCTAAGCTTTTGCCATTTAAATCTATATTGAGGATCATTAGATTAAATAAGTCTTTCATATTTTGCGATTTGATTCTCTACATTTTTAATGTTTGCATTGAAAGACTTATTTTCATGGGCCATAAGAGAAATAGAGACACCTCTTAAAAAGGCATTAAAAGCATCCCATCTATTCACCATGGAAATAGAGCCTTCTTTATTAAGAAGAAAGTAATCATGAATAGCATTTAAAAGTATAGGTTTATTTTATTCATTAAGAACAATACTTGAATTCATTCTCCATCTGGGTTGCGAGTAAAATTTGAATTCAATTTCATAATCAAAGAAACTGAGGCATGATCCGAAATATCAATTTTCCCAATACTAGGCGTGACTACAGAGTTAAATAATTGTCTGGAAATTAAAAGATAATCAGGCCTGAAGTGACAGTTGTGAGGGTTAGAAAAAAAAGTAAACATTTTTTCTATAGGAAAGTGTAATCGCCAAATATCAACTAGTTTTTTAATTTGCTGAAATGATTTAAAAGCAAAAAAGGCTTTAGGAGGTCGAAATTTATTAATAGATATTCTATCTAATAAGGGATCAGATATAATATAAAAATCTCCTCCAACTATAAGAGGGGCTTTACCCAATTTAAGAACTTCTGTTGTTAGAGTGGACCAAAATATAAGATCATCAGCAGTTGAACCATACACATTTATTAAAAACACAACTGAATCATGAATTTGACAAGCGCGGAGAATCACGACGCGCGCACTTAGGACCCGCCCTCTCCGGACCCCGCCCGCTCCTGGTCTCTGGTGGTTGGTCGAGCGGACGGCCCGATCGGCGTCCGGCCGTCCCATCTCCGCTCCGGCGATATAGCGTGACCCGAGGGTCAGGGGGTGGAGACTCTGGGCCTATTTAGGGTCAACTCCCTGTGACTGGGGTCTCTGTTCCCGCTATCACTCCTGGATACCTGACTGCTAACGCCGGCACCTGGCCATTCTCGTTTTCGGGGCCGGCTTTCCGAAACTCTAGAAGCAGAAGGATCGAGCATCGTTCGTGTAGCCAGGTAAGGGGTAGAGTGCCTCGGGGGGCCTCGTGGGCAGCCGTGAGTCACGGTGGGTGCTGGGAAGGGATTGGAGTGTCACTGCCTTACGGGGCTTACGGCTGTGTGCGGGGGTCCTCGTGGTGCGGGCTCCTGCCGGGCGGCGTGAACGGTGCTTAGGGGTTGGGAACAGGGAACTCGGGGCGCGTTAGGTGCTATAGCAAGGTAGCGCGAAGCGTGGGATAGTTAGCATAGCGCCAAAAAAGGGAGGACAAAAGCGAAAGGATTCTGAACCTGAATTAGCGCAGATTATGAAATTGCTGCTAAAGAAGTTGAGCAAGGAGGCTCCCGATAGCGGGGATGAGAGCGATTCTTCCCGGGGGGAGCAGCCCGAGGTAGTAGAGCGGCCGCGCAGGGAGGGTGCCACCGAAGGCCGTTTGTCCACCATTAAAGAAAAAGGCCAAGGCGCAGCCTAAAAGGAAAGGGGTGAAGATTAGGCCTAGCCCTGCCAGGGGGAAACAGGACGAGGGATCAGTAGGTCCCGTCCCCACACCTCCGTTAGATGCAGAGCGGGTTTTTCCTTCTGATCCCATACCGGATGTGTCCACACCAGTAGACCCAGTGGGTTCAGTTTTGGCTGAGATTAGGGAGGCGCTGAAGGCGTTGGCCCCGGGAGGCGCAGTACCATTAGTCACGGTCCCTCCGGCCCCACTCCCACCGCAGTCGGTGGCCACAGTGGCAGCCGCTTGCGATCCGTTGGATAGCTTGCTGGCGTCAGTTTCCACAGTAGTAGGCCAATTATCAGCCCCCGAAAAAGTATTAGAGAGAGTGAGCGCTGGGGCGGCGGCACCGTGGGTGCCCCCGCAGGCCACAGAACAGGGCGCGTTGCAGGATATTCAGAGGCAGTTGGCGCTCTTAGTCGAGTCGCGCAAAGCGTTGCCCAGTGTAGCGATTTGAGCTCAGCCCCCCGCGACAGCGATAGCGGTGCCACCTACAGGAGGTAAGCCTGGTGACGCTACACTGAGGAGCAGCGAGGTGGGAACCTGTCAGGGGAACGTGTTGTCTCAGTCAGGGATGTTAGCTACGCATGTGAGTATGGAAATGCGAGAGAAGATTTGGAAAGGTGCTACGTAGATATATTCTCCCTTATCAGGCTGAAGAGACGAGAGGAGGATTACAAGGACAGGGATGGGAAAGAACACTCCTTCCGGGAGCGGAGACCTAGGATAGAGAAGACTATAACCAATTGGTTGTTCGGCTTTCACGTCTATGTCACAGTGTTGTTGGAAAAAAGGCCAGAGTTGGCAATTCCGCTGGTGTTTTATACTAATTAGATTGTAAAGGCGCACGCCACTCATGGCGGTTCAGCTTGGCTGACATACCATAGGGAGTTTCGCTGGGCGAAGGAGGAAAACCCCTCCATTTGTTGGGACCAGGTTGAGGTCAATGCTTGGTTAGAGAGCGTAAGCAATAGGGAACACCCGGCTAGGCAGCCCTTTTGGACTTCCCAGGGAGGGCCGGGCGAGAAGAAAGGCACATGTTGGGCATTCAATGGCAAAGGTTGCACATGGCCCCCAGGGCAGTGCAAGTTTAAACACGCCTGCGCCTACTGCGGTCATCCATCCCATCCCGAGCCAAAGTGCAACAGAAATCCAAAGAACGGGGGGGGGTACAGCCCCTAAGGATATCAAGCCCCCCCCAAACCTAAACTGCCTACTCCAGTGAATATTGAGCCCCTAAGGATATCAAGCCCCCCCCAAACCTAAACTGCCTACTCCAGTGAATATTGAAAAGATGATTCTTTGTTTGAACAGGTACCCGGACAGGGCAGCTGCTAGGATGTTGTTAGAGGATTTTTCCAGGGGATTTCGTATCCCAGCGTCTCATGTTCCCCCTATTAGTCAATGTAGGAACCAAGTTTCAGCAAGGACCCATCCCTCAGTAGTGGCCACAAAGGTAGAAAAAGAGCGGGCCTTAGGCCGAGTAGCAGGCCTGTTCCCGGCTCCTCCATGGGAGAACTTTGTGTGCTCCCCTCTGGGGTGGTGCCCAAGAAGGAGCCGGGACAATTCCGGATGATTCACAACCTATCCGCACCAAAGGGTGCATCGGTAAATGATGCCATCGACCCGGCAGTCTGCTCAGTGACGTACTCGTCCTTTGATGCCGCGGTTCAGAAAGTGAAGGAGCTAGGCCGGGGGGCGTTGCTAGCGAAAACCGATATTGAGTCAGCATTCCGCTTGTTGCCGGTGCATCCCTAAGATTACCATTTGCTAGGCTTTCAGGTCCAACAGCAATTTTATTACGACAAATGTATGCCTATGGGTTGTGCGATTTCTTGCAAGTACTTTGAGACCTTTAGCTCCATGCTGCAATGGGTGTTTTCGCAAAAGTCAGGATGTACAGATGTGGTGCATTACTTAGACGACTTTATGGTGATGGGCCCGCGTCCTGCGCTTTGGCCCTGAGTCAGCTGGTGGCCATGTTGAAGGAATTTGGGGTGCCGCTGGCACCGAGCAAGACAGTAGGACCGGACACGTGCATGTCCTTCCTGGGCATCGAAATTGACACGGTAGCAGGGGAATGTAGATTGCCAATGGATAAAGTAAGAGCCTTTTCCCTAGCCATTGAGGTAGCCTTGGTGTGTCCGAAGGTGACGTTACATCAGTTACAAGTTCTTGTGGGTCAGCTAAATTTTGCTTTACGCATTATTCCCATGAGACGCCCTTTCTCGCGGTCTATAGCCAGAGCGATGGTGGGTCTCACCCAGAAGCATCATCGGGTGCGATTAAAAGCAGGGGTTAAGGAGGACCTCAAGGTATGGCGAGACTTCCTGACAGATTTCAACGGGCGGGTAGTTTGGCCCGCGCCGCCGGTGTCCAGTGTTGAGCTAGGCCTATACACCGACTCGGCCGGGAGTGTTGGATTTGGGGCGATCTTGGGCCCTCCTGGTGCGGGGCGGTCTGGCCAGTGGAGTGGCACTTAGCAGGATTGACAAAGAATTTAGCTTTCCTAGAGATTTTTCCAATTTGGGTGGCAGTTACGGTCTGGGCAGAGTGCTTCAGGGACCGGGCAGTGACCTTTTGGTCGGATAACATGGCGGTGGTTCAGGTTATCAACCGATAAGGGGCGACTTGCCCACATGTGCTTAGGTTGCTGAAGCTGTTGGTGTTGGCATGCTTGAAATTGAATTTGAATTTTAAGGCTGCGCATATACCTGGTGTTGATAACCATGCTGCTGACGCTTTGTCTCGTTCCAAGTTGCAGGACTTCCGGAGGTTCCACCCGCAGGCGGAAGAGTGCATGACGACGTTCCCTACGTCACTGTGGAAAATTGGAGCCCCGCTTTAGCGGGGCTGGTAGGTGCCGCTCTGAGTGATCGCACCAAACGTGCCTATCAGTCACAGTTTAATGTTTACAAATCATTTGTGGAACAGTTGGGCGAAGAGAGGGTCTTCGCAACTGAAACGATGTACGCCTTTTTACAGGTTCTGCGGGATCAGGGCAAAACAGTGTCCTATGCTAGGGCTTCCCTGGCAGCGATAGGCTTCTTTGCTAAATTGGTGGGGGAGCGGGACCCTGGGGCTTCATTCTTGATCAGGAAGGCCTTAGCAGGATGGGCCCGATTAGACGCGTCACGGCGGGACTGTCGTAGGCCTTTGGATCTCCCGACCTTGATTGATATTTTGGGGTACTGCCTGTTATTTGCCAGTCACCAATCGAAGGAATCATGCTGGGGGCGGCCTTCTGCCTGGCCTTCTACGGGGCCTTTTGCCTGGGTGAGATTGTTGGGGCCTCCAGAGTAGACCATGGGGGGGGGCTTGCAGTTCAAGGATATCTCCATTACCCCGGCGGGCCTGGTATTGCGGTTGAGACGGTCCAAGACAGACCAAACAGGAAAGGGGGTCTACATCCAGTTGCGGCCAGCCCCAGGGATAGCTGCCTGCCCCGTATCCTGTATGCAGGCGTACCTGGCCACCTGGCCCGATGCCCAGCAGGGGGGGCGGCTCTTTTCATCCATGAAAACGGGGATTGCCTGTCTCAATACCAGTTCAAGGCAGTGTTTGGGTTGGCTCTGGGGAATCTGGGGCTGGGAGCAGCGGGCTATTCTTCCCATTCCTTTAGGATTGACGCCGCAACTTTAGCGGCAGGGGCTGGTTTAGCCCCCAACATGGTGAAAAGTGTAGGTCGCTGGACCTCGGATTGCTACAAACAATATGTAAGGCCTGAATTGTTGTAATACATATGTGTACAGTGTCTAACGGCTTCATCTCTCTCCTTTTTGATTAGTGTGCCCGCTTCCGTGGTATGGGTACTCGGGCACTCTTTCGGCGTGCTTGCAGCGAAGAGAGGTGGTGAAACCTGCCGCATTTGGCGAGACCGAATTCGTATGGCATGGCGTTGGAGGGATGCGGATCCGACACTTGAGGCGGATCATCGAGGAGCTCAGGGCACGAGAGCACAAATCGCCGGATTGGATTATTTTGCATTTGGGAGGCAACAACATGGTCGACAGGGAGCACTTGGCTGTCAAGGAAGCCCTACTAGCAGAGTTTGCCTGGCTGGGGCATGAGTTCCCATCGACAAAAATAGTCTGGTCTGGCATGATATCACGCAGGACATGGGGCCCAGGAGTGCGTCCTAGATCTTTGAACCTCTCGGTGAGGCGATTGAACGGCGAACTAGCAAGGTTGTGCTCAGTGAAGGGCCGCTTGCGATACCTCCAGCACCGGATGATTTCCGGAGAAGCAATGTATCACCAGGATGGGGTGCATTTGTCGGACTATGGAACTGATACTTTTATCCGAGAACTTTGGTCATTTATTCTGAACGCAGGTGGGGAGGGTGTCAGACCTGTGGGCCTTGGCCACCCTTGTGGCGGAGAAGAGACCTGCGATCAGTAAATAGTGGCTAAACAAGATGGATGCGAGCCCGCTTGCTGGGCTCCATAGGCCAGCTCTGAGGGGGGATATGGCAAGCTCTCCACTGGGAGGAAGTGACCACCCGCTGGGGAGGCTAGGGCGACAGATTTCGAGCCTCCCGGGCGACCCGGGGCAGCCTGGTGGTCGAGAGGTGGGCCCCGGTAATGGCGGACAAGGATAGAAGGGCGGGACCCACCCCTCTAAGGGGCAGGTGCACGGCACTTGGCGTAGGATACCCAGGTGTGAGATGCGAACCAGATAGTGTTCCTCCCTTAGGGTTGGGAAGGTGATGGAGCTGATATGCTCATAAATGTAGTTATGTTATAACTTGTGATTTTAGATATGCATGTTATTGCTTGTCATGTTTATACAATGTGGTGAATAAACATGGCCTTTTTAACCCACCTGAATCTCTGGTGATTTCAAATGTGGGGATTTTAAATGTCTAGGGTAGTTGGGCGGCGGGGGCAAATCTGGAGGGTACGGGTCCTATTAATTTTAGCTGTAACATATCTACCACCAGTATCAGAAAACTTACTCAAAATTTGGCAATGAAGCCTTTTTGCAAAATGGATAGCAACACCATTTTTTTACCAATTGCAGGAGAGGAGACAATACTTTCCCCCCTCTTTTGTTCATATAATCTAAGATTTTGTCATCAATATGAGATTCTTGAATAAAACAAATATCTGCTTTACAACTTCCAAAATAATCTAGAATTTTTGAATGCTTAACTGGATGGCGTAAACCCTTGACATTTAAGGAGACTATCTTGAGATTATGAAAATTTGCCATAAGAAAAAAGAGAAAGAAGAAGATCATGAAGAGAAGACGTAAGTAAAGAAAGAGAATGAAAAAGAGTAGCTCCAGAAATAAGTGAAAAGGATGGAATAAGTAAAAAAGAAAACAAACAAAAGATGGAAAAACGACAAACAAGAAACATTAATAACAGGAATGAAACGCAAACACACATTACATGCATGACCGGAACCGCTGGAGCCGTATGAAAAAATAAACCATTAATTTGTCAGAATATACTTAATACCAATATTCAAGTATCAGAGTCATGAGTATCCACTGAGTGTTGTGAATGTTGTTCCAGAAACAGTCATAGTTCTTCAGGACGATGGAAGGGTTTTGAGAAGTTGTCTTTACAAATGCACATTGTTGATGGATCAAAAAGTCCATATTTGAAACCAAGACTTCTTAGTTTAGGACGAAGAGCAGTTAATTACTTGCAAATTGCAACAGTCTCCTTAGTAAAATCTTGGTGGATAAATATTTTATTTCCATTGACCATCAAGGAAGGAAATTCTCGTGCTGCTTTTCTGATCAGGACCAAATGGTGGTGACGGAGAACTTTAAAGATCATTTGTCGAGGCTTTGTGTGATGAGGGTTGCAATGAGAAGGAATCCTGTGTACCTTATCAATTTAAATTTTTTCTGAAAATTTGATGTTTAGGAGGCCAGGAATCAAATTTTCTAAATATAATCTGCAACTGGAACCTTCAACATCTTCCGGTAAATAGAAAATGCATAAGTTATATTGACTGTTACGATTTTCCATATCTAAAAGGAGTGCAGACATAGGTGAATTTTTTGCCACAAGTGGAGTAAAATTTTCTATTTTAACTTTATTATCCTGTATTTAAATGAATTAGCAGAGATTTTCTTTTATAAACTAGCCATGTCTTTGCGCTCGTTTTTATTTTCTGACGCAATTGTATCAGTATTAGTCCGAGTTGCCTGAATTTCATCAAGAATTAAAGTTCAAGAAGGTTTGGTTGACTCTATCACTTTAGATTTGACAGGAGGAGGTGAAACTTGCTGTCTCCTTTTACTATGAAGAGAATGAGTATTTTTATTTTTTGTATAAAGAATTCAATTTGTAAAGCAATATAACGTAAAGGA
Source organism: Lissotriton vulgaris (assembly GCF_964263255.1). Lineage (NCBI taxonomy): Eukaryota > Metazoa > Chordata > Amphibia > Caudata > Salamandridae > Lissotriton > Lissotriton vulgaris. The sequence goes on along the minus strand of NW_028253588.1, from coordinate 441,899 downwards.
GAAGGTAAAGTATTGTTTGTGAAAAAAGCCTGAAAATGACTGGTACAACAGCTAAACTAGGCTGTGGGGGTGGTTAGGCCCAGGCCAGGCCCTCTCTTGAGCTCTTACTCCACCACCCTGAGAGACAAACCGGGCAATACCTCGATGCAGAGCTGGGTGCTGAAGCCTGAAGAAAGAATAACACCACTTCTGCTGACCAAAAATGCTAGAAACACTTCACAGCAACAGGTACTGGCCTCGTAAACACAGCGACCTCCTAATGGGCTTAATTCTGACAGAAATTGGTCGTTTTGAATTAAAAAGGGGAAAGAGCTGGAGCTCACGGGAGGCAAGCATCTTAAATTGCGCGCTCCCGCGATTTCCCCAGTACATGTAGGTTTTAAAAGATTTTGGATACAGATCAAGGAAAACAGAATGCTGCAAGGCTTTCAAGCCTCTGACAATTACATTATGGAAAGGTAACTTGAGGTTAAAATTGCCACAAAACCTATGTGTAAATGGATATGCAATATGTATTTTTCACTTCTAATAAAATACTGCATGCTCAGATCCTTACTGTCTGCATATAGGGCCCGATTCACAGAATCAACTTAGGACTCAATCCTAAACTTACTACTATTTTGGTATTCACAGAATGCACTTACTACTTTTGGCATTCACAGAATGCACTTGACGGGGGTGGCTACCCCTGCCGTGTGCCCACCAAACCAGAGGCTTGGGGAATAGTCATATTTGTGTGTTTATATATATATATATATATATATATATATATATATATATATATATATATATATATATATATATATATATATATATATATATATATATATATATATATATATATATATATATATATATATATATATATATATATATATATATATATATATATATATATACTTTTTTATTTTATTTTTATTTTTATTTTTTTACTGAAAAAACCATAGGTTTGACACCAGTTATAGTTAGCTGGAAATTTTACTGACATAAAACCAGTGAAACTCACACGTTATAGTTAGTTGGACTCACTATAACTTGCTCGCCTGCAATGCACTGCTGATGACGTCACATATTCCATCACTCATGACATCACTGATGACACCATCCAGTGAATGTGTGTCTTTCTGAAAAATAAATATGTTTTATATATGTATATGTAAAGGTCGATGGAAGAATAAATGTTTAAATAAGTGTCTTAATGGATGTTTTTAAAAAAAAAATCTGATTGGTTAACTGGCTTATTAAGTGTATCTTAGTGAATACATATATTAGCGAGTATTGTTTAAATATTTAAATGTTTGTATCAGTGTTTCACTTTGTGTATAAGCGGCTGCATGGGTTGGTGAGTAGCTACATGTGTGTATATGGGTTATTAGATTTTTTTTTAGTATCAGTATGAGTGTCTGTATGGTTTGGTGGGGGTGTTACTTAGCACATAGATGCATCAATGACTGACTCACTGTTTGTATGTGTTTTGAAGACAGCATATGTGCAGGACTGTATGGGTGGATGAGTGTGTATATTTGTGTGTTAGTGAGTGAATGACTGTCTCACTAGTGTCTTTATCAGTAACTACATATGTTTTAATCTAGTATATGTGAGTATTGATGTATATAAGTGAGTATATGTGAGAGTGAGAGATTGAAAGAGTTCTCGTTTAAATAAGTATGTGTTTCTATAAGTGATTGTTTAAGAGAGGAAGTATGTGTAAGTTTCCTTAGAAGTAAGGTGGTAGTGTGTGTATAGCTGTATATGCAATTAAATGGATGTTCAATAGTTTATTTGCATGTGTGATTATGTGTGTGAGTAACTTTTGGATGACTGTCGGTGTGTAACAGGATGTATAGGTGTTTCACTACTTATGATGAGTGAATATATGTATGAGTGACTATATAGAACTGTTGGTGAATGAGTGGATGTGTATATAGATGGTGGTATTACTGAATTGGTTGTTGTAACTGGTATGGGTATCTCTATTTTTTTGAAAATTTTTGTTTCTAATTTTTGAATATGTGTTTCAAGGGTTACATTACACTGAAAGGAGGTCTGTTACTCTGTCACAAGGATGGTGTCATCAGTGATGTCATGAGCGATGTCACTGACCATGTCATGAGTGATGTAATATGTGACGTCATTAGCAGTGCATTGCCAGCACGCAAGTTATAGTGAGTCCAACTAACTATAATGTGGGAATTTCAATGGTTTTATGTCAGTAAAATTTCCAGCTAACTATAACTGGTGTCAAACCTATGGTTTTTTCAGTGAATTTAATAGGTTTTTTAAATGCTAATTCCTAACTATAACTGTTGTGAAACCTATGGTTTTTTCAGTGAATTTCATAGGTTTTAAAATGCTAATTCCTAACTATATAAGGCCTGAAACCTATGTATTTTTCAGTAAAAGGTTTTTTTATGCTAATTCCTTACTATATAAGACCTGAAAGCCCACCAGGAATCTCCAGTATGCGCCAGGGGACTGCATTGCATAGAGGTGTAATGAAGCCACGCCCCTTTTTACACCTCTCTGCAATGCAGCCCCTGTGCATGTTTGAAGAGGGGGAACTAATTCCCCTTGCATTTTGAGTGACTTCTCAAATCCTCTTATATTTCATTAAAACAATTCTGATATGCAGTCTCCCAAGATGGCCACCAGAGACAAAAGAGCCCAAATGTAGCCCAAATATCAGCCAGATGTAGCCCAACTATAGCCCAATGACAGAATGTCCCAGAGTGTTCTAAAGAACAACTAGAACGCTAACAGTCTTACTTATGACAAAAGTATGGCACACCTGTAGTCATCTTGATTGGAATAAAGTGGTAACACTTAATACATTTAATTTGAAAAGAAACAAAATGAGGGGTTTCATTTTGCCATAGAAATGTTATATATATATATATATATATATATATATATATATATATATATATATATATATATATATATATATATATATATCTCAGGAAGTCAGCCTCACGTTCTGTAGAAGGATGACAGCGGACCCAGGAATTTTCAGGTGCAAATTTTTATTATGTGCAAAAGTGCCAGGTAGACCCCTCCTGACCCACTAGGATTGATGTGGGGGCTATTAAAGGGCCCCGCGGGGCAAAAAAATAAAATTACTTTTTTTTCGATTTTTCGCGGTGGAAGCGCTACCCGGTACGCGAACCGGGTAGCTCACCGGTAGCGTAACGGGAGTCCGCCATCTTGTGTTTCGGACGAATTTAGTCACAAGATGGAGGATAAACAATGTTGGGAATGGGTATAAGGGGGCACGGGAGACATATCCTGACCCCCTAGGTCTTCTGAGGGTGGCTGAGGAGGCCCATATATGTAAAAAAAAAACTCCTTTTTTTTTCAAATTTTCGCACGGTTAGCGCCCGGTCCGCGCACCGGGTAGCGTTCCGGAAAGCTTAACAAGGGGAAAACCAAGGGAAATAGTAAAATAATATTTTAGAGTGCTTTGAGGTAGGGTAGCTCTGAATAGAGCAGTTGTGTTGTGTGGGTGATGTAAGTACCAACATGTAGGTACCAATGAAGAGTCTAAAATTCAATGTACACCATCTCCTCTGTAGATATTTTGTATGTTCTAATATGGGTTATTTAAATGTAAATGTGTGGAAAAGCACTTCATGCTTTAAAGCAATTGTATTTTTGAACTGATTGTTCTTTCCTCTTAGTCCTCCTCTTTGTTTTTTTCCCTACACTCTTCTTCAGCATGATAGTTGATAAATTTGTTCCCTCAAAAACATTTATATACATAAAAAAATTATATTAAATACATATAAAATATATTTTTCCTTTAAAAGAAGAATACATTTTACAGCTTTTGATATTTGTTATTAAAAAACCATTGAAATTCACTGAAAAAACCATAGGTTATAGACCATATATAGTTAGGAATTAGCATTTACAAAACCTTGAAAATTCACTGAAAAAACCATAGGTTATAAACCATATATAGTTAGGAATTAGCATTTACAAAACCTTATTTTACTCACACAAAACCATTGAAATTCGCATATATAGTTAGTTGCACTAACTATATATCGCACACTTGCAATCCACTGCTGATCATGTCATATATTACATCATTCATGACATGGTCAGTGACATCACTGATGACATCACTGATGACATCTCAAATGACATCACTGATGACATCACTGATGACAACATCCAGTGACTGTATGTTTCTGTAAAGTTAAAATATGTCTTACATATTGAAGAATGAGTGGATGTATAAGTGTCTGGATGGAGGATTTAGTAGGTGCATGACTGACTGTATGAGTGAGTGATTAAATGTGTCTCACTGAGTGCATGGGTTAGTGACTAAACTGTCTTAATTTGTGCATCATTATGTTGTCCAAGTATTTGTATGGGAGACTGAGTGTGTGTGTGGGTGGCTGGGAGGTGTATGACTCTGTGCATAGATGTGTGAGCAGTTGATTCACTAGATGTATGGGTTCAAAAGTGCATGTGGAAACAGCTGTATGGGCGGTTGACTGTGTGCATGAGTGTATTGGTGAGTGAATGGATATCTCAGTGCTACATGTCAAAGTAAGTACATATGTAAAACACAGTACATGTGAGAGTTGACATATATAAATAACTGTGCATAAGAGCCAGTGAATGTGTGAGTGGCTGTGTGGATCATTGTGAACTTGTATCAGGGATTGTATAAGAGAGTAAATATGTGTTAGTATATGTTTGAATAAGTAAGGTGTGTATAACTGTATAGTTGAGGAAATGGAGGTGTGATTGATTCTTTGCATGACTGACTAGGTGTGTGAGTAACTCCATGGATGAGTGACAGTCTGTGAGTGTCTGTTTACACTGAGTGTATCTAAGGTTATATTAGAGTCTGAAGAGGTTCATCGTATAATCACATGAATGATGTCATCAGTGATGTGATCAGTAATGTCAAATGAGATGTCATCAGTGATGTCATCAGTGATATCATTTGAGATGTCATCAGTGATGTCATCAGTGATGTAACTGACCACTGACCATGTCATGAATGATGTAATATGTGACATGATCAGCATTGGACTGCGGGTGCGCGATATATAGTTAGTGCAACTATTTATATATGCGAATTTCAATGGTTTTGTGTGAGTAAAATAAGGTTTTGTAAATGCTAATTCCTAACTATATATGGCCTATAACCTATGGTTTTTTCAGTGAATATATATATATATATATATATATATATATATATATATATATATATATATATATATATATATATATATATATATATATATATATATATATATATATATATATATATATATATATATATATATATATATATCTCTCCAAACAAAGAATCCGGTACAATTAGAGGCTGTCATGCAGGGCGGTCCTCGCTCAGGGTACCGGAAACCTGCAACATGCAAACAGAATTTCTGGAGTTCCAGAAAAAAGCAAGGACACCTTGGAAGTTGCAGGGAGTGACTTTTACCGACTGCACCAGCAACGCGTTTCAGCTAACGCCTTGGTCACGCTAAAGGCTAAGCAGTATCAGCACATATTTAACAACTTCATCAAACATAGTGAAAGGACACTATGTTTGGTGCATTTGTAAAAAGTCAGTCAGTAAATGTCATTCACTGCAACTTCCAAGGTGTCCTTCCTTTTTTCTGGATGTCACGAAATTCTGTTTGCATATATATTGCCTCCAAAGTAACCCTCTGCTCCGAGAGCGCTCAGCAGCCAGTGCTCTGCATAGGGACCGGATCCTGGTCCAAACATTAATTTTTCACAAAAGATGCAGCACTCCTGAATGGTTTTTAGCTTTTTTTCTTGATAAGCCTTCACCCCACCAACGCGTTTCAGCCACTCTAGGCTTTTTTCCCGATCAGTAAGTCCTTCTTTAATTTCACCATTTATTCTCTCACTTCTGCCTTTAAGTGGCATTGTGGGATATGAAGTGTTTAACAATTTTTACAAAACTTTATACATATAACAGAAAGACAAGTGCGCTTATTGTCAGACTAGTATACCAGTTGCTGTACCATATGATTCACATCAATATTTCAACTCAGCTTAATACATTTGCATGTGTAAACTATATGTACCAGAATTCATGGGCTCTCTGCACAAAGGAAATGACATAAAAACAGTTGCAAATGTAATACGACCTACCGTGACCAAGGCCGCAAGGCTGAAACACGTCGGTGTGCAGACTAGGCTCTGTTAATTAAATTTAAAAACTGAAAAGTTCCACAGTGTGGCACTTCATTGTGTAAAAAAAATATATAAATATATATATATTTTTTTTTTCTCAAAAGATGCGGCACTCCTGAATGGTTTTTAGCTTATTGTATTGATAAGCCATCACCCCACCAATGCGTTTCAGCTACTCTAGTGCGGAGTTTCATTGTGTAAACATTGATGCTTTCTGGCTACTGGCTGAGCTGAACGCCTGCACCTGCTACTGTGCTGCTCCGGCAAATTCAGCCACTGTGTTGAAAAAAAAAAAGAATATATATATGCAAAACAAAACGGCGGAAGTCCAGAGCGTCCTACACAGTTGTCCTGGACGGGTTCCAGATGCCCCTATGTCAACAGCAAACTCTCCCTAATTTTGGAAAGAAATTCCCAGGAGTGCTTCTTGAAGATTTATTCAGGCAAGGTAACACCTCACCATGCGTTTCACTTTACAGGTTGTTCACGGTATTAAAAAAATGTGATTAGTACCCTTATTTACATACAGTGTTCTTAAATACCAGAACGGAAGGACTACAATAGACCAGTGTGTTCATAGTCTCACATGGGCGCCATTTTAGAGTGGCTCGTGAGAAACAATATTCAGATTTTTGTCATAATCAGCAAACTTTCAGCATGTGGATATAATGTTCTAGTGTCATATGTACAAACAAAATAATTCAAGAATAACATACATAATGTACTTATGAATTACATCACAATTACTGCGCAAAATAGCAGGAACAATTGTGCCCCAGTGTGCAAATGTTATAACACATGCATATACACGTGACAGGCACCAATTTAAAATGCCAACTACTAGTATTGCTGTTATTTTTGGGAAATAATTCATTTTACTATTAATACATCATGATTCAACGCTGCTGGATAATTTCCAAGCAGTATAGTGCACAAAAGTAATGCCCAAATAGGCTAATGTTATGACTAATAAGTGTATTGGTGTCAACACAAGTGTAAAAAATTTCACCAAAACATGGCCTGATATACCCGCAATTAAATCAAGTAGTGCAGTGTATGTAATTCCAATTCCACACATGAAGTCACTGCCCCTTTGACACTAAAATATTAGCCTACACCGATGATGTGGCGGTAGTAACATCACACCCCACGGAGGCAATAATTGAAATTGAACAGATCACTCAAACATTTGGCCAAGTCTCGGGTTATTCCTTAAATAAGGATAAAACAATGGTTATCTGCACCCAAAATACTCAATTTATAGACTCCAGAAGAGTAGAAAGTGCTGTTTAACTGGGAGTCCGTATATCCCCCAAAATTGACGAGATTGTCAAAATAAATTATGACCCTCTTCTACAAAAAATTAAAACAGATCTTAAACGGATAGATGGCATACATCTCTCGATTATTGGAAGAGGCAATTTTCTTAAGATGAATATTCTACCATGGGTCCTGTGTTTGTTCAGGCGATCCCGTTATTGGTGGATGATAAAACTATCAAGGCCCTCGAATCCCAGATGAGTAAGTTCATATGGAGATATGGGAAGATAAGGAGATCTATCCGCTTTCTATCTCTCCCAGTTATAAGAGGGCGGCTCGCAATTCCTAATTTGGGATTCTATATGTTGGCAGCTCTGCTCCAGCAGATATTGTCATTATTCCGTGCCAAATCTTTGTAAAGTGAAGCAGGGGAGAATTATATACCATCAATATTCGAACTGGTTATCGCGGATAAGGCTATTGGCCTCCTAGTAAAACAACTTGAACCTTCATATTTCAAGAAAGTGAAATTTAAGATTATATTGAGTGCCTGGGGTATTTGGAAGAAAACTCGAAGGCATTTGAGTATTCCTAAGTATAATAAGTACACCTCGCTATGGCACTCTACCTTACTACCACCACTAATATATGATGTGATTGCTAGGAAATGGGAAACTCTAGGAGTTTTAACCCTTGGTGATTTCTTATTGCTTCCTATCGGTCAAAGATTTTAACAGCTGCAACTTAAATTCTCTATTCCCCGCAATAGTGTATTCAAATTTATTCAGATTAGTACGATTCTAGACCTAAAAAGTGCTGATATCATATTAGAGAATATCCCAATATTTGATTGTTTATTTAGACCTCTAACTAGGATAGGCACGATCTATGATATCTTAATTGACAGTCAGCGGGATGATGTTGCTTCTATCGATCAGGGCTGGTCAAGGAAATTAAATAACCCTAATATCGACATTGATATGTCACTTACATTGTTAACAAAATTGTTTGTGTCTTCCAATTTGAAAGCACAGTTGTACAAGACTCTTTATGATTTATATTTTACCTCCGCTAAACTCTTCTCTTGGGGGAAAAGAGCTACCTCAGAATGCCCTAGGTGTGGAAAAACTGGGGCACACCTGCTTCATATGCTCTATGAATGTGAAAAATTAGTAGTTTTGAAAAATATGATAACAGGATTTTGGCAGGAAGTGTTTGGACATCCAGTGGCCGAATCCCCTACCCTTTCCATCTTGGGTTATGATAATACACTGTCACATACCATCGAGGAAGAAACATCTCTCTTTTTGGGGACAGCTGTGTATCGTAAAATATTAACAGCACGTTGGAAAGATACAGATCCCCCTAATTTCCAGATTTGGTTATCCCGACTCGTAGGTATATTTAATCAAGAGAAGGCGATTTTTGCCTGTAAAGGTGTAAGGGTGTAAGCCCGGGCATTAAGATTTGGAAACCAATTGAGAACTGGAGTAATAATATCAGAGTGGTTAACTAGACTTTTCCCACTAATGTAAACAATGTCGAGGCCTTTTTCTTTTTATTCCTGATATCTGCTTTATACTCTAATTGGTGTTTTATTTTTGTGTTTGCTAAATATGATTAAAGATTAAAATGCTGTTTTTTATGTCTGTATCCGCAATTATGAGATGCCAAATAAATAGATGTTAAAAAAAAAATGAAGTCACTGCAAGCCTTCTCAATGATCCTCTTAATTGCTGCCCTGGCTCTTGCCTATCCTAATTGTGCAAATATTTTTTTAAAAGGGGACACAAAAAAAAAACCACACCTTGTTTACTACATGCTTCTCATACCAGTCTTTAATTTTCAATTATTAACTCAATGGCCCTAAAATACTACTCTCTAAAATCCAATCACCATATCTCACAAACTTCAAAAATAGAACTGACATGTTCAATTACAAATGTACAGTCCTCTCATCACTCGAGTTCAAACCTTCAGGTATCAGGGTATCCAAGTCAATAATGAACCTTGACTCCAGGCGTCTCAACTGGTGTTCTCTATCACCTCCCCTCTCCTGCTGTGCGATTGCAAATACCACCACATATAAAAACAGTTTTTCATTTTGATTATGCATCTTAAAAAGGTGGCGAGCCACTGGATACTGTACATCATTGCGTCTAATTGAACGTAAATGTTCCTGAACTCTTTGGATCGTACTACCTATATAAAATGTACAACAAGGGCAGATTAGGCAGTAAATACAATAGTCAGTTTCGCATGTAAAGTTTCGCCTAATAACAAATTCTCTTTTGGTATTAGGTATTCTTAATATCTTACATTCAGTACTGTTGGCACATGCTTTGCAATGCTTGCAACTTTTAAAACCTACATTGCAACTTGATCCACCACTGTCTGAGGCCGATATTGCATTGTTACACAATTAATCTTTTAGTGATCTACTTCTCTGAAATGTAAATTGAGGTGTCATTCAAATATTTGTGCAGAATGGAATCACCCTGTAAAATGTGCCAATTTTTATTAAACAACTTTCTTATCTTAAAAGCACTGTTAGGGAAAGTGGTAATGAACTGCACATAGGGGTCGATTATGATGGCCGACGGACCTGCGACCATCCGCCACCCCCGAGGTGGAGGAACCACCCGGAGGCGCGGCATTCCCTCCATTGCAATTAGGATGTGACCGCCACCCTGGCAGTCACATCCCGTATATTTAACATTGCAGCGGGTGCTGCTTTAAGCAGGACCCGCGGCAAAGTTAAAAGTGCATGCTGGGCATTTGCATGCACAAAGCGGCAGGCACCGCGTGGTGCCTGCCACAGTGTGCATGCAACTGCAGGGGGGTACCATAGATACCCCCCATGTGCAGCCCCCACCACCCCCTTCACCCTGGGGGCCCGCAATGGGGCCCCAATGCAAGGACCGTATGCCTTTTTGTGGCGGCATTGCCGCCACGGAAAGGCATAGCCCCCAGCACATCCTAATATGGCTGGCATTGTCTGATAGACACCGCCACCATATTAGAGCTTTTCCGCTGTGCTCGCAGGGCGACTGCGGCGGTAAAGCGGCGGACGGTCTTTCCGTCCGCCACGGTCCCCCCCGCCTTTGTAATATGGTGGGGGGAAATAGGTGGCGGACGGGCAAGGATGGCGAACGGATCGCCACCGCCTGCATGGCGGTGGCGATCCGTCCGCCATCCTAATTGACCCCAATATCTGTTTGATCCGATGTTTTGGATTTTGGCCGCATTAAATACAGCCTTGATAGCGCGTCTGCTTTTGACATCGCTTGTTTAATGGTTTTGTGGCTGTTATTGGCTAATCTATTCATAGAGTACCTGAATGACAATTACATGAATTTACAATTTACCTTACACATTAGTAAGACACATATCGTGTTTCTGGATTTTGAGAATCAATTGCAAGACAGAACATTAGTCACCCAGTTACATAGAAAGAAAACAGCAGGGAACAGCCTCCTCAATGCTAATAAGGCACACCCATCTAGCTTAATACAAAGCATCCCGTTTGGAGAGCTGATAAGGGCAAAAACGAAATTGTAGTACACCACAGGAATACGATGAAGAAAAGCTTATAACGAAGTGATAGATTCAGAGAACGTGGATACATATGCATCAAATTCACAAATAAGTTCGCTAATGCAGCACACCCATGTATAAGTATAGTAGGTCCCAATTACAACAAAATCATAAAGGACCAATTTCAGAAATTAGTAAATAAGCAATTTCCAGAAGTCATTTATCCAATGCAAGGCATCCAAAGGTTCCAGAGGATGTGATGAACAGTTCACGTGGCCTAAATAAATGATGTTACTTTTATTGTTCTTACAACACATATCCAATCAAGAACAGCCAACACGTGTTTTGTCTGTACCAGGTAAGTACAATGACTTTCTCAAGGCTAAATGATTGTTTCTTAACGTATTTCAAAAGTCCATAAGATACAAGTGAAGAAGTGTCAAATCAGTATAAATACTCCACAGTGTATATGCTATCATCAGGTTAATCCTCACTGTTCACAGTGTAGGCGCAATGAGTATGGTCCATGCTAAAGTGCGTGCTCCATATGAGTGTTTTTATATAAAAGCCTTCCATAACCGTGTCAATAAACAGCTGAAAACTATAATAAGTCTCCAAAGTACATAGTTCCGAAGTTCAAAGAATATAGTCAAGTAAACTATGAGCAGCTTGCAAAAAAACCTCCTGAAGCACTTACTTTCCTGATATTGACAAGGGGTTACACAGTAGTCGGCATAAAACCTTTAAAAAGTAAGATCCGTATATAAGTGTAGGTTCATAGTCTACGGTTCCCGCGCATGATGACGCTCGACCGATAACCCCCATTTGCTGCATGATTTCTTCACTTTCCCCAAATAGTGAAGACCTTACCGATTGCTTGCCCAAGTTACACATCCTCAGAGATTCATTCGCTGCATGATCTCTTCACTTTCTCCAAGAAGTGAGCATCTTCCAGAGCCCCTGCCTAAGTTTGGTGTTTCCCAGAATTAAGGTTATGGATTGTGCAGTCACAAAAGCATTATTGCAGACTGAAAAAATAAGCATCAGAAAAGGATCTTGTGTAGACAGTGAGAAAACATCAGAAATTAAAAGTAAAATGTTGATGAAAAGGAGAGACCCCAGCATTCGTGCAGCCCCATAATGACAATCCAGCTGCGGTTGGCTGAACCCCAATGCGTTCTCTTTCATCCGCTTGGTATGTCTGTAAAGGGATGTGAGGATGAATGTCATAGAGACAATGCCAATGACAAGAGGTAGGAGGATACCAATAACAGCATAGAGGTAAGAGTATTTCCATTTAATTGCACTATTATTCACAGTTCCTTTATCTGTGTGATTTGTTGTTCCATTGTTGAGGTATTCTCTATATGAACCCACGTATGAAGTGATGCTGAGAGCAAGTGTTCCCACCAAGAACGCAAGGAGCATAAAGGGTATCACTTTTGAGATCCTCAGCTTTAGCCAGATGAAGACGTGGTGGTTGAAGTCAACAATCTTCACACAGTAGAAGACATGGAGGCAGGCGGTGAACCAGGAACCTGAGGTACCAGACCATATTTGAAGTTGTGTTAGGACCAAAGAAACATTCATTCCATGATCACCTGGCCATGTGGAAGTAATGAAAGATTGTCCAACTATAGTGCAGTGATAGCAAGCGGATGCGAACCCCTGAGCCACTAAGATGAGATCGCAGGTGCTCAGCATTCTAACTTTAGCCCAGTCCAAGAGATTGAATGCCACAGTGAATACACTGGTGAGTATTCCAGTCACCTCAAATACCAATGCGATTGTCAAATACTCTACTGCATAGGAATGCTCCATTTTCTCTCCTCTTTTTGCAGATCTCCTGGTGAATTCACAAACAGCAGTGCTAGTCTCCCTTAAGATATCCTTGACTATCATCAGCAAGGATTCCTTAAAGTGATCCCTGAACCTGCAGCTCTGCCGGGTTTAATGTATCACTGGAGGCTTTGTAGTCCTGATTCTGAAACTTGCTTTGCATTAATGCAAATCAGACACGTTTCATAATGCACTAGAAAAATCACAAAACAAGAGAAGCTCTTTAGCTTCTGTTCTAGTGCTGCATATTTACAACATTAAGTACATTGTTTGATTTACCTTTTATGTGCTCAAAGACACTTTAACGTTCCCTTTGTCCAGAGAAAAGTATCCTAAAGTTTGTTTCATATATAAATTCCATGCTAATTAAAGAATGCATTTAGAGTTTCAATTTTGGAAATTTGGAAAGCATTCATCATTGAGTTTTAACTAAAAAAGTTAAACTGAGAAAAAATATCTAATCGGTAATTAAGATGCAATTTCTCTCATTATTTAATTTCTACTTTATGGCAGCGTTTTCCCCTATGCAACCAATGTGTTACATTTGTTTATTCACATCCATTTTTAAAACGATTTCGATTGTGTCACTTCTGCCAGTGGCCGGAACAGTATTATACATGATTGTGGACATTACCATCTGATCCATTTATGTAAGCTAGTTGTGTGATGTTGGTAATGTTCAGTAAAGTCATTCAATGATCCTGTACTGTAGAATCGAAGTTGTTCCGGTGAGTTGTGAAGACGGAGGTTCACTCCTACAGACAGCTGTTAGTTGTCTTTTAAAAGGGCCTTGCTACTTATTTGGTACACTCCACTGCAACGTTTCATTTAGATGAAGCCTTGTTAAAAGAGGTCTATTTATTTTACTTACTTTTATTAGAGTTTTCAATATGTAGTTTCAGATCTTATCAAATCTACAGAAATAAGAATCCCCTATTCATCCATTTTCCTAGTCCTTGTCTTCACTAATGAGGCGTTCAGCCTCCCATAACAGAACACTCATGTACCATTGATTGGAAGACATGTTTTCCATTCACTATGCAAAGTCTCTCTTCTGTGGCAATTACATCTCCGACGAGTCATCCCCTTCTCCTCATAACTACTCTGTACTGAAAGAAAGCACACTATTTGCACTCTTCCTTCATAAGGTAATATATTATAAACGTCATGAGCATTTTATTATGCTTGTTCACACCGCTTTTGTTTCTTGTTGCTATTACTTAGCTGGTTTCTATCTCCCTTTCTATGTCAAGCAGGACGTTGCCAAAGAACAGGGGGGCATATTTACAATAACTGGCGCATCCCTGCAAATCAGCAGGGATGCGCTAGTTATTGTGCGCCACAGCTCCGCCATCATGGATGCGGGCAAAAACGGCATAGATGCGTGAAGCATCTGTGCTGTAAAAGTTGTAAAAGCGCAACACAGCTCCAGCAATGCTCTGGGGGCCCTATCTAGTTAATGCTGCGTCAATCCTTACGCAGCATGGTCCTAAAAGTGACTGAGTGAAAATCTTGTAGATTTCACTCAGCCACTTTTAGGAGGAGTTCCTGCGCCCCCCCCCCCCCCCCCCCTATGCAGGAACCCCTACATGTGGCGCAGGACTACACAACATGACAGATCTCCCAGATGCATCACATGGTAAGTACCCCGCACCATGGTGCAGGATTTGCGCCGCTGCTGCGTCACAAAAGTGACGCATCGACGGCGGAAATGAGGGGCAAGGGGCTTGTAAATCTGCCTCGTGATTTCTATATTTTTCCCCATTTTATGCAGCCTTTTTCATCGCCTACCACATTGCACTAGGCCAATACTTCTAATTTCCATAGGTTAAAAGACCTTTTTGAAGTCTTAGAGGAAAAGGGGTAATGACAAATTTTTAAGCTCTTAGACAGTGTGATCAATTGGATCACAAAATAAAAGTCAGAGTCTCTACCTTGAAATTGAAAAAAAAGATTTAATACAAACTCTAAACCCAACTAGTATAAACCAGTCACAAAAACAAGCTATAAACATATAGTATTATCAAAGGAAGACCAAACTGATGTACAATTTTGGGCCTCAATAACAAAGAACATATAAGGATTTCTGAGGCTGTGGTACAGAAAATTAAGAATAGAACTTGGTGAGTGGACAAATGGTCTTGATCCTTCTCCCCATAAAGGAAAAATATTCACAAAATCTATCGAACACTTTCCTAAAATAAATAAGGCTAACGCTAATAAATCAGGGAAGCAAGCAAGGTGTCAGCATCAGAACCTTGGTAGAAGTTCCATAGGCAAAGATCATGTGTGGCATGAAGCCACACAATCAAAAGTGTCAGGAGACATCTGTAGCTCTCCAAGTCTAAGGGGCATCTAACTATCTTTGAGGAAAAAACACTAATAAGAAACACTCTTTCGAATTCCAGAGTGAACACACAGAACTTTATTTGATTAATAAATATAATCAGAAAAGCGCAACATACATACCATACGTATAAAAAAACTAAGGGGCATATTATCAAGGGGGTTTATCTCCGATTTTTTGGCTTTAAAAGCCAAGAAAGCGGAGATAAAATTATCTCCCTATTACCAAGCTGTCGCTAACACCAGTTAGCGACAGCTAGTAGGAGATAGCGACCATCTTGGGCCCCACTTTGCATGTCAGTGATATTTATCACTAATGACATGCAAAGTGGGCGTGCCAAGATGTTAGCGACTGGAAACAGTCCCTAGCATCGCTATCTCCTATTACCAACTTTTGGAGATATTTGCGCTAAGCGCGAATATCTCCAAAAGCTAACACCTGCCCCTGAGCAGTTCTTAGCCATGTTATCATATGGGAGGTGGATAACATGGCTAAGAGCATTTGCTCGATAATGCATGAATATCGCTGACTTTTCAGCGATATTCATGCATTGCGGCCGTTTTTTATCTCATTTGCGATAAACCCTGCTAATAGCAAGGTTTATCTGCGATAAAAATCGGCGATGTACGGCGATAATTTTTGTCTCTAAACAAGTTAGAGACAAAAATTATCGCTAGTTGTTGGTAATATGCCCCTAAGAGTTTAAAGCTAAAATATAATAGGACTGCGTATTTTAAAACCACATAGCAGCAAAATATCTTTAAAAACAATCAATAATATAAAAAGAAACTGAATGTTGCTGCTAAACATGAAAAGTAAGACAGTGAGTTGCATAGGAACCCAAAAGATAAGAGCAGTTCAGTGAAGCAACTATCAGTTAACAAGCCATCGTGATCACATTCCATAGTGGTGCGGGGGCAGAGAACACAGGTTTTATTCAGAGAAACCTGTGCACTGCCTCGAGAATGGTACCGGGCCTGTAAGTTGCTGGTTAAATTTGCGATATACACAGGTGAATAAAGATTGTGACGCTTATATTTAAAGCAGTGTTCTCTGGGTTCAATGTCGCAATGATTGCCTGCCTACAGGACCGAACTCCCAATCTGTTCCACTCTGTCCTCAATTTTAGTCTGCGCTGAGCAAGGAATGCAGGGCAGAGGCATACAACATGCTCCAAGGACTCCGCCAGGTCCCCCCAACCCCTGCACTCTAGCTCATCTGATGTGTGATGCCAAAGAGCTACATGCTTCAAGAAATGCCACTCCCCCAATCTAAGTGCCATAAACCACAATTTTAAATACAGGGGGTATGTGCAGGGCGGGTATGATGGAAGAGAAGCCAGCTGGTAAGAGTTAATTACTACCCATGCATGCTTGCGTTTGGCAAAAAGAACTTTGTTGGTATTATAAGACCACATACGGATGCACCCCTTAATACTTGTTTTAAAGACTGTGTTACTAGGGTAAGATTTCAGAGCTCACTTGCAGATAATTGCTGTACGCATTCATGGAAGAACTGACTATAGGACCCACCTGGGTTTCAATTTGTTATTCCAATTTCTCCTAAAAGTCTGGTACGACACTCTCATCTTCCAGTCTCCGCTTCTGAGGTGTCCTTGGATTCTTCCCTTCAACAGATATTGCTAACTGGTAGCACTTCCTTTGTTCTTCATTTAATTTAATTGACCATGCCTGTTCTTGCTTGCTTCACTATCTCTTGAATACAATATACAATTTACTAGCTAAGAATGCTTTGGTCTGCACCTGCATAGAAGAAAAACATGTTGAAAACAACTATGTTCGGTATTACATGTCCTAACTGTAAGCATAGGACCCACAGTCACACTAACTTAGCAATTTACCCTAAAGGCATTTTTAATTCTGAAGCACACATACAATCCTGTAAATAAATAAAAAATAAGAAAATGTATTCATTTTATACTGTATTCTGATATGCGGATGCACTCTATTAAACTAAAACAACAACTGGTCACGTTTCTAAGCATAATCCCAACACATACATTGTTCATTCTTTTCTAGTCCCTGGCAAATGCACAGCATTAAAATGCATTTTTGCCGTCCCCTTGTAATGTAAACCTACAGCAGAGTATTGTAGAA
This sequence comes from Lissotriton vulgaris, assembly GCF_964263255.1. Lineage (NCBI taxonomy): Eukaryota > Metazoa > Chordata > Amphibia > Caudata > Salamandridae > Lissotriton > Lissotriton vulgaris. The sequence goes on along the minus strand of NW_028253588.1, from coordinate 424,610 downwards.
AAAGATTACCATGCACACATACGTATATATATGGTGAAATACACAATTGTGCATCTTCTATGCTTTATTACACCACATTTTCATTAGAAATTATTACATCGCACAAGTACTTAAGGCCAAAGGTACATGCACATATATGTGGCCTAGTCAGACATAAAGGATGGAGACAAATTATGCTATCCCAACGCCTTATATAGCATCCAACCCTTGTCGCCCAGTAGTTACTTCTTTCTCAATAGTGAAGGAAATTTGGATCAAATGTACAAAGATTGTTACAGCTGCAAACACTCTGATTAGGAGTTTGGAGCAGCAGAAATGTTTTTTCTAATGTACTAAACCCTTTTTTTGGAAGTTGGTATGGTTTTCCTGAAGCCATACAAAATGGCTATTTGAAAAGGGCATGATATAGTCATATCTTCAAAATATCAATTTGATACGACTTGCATAAATGTTTGCAACCAAATTTTGGGACTCCTACCTCTATGTGCATGTTAAAAAAGGCTTGTTGGGAAGTAAGTAGTGGACCCCTTAAAGGAGCACTGTGTTTAAAAAACATTATTTGAAGGTGAACTCAAAAATAGTGGTTTGCTAACTGAATGAGGCCACCATCCCTGTAATGGCTACCAATCACGGGGAGCTCCAAATTGTGACCCTATCTCATTAATGTTCATGAGAGAGGTAGATTGTAAGCTCAGTTCATAAAATTGTTTGCCAGTTGCACAGATACTGGTTACAAAATGCAATCCGTTCTTTGGGACCAGTATTTATCACATCAGGCTCATGGTCCTTTTTCACTTTTTATCAATGTTGTTTTCTATAATCCAGCATGATTTTAGATTTGGTCCGACTCCTTTATTTACTGAAGCATAATCTCATTATGCCTTGCACTCCAATGTAGTTTAGATTGGAGTGGGAATACTAAATCTCACACCTTCAATGTATAACATTTTCCTAAATGTAGCTTAGATTGGATCAAGAATAGTGCGTATGACCCCTAAATGCCCAACCCCTTCCACAATGTAGGGCACAAAGGAGCTGGAATAGTAAATATAACCCATATGATCTCTAATACCTTCTAAATATAGGTTACATTGGAAAGCAAAAAGTAAGTTTAACCTCTTCAATGCCCTACACTTTCTCCAGCCTAGCTGCTGTTGCATGCTTCTCCTCAGCAGTCAGAGCTGCAGCTGTCTTCTTCGACTCATTTGTCGGCTTCAACTCCTCCAGGGCAATGTTTTCCCCCCTCTCCTCAAAGGCCTGTTCAGACTTCTTCCCCTCCAGAGCGAGGGCTGCCCGATTCTTATCCAAGGTCTACTCTCTCTCTGCCTTTTTCTTCTCAGCCTCCAAAGCTCCCCACTTTTTCCCCAGGGCAAGGGTTGTCATCTTCAACTTATGGGTCTGTCCATCACATCTGTCCACCAGCCCCATCTTGTCACAGGGTCAGACAACAAGAGGACACCCTGTTCCCAGGACAACAAAGGTGGTAGTAGCCCTAGGTGGTCATCTTCCATCTGCTATGAGGTGATATCCTCACACTGAGGCGATCCATTCTTGGCAGGCCCTGAGGGCTTTCTCATAGTCTCCCTTCATTTTTACCTCAAGCTTCATCTCCTTGCAGAGGACCTTAATCTAAGCCACAGTACACATAACCTGGTGATCCATATCAACCCCCATGTTCTCCAAAACCTTGAGCTGTAAAAACCGATTTTAGAAGCGAAAATGACCCAATTAAAGCCAAACACCAATTGAAAATCAAAAATGTGAATGTTTGGTGTCAATTTAGGAATTGATTTTTAATTTGAGCTTCAAAACAAAAATCATGGGCCTGAATCCCACTGATGAACACAAATGTAAGAAAATGTATTATTATTTGGGGTGGGGAGTCACCCTCCTCAAGGGAAAATAGAGGGGGGCATTCAGATTTGCTACACCATCTCCTTTTTGAAATTTTGTTTGTTTGATAACCATTTTCATTGCCATTGTTCGCCTTATTTTAATAGTTACATCTGCTCACATAACCTGCACTGGATTAGGAGTCAAAGTCCATAAACATACGCAGTATGGATTTCTTGCATGTGCCTTTCCTTGCAGAAATGCGTTTTGAAACTCACAGATCCAACAAATGATCCTGTGGTCTTAAAGGATAGATAATTGCCAGGAACACTTCATCCTCAAGTAATGCATAGGTGAATGTAGTTTACAGTTCACAAGATTTCCTAGCTCCACTTTGTTTTAATTGAAGAATTTCATTGTCATCTGTATAAATCATGGCGCACATGGTTACAATGGGCGAGATTGACATAAGAATGCACTAGATATACCTGAGTGCCCTCCCAGTGTCCACAATTGTCCTAAGACTAACCTGGGACTAAGTCCGCAGTCAAGATCATAAGGTACATTTCTTTGTACAAGATGTATTGAACAAATCCCATGGAACAAGATAGGTGTAATATTAACAAAATAAGGAACAAAATACAAAACCAAATATACTGGCATTGATTGGCGGTGAGGACACAGCCTATACTTTCTTGAGTCATATAAATGGTCTTGAAGACTTACTGAAATCCACCTCCCCCCTCCTCTGGGGTGGACCCGCTACTCATTGAGTTACAAGACAGACAGCAATTTTCAATCAAAATAGACATGGAGTGTCTCCAATGTCAGAGGCAGTTTCTTAGGGGCCTCCGACCCCTTCTCTCAGATGTCCCATAAGGTGTGGTCAGTCCTAGCACAGTGTCTGGTGAAGGAATCGTCACCCTCAGTGCCCTGTGCCAAACCATTCACCTCAGCCAGTAGCCATTATTCGACCAGCGTGGCTACAGTATTTAAGGTGAGTCAGCCTGAGCTTTGCCAGAGAGCTTAAGGTTTGTAAATACTAACTGTATGATGCAAAAAGTTGCAAAAACATTATATTTAGCATGATGCCTTGTCAATGTTTCTTTGGTCTGACTGGGGTTTTTGGTCTCAACCTACAGTTTATATATTAAAATAGTTGAAAATATCAGGCAGAGGAGCGGAGGCTGACTATCTTCAATATGGCCACCTCTGTGTGAGCCACTGGGCAGGTACCAGTGTAGTACAATGTCCAGAAAGGTGCAGGACTCTGAGTTATGACTGTCTCATAGGAATGGGATGGTGAAAATTGAAAAGACACAGATGTTGTTATCATAACACATTTATCTGTCTGGCAATGGAAATAAACATGAGCTTGAACAGTGACACACAAGTCTCATGTCCTACTCATGCCGAAACAGGCTAAAGGATTGCATCGCCATCGCCGAACTTGAGATTGGGGTACCACTATGACAATAGGCCCAGCATCTAGAGAGGATATAGAGCCAGGGGTGCACTGTCTGGCTTGTAACTTCTGGGTGAGTCCTGATTGATTCTCAGTGCTAAAATCACTGGCCCGGACAGATTCCAGCTTTTATCTCCCCAACTGAAGAGAGGTCCATGCACAAACAGAAGCAGCTGTTTTAGGTACAGGAAGCAACTGTGTGTACAGCCTAGTAGAACAGAAACATCTAACAACTTTGAGTCAAACCCCCCTGCCTCCAGAGCAGAAAACAAGAGGCCAACAAAACAGATCTGACATTACAATAATGCATGCCTTACAAGTGACTTGCCATAGGAGACTATACTTACACAAGAGGCAGCTTACAGCACCCCTATGCCCCCAGTGGCCAGATACCACTTCAATATTGTATGCTATATCCTTTTATAACAGCTTTCATGATGTCCTACAGCAACCAAACACGCAGAAACAGGAACACCCTCCAAAACTGAACCTAACCTGAAGCATTTCCTTGTTTGTCACATTGGGCAATATTACATTGTTAATAGACACTGTTCCGTTCGAAGCACTACATAGCCATATAACTCTTTACCATAGGCTCTCTAGTGACAGTTTTCACCTTTCACTTAACTTCATCTGAAATGAGCTTTTTCTATGAGGATATCCCACAAGGCGTAATGTGGCAGAAAGTCTCCTTCTCTGTTTAAATCCACAACTAACATACATATTTCACGGTCTCCGCTGTACAATACCACTTCTGACTAAACATGGATAGCGTAATGGAGTCTAGGAGATATTGCTTGCCTTCCGCTCAGTCTACTGGCATCATTTCAAAGACGTCTGTTAATTCTGCCTCTGTCAAATGGCCCAAAAAGGACCCAAACTCCCCATCTAAATCTCCTCCGCCTTTGACTTTGGACGATGTTATGGAAGAACTCAGGACCTTAAAACCACTTATAGTTGGCAATAACTCCCCCCTTTGATGAATTGAGGACAAATGGTCCACCCATGATCAACACATCTTCATGCTTCAACAACACGTCAGTACCAGTGAAGGTTCCACTTCAGCTATCTCTCACATGATTAAAGACATTGTCCAACTAAAAGGAATAACAAAAAATTTAGAAAACAGGAACAGTGGGATCAACCTAAGACTCTTTGGTTTACCAGAAGGTTCAGTGGACTCTAACATGATTTCTTTCTTGCAGTCAGTGATCCCTACAATTGTGCATTTACCTACTTTACCTTCTCTCTCTATTCAACTGGCTCATCAACGTGGACCTCTATCCTCCTGTTCCTCCAACTCATGCCTAGAGGAATCACCATTTTATTTCTGCAGTTACCTGAGCATATGAAAATTCTTCCAACAATGAAAAGAGTTGGATATCTTCAATAGTCCAGCCATAAGTGTTTTTTGCATACAAGATGTCTCTCCTGCCACAGCAGCTTGTCTGAAGCAATTTTTGGCTCCATGTCCTCAATAATGATCCTTGAATATCAGATACATATTACTTCCTCCCTGGCACTTCACACTTACCTTCAAGATTAAATCATATTCCTTTGAGGAACTGGTAGATCTTCAAACCTTGATCAACCAGCACAAGGCTGAGGTGATGGACTTAGGATCGCCTGCTACTACATGACTATCAGCATTATTCACTTGATACTTAATGCTTTACTTTAACTTACTGACATATATGAGGTTGTTAAATGTTGTAAACTGACATATCTCTTTCTCCCATTTTCTTAAAGATTTGGACCTTATGTGGTTTCCCCATCTCGTATCTGTACGTCATGTCATGTCATACAATACCCTAAACGATCTACCCTTTTTGCCGTCAGTGAGTCTTCTATTGTTGTTCAGTCTCAGGAGCCTTACGAGTTTACAACATATTTTGCCTTTTCACTCTACAAGTCTTTCTTATTCATATGTTCTCCTTTGCATATATTCCTAATGTTTCTCTTCCTTGTTTCCCTCATTCTCTTGTCAGAGTTGTGGCTTGTCCATCTCAGGTTCTCCACTGTCCCTTCACCCCCCTGTTGCTTTGTCAGAATCCGAGGATTAAGGTCCCTTTGATGCCACTTTTGACTTTGTCAAGCTTACAGAGGTTTTCTTCCTACATTCCATCTCTCATATCACTTGTTACTCTTTTTCCCTCTTATTTATCTTTAAACCAATTATTTCAGACACGTTTTATGAGTCATAATTTGTTACTTTCATACAAATACTATCAGAATCAGAATAATAACCTGAAATGCCAAGGGGTTGAAAAATCCAGTCAAATGTCAGTGTGTTTTGTCTCATTTAGATGGAATTAATTGGCACATTGGCCCCCTACCTATAAAGGTGGATGATGCTGACTCTGCATATACGGAGTGGCTAGAAGAAGCTTGTAACAAGTTCGCCCCCATTAAAAACTGGACCCCCAAAAGGGCTCAACCGTCTACCCCTTGGTTCTCGGAAGAACTAAAAAACCTAAAACAGGCCGACATACGTTTAGAAAGGGTGTGGAGGAGAGGCTACACAAGTGTGGATAAGGAAAGTTACAAGCAGAGTCTCGGACAGTACAAAGATAAACTGTTGGAAACCCAAAAAACGTTCTTTATAGAACACATTTCTCAGGCCAAATCTGACCATAAAGTACTCTTCAAGACCATTACTAATCTAGCGGCCCCAATGGCTCCTAAGAGCCAAAGTAGCCCAGAGCTTTGCGAAAAACTGGCGAAATTCTTCCAACAAAAAGTGGAATCGATCTTCTCTTCATTTAACCTAGCACGAAGGGAGATAAGGGCGCCACTAGGCATGGAACCAAACACAAAACATGAACTGGAATGAAATTTTGCACCAACGCTGAACGCACAGCAATTGCGTGGTATCATAACCCAGATACTCTAAGTTCATCAAAATTTCAACAAAATTACTCCATGTACTCCGAAATTTTAATCAAGTTCTTCACTTTAATTCTCTTGTCACAAGTGGAACTCTAATGTAATCGACCATTTCTGTTTTGCAGATATGCCCGTCCAGGCCTTTTTCTACAGTATGATGAATACATAAAACATCCATAGCAGTTAAATCGATTAACCCAATGCATTTCGGGCACTGTTTGGCCCTTCCTCAGGTGTTCATTGCAAATGTTAAAAATATTGACATTAGATCCATGATTTCAAACCACTATATACATTACTAGCAGCCCGCCCCAGCGTTGCCTGGGGTAGAAGGGGGCTGGGGGCTGCATTTCAGGTTTGCGTGCTCTCCTGCCCAGGCCCCCGCCCGCCACAACATTGTCTTTGTCCCGGACAATGTTGTGGCGGGCGGGGGCCGGGGCGCGAGAGCACGCAAACCTGAAATGCTGGCTTCCCCTACCCCGCCTTACCTGACATTCCCCAGCAGCCCATGCCCCCGCCCGCCCCATGCCCCCGGCCGCCCCGACCCTGGCTGCCCCGGATTCTCACCTTCCCTCTGCTGCACACACCGCCGGTCCATATTTCTCCGCTCCGCCGCTCTGCCACTCACCACCTGTCCGCCTCCGCTCCTCCCCGCGCCATGTCCGCCTCTCCGATCCGCCTCTGGCCTCACTTCACCGCTCCTTCCCTGCGCGCCATGTCCGCCGCTCCTGGGACGCTGCTCCTCCCCTGCTCCTGATGTGACGACGCACGTCGCGGCCTGCGCTACTTTGGGGGAACTACTTTTTGTAAAAATTTAACTTTTTATATAACGTTTATGTTTTACATTTTTAAAGCCTATGACCATCTACACACCCTGCCGATTTCAACGGTGTATCGGGTGTGTAGATTGGTGCTGTGGTTCCCGAGTTTACCTTGCCAAAAGGTGCAAGTTCTCTCTTTATAATAGTAGTATAGATATAGATATAGATATGGATTACAGTTATAATTATCACGACACATTGGGGGCGCTAGAGGGCGCAAATAAAGATGGCTACTCTATATAGCAGCTCCACCGGCCGAGCTATTAATCCTTACGCTATCCTTGCTTACCTGCCACCATCAATGCCCCACCTGTAGAGGACGAGTGGTGGAGTGCTGTGGTCAGCTTTTGAGGTGCAGGGCTGTCTTCTGAGCTGAGATGTGGGCCTGTGTATCATGAGGCTTGCAATGCCAAAATGGCAGATCGGGATGGGCTCTAGACGCGGAGTCGCTGTGAGTCCTGCATTGCGCCAACCGCTACCTGGGAGTAGCTGGGGGGATCCCGCTGCCTGGCAGGTGCCTGGTGGGCCGTGCAGGCTGTGCAGGCTGTGGTGGACGTCCTAGAGCGTCTCTGGACCGACTGGGGCATGCGCCGATTTCTGGGTACGGCCTGCGTCGCACTCCGGCTGCGGGTTAGAATCCGGCGGCAATGACCTCCCGCTGCTTAGCGCTCCGGTTCAGGCCTGTGGAGGTGCGACCGCAAAATACTGCTGTCTGTGTACCAATGCACCGAGTGCATGCTACAGTGTGTGCCCTCTCCACACTGAGGCCAAATCTGCTGCTGCTTCTCACTGGGCCTCTCTGCACTGCACCGATTGGGTCTACATCATTGCGGACTCTGTGGCCTGCCAACTGCGCTCCGTGCGCAGTGTCTCCTAACTGCATCCCAGCCTACAATCGCCTGAGATCTGGGATGACTGTCCGGTGCAGTGTGCTTAGCCATGAGGCTGGTTGTTCCCAGCTGATCCTGATCCTGATGACGACCTGGGGGTCCCCCCATTCATGTCTGCTGTGCCACAGCATGGGGCGGGGCTCTGAATCTATGAGCGCCTGTGCTCGCCTGTAGATCGTAGCTCTTCCCTACCCCGTACACTCACTGTCACACAACTGGGGACGGCTGCTACAGATATTGTCGCATCCATTTCCTGCTAACGGCTGGGAGGTGTGGTGTGGCCTGGATCTCACCAAACAACGCACGGCCCTCGCATATTCTAGACATAGGCTCTGCTGTGCTGAAGCGTCTCCCTGTGTTTTAATACGGAGCTGCTCCTCGCCATTTGCATTCCCTGGCTTTGACCGCTCCCAGACCAGAGTGTTGGCGATCTGACCCTGCATAATTGACATAATTTGCAGTGGTGGCTGGCTGCTATGGGGAACGCAAAACAGAATGCGGGGCACTTTGGGTTCCGCTGACAACGCAGTTTTGCCCTCTCTCCTGCTCTTAGGTCCTAGCTTAAGGAAATCTTGACGCAGGGACACAGGCGTTATCTGGACTCTGATACCTCCCCCACCTACCTGAATCTTGGTCTAGTAATGTCCTGATGGGGAAATCTGAGCGCGGCCAGCCTGGGACGCTGATCCTCCCCTGCTCCTGACGTGACGACGCACGTCGCGGCCGGCGCTACTTTGGGGGAACTACTTTTTGTAAAAATGTAACTTTTTATATAACGTTTATGTTTTAAATTTGTAAAGCCTATGACCATCTACACACCCTGCCGATTTCAACGGTGTATCGGGTGTGTAGATTGGCGCTGTGGTTCCCGAGTTTACCTTGCCAAAAGGTGCAAGTTTTCTCTTTATAATAGTAGTATAGATATATATATGTATGTATGTATATATTACCTACTGGCAAACGGCAGTAGATAGTTATAGTTAGGACCTATTTTCCATAGTAAATCCCCAACATTCTATTTGCAATAACTTTGGCGCCAGGCGACGAATCTTTGTGAAATTTTCAAAACTCCTATCCTGAAAGTTTCACGGTGATTCATCAAGTGGGGGTTGAGAAAAAAAGGTGGTCTCAAAATAGTGTTTTCCCCATGCAATTTTCCATAGGAAACTTTAGCCGCGACTACAGCCCGAACTGCTGAACGTAATTACCCCAGATTTGGCAAAGAGGTAGCCCTTGGTTCAGGAAGGTGCCTTTTTGTTAAATGGTGTAAATCCGTTCTGTGGTTGCTGAGAAAATCAAAAGTAAAATCACATATATATCTATGGCCACGGAGGATCTGCGCACCCTCCCGATGACGAGCTGTATGCTAATTGGCTGTCAATACTCCAAACAAGGAAGAGTTGGCAGCCATCTTGTGTGAGGCATAAGAAAACAGACAAAGAACGGCAACAAAACACGCAAAGGGGGCAGGGTAGAAACACCCTAACCCCATAGGCCTGCTTAAAAATCGGCATGATCCGCGCTGGGTGCGCGGATCCTTCTGAGAAAAAAAAAAACAAAGCGCAGGCTCCCGTACTTCGTTAATATTCAGCCCCTGGGTGGGCCAAATCCCAGGGGAAATGTTAATATTGGGTGGGGGGCCCAAAGGGGCCCCGCAGCCCAGGGGACCGCCACCACCAGGGCTTCAATACAATATATGGGGGGCTCATAGCCCCCCCAGCCCCGGGACCGCCACTCCCGGGGCGTTTAACATAAATGGTTAGGGAGGTTCAAAGGCCCCCCCAAGCCCCGGGGATGCCACCCCCCCTGGGGCTTTTCAACACTTTTGCGAATGCGGGGGCTCAAAACCCCTTGCAGCCCTGGAGACCGCCACCCTCCCGGGATTCTATTTTTTTTAAAGCTGTGTGGGGGGGGCTTCAAATATGCATTATGTTGAGTTTTTTTATATTTTAAATATATTATATGAAATATATATATATATATATATATATATATATATATATATATATATATATATATATATATATATATATATATATATGTATTTTCATAGATCTTTAAAATAGAAACAATGCAATACATATTTTATATATATATAATCGATCGACAACTACAAAGCGGGGCATGGACAGCGTTAAATTATGCACCAACTCACTTGGGATTAATTAGCACAATGATTAGGATTGAAAAACGCACCCACTGGGGGAATACAAGACTACATTAACCAGGAGGCTGTCTACACAGCCACGCCCATCCAGGGCGGGAGGTTTGAACTTTAAATGCAGCGTGAGCAACGCGTTTTTTCATTCCTACTGCCAAAGCCACTGAAGAAAGGATTCATTCCTGAAACGCGTCTGGCTGGTTATCTGTGGATGCCTAATCTGATGCTGTGAATGCTGGCAAGTTACCGATCGTCATTAAATACTTTGAACTTACTTGCTTCTTGTGGCTTCTCTTATGGGTGCTACCTGAACTGTGGAATTTTTACGGCTTTGCACAGCCGAAAGAGAAGCCCACTGCTACGTTGCAGGTCCGGTTTGGCTCTTGCACAGAGCCTGACACAGCTGGAGGAAGGTGTGCGAGGCTGGAGTACAGGGCTGTAGCCCGCACTGAGTTCCAGATCGACAACTACAAAGCGGGGCATGGACAGCGTTAAATTATGCACCAACTCACTTGGGATTAATTAGCACAATGATTAGGATTGAAAAACGCACCCACTGGGGGAATACAAGACTACATTAACCAGGAGGCTGTCTACACAGCCACGCCCATCCAGGGCGGGAGGTTTGAACTTTAAATGCAGCGTGAGCAACGCGTTTTTTCATTCCTACTGCCAAAGCCACTGAAGAAAGGATTCATTCCTGAAACACGTCTGGCTGGTTATCTGTGGATGCCTCATCTGATGCTGTGAATGCTGGCAAGTTACCGATCGTCATTAAATACTTTGAACTTACTTGCTTCCTGTGGCTTCTCTTATGGGTGCTACCTGAACTGTGGAATTTTTACGGCTTTGCACAGCCGAAGGAGAAGCCCACTGCTACGTTGCAGGTCCGGTTTGGCTCTTGCACAGAGCCTGACACAGCTGGAGGAAGGTGTGCGAGGCTGGAGTACAGGGCTGTAGCCCGCACTGAGTTCCAGATCGACAACTACAAAGCGGGGCATGGACAGCGTTAAATTATGCACCAACTCACTTGGGATTAATTAGCACAATGATTAGGATTGAAAAACGCACCCTCTGGGGGAATACAAGACTACATTAACCAGGAGGCTGTCTACACAGCCACGCCCATCCAGGGCGGGAGGTTTGAACTTTAAATGCAGCGTGAGCAACGCGTTTTTTCATTCCTACTGCCAAAGCCACTGAAGAAAGGATTCATTCCGGAAACGCGTCTGGCTGGTTATCTGTGGATGCCTCATCTGATGCTGTGAATGCTGGCAAGTTACCGATCGTCATTAAATACTTTGAACTTACTTGCTTCCTGTGGCTTCTCTTATGGGTGCTACCTGAACTGTGGAATATATATATATATATATATATATATATATATATATATATATATATATATATATATATATATATATATATATATATATATATATATATATATATATATATATATATATATATATATAAAATATGTATTGCATTGTTTCTATTTTTATATATATAGGGGCCCCTTTCTGCCCCAGGCAGAAAAAGACACTCAGTCCCTTTCTGCCTGGGGCTGGGGGCAGCATTTGAGGCTTGCGTGCCCTGGCCCCCGCCCGCCACGACATTGTCTGTGTCCCGGAGCCTGCGCCTTACCTCAGCTGCCATTGTTCAGGGCCAACCTCCCGCTCCCCCTCCTGCTCCTGCCCCGGCCCGGCCCCCTCCCGGCCCAGCCCGGCCTGGCCCGGCCCCCTCCCGCCCCGGCCCGTCCGCCTCACGCCCGTGTCCCGGAGAACGTGATCCTTACCTCAGCCGCCGGTCCCGATCCAGGCGCCCTGCCCGCACAGGCCTCCACTTCGCCCAACAGCAAGCAGGGCCATGGCAGTCCTCCCAGCAGGTCGCGATCCTCGCCGCCATTTCAGGAAGTGTTCAGGAAGTGTTGGGAGCGCAAATGATGTCATCACGCAGACGACGCGGCCGGCACTACTTGCAAGGGACTACTTTATTTTTATTTCTAAATTTTTTAAACAACGTATATTTTTTATTTTTAATAGCCTATGTCCTTCTGCTTGCCCTGAGGTTTTCAAAGATGTCTTGGGTGTTTTGACTGGTGGTGTACTTTTCGAGTTTACCTGGCTCAAAGGACACAGTTCTCTCTTTATAATAGTAGTATAGATATATATATATATATGTCCCAGCGAACTTACGCCCGCAAGGTGGAAGCGTCATGCGGGGACGCGAGGGGTTCGGATGCCGGAGTATTCACCTCTACACCAGTGCCCAGCACAACCAACGCCCATGAACTCAGGGATTCAACCCTTGTTTTCCCCCATCACGCCACACCAGGTACACAGCATTCTGGGAGTTGGAGTTCCCTACAGACTCTAACATGCGGATGATCACATGAGTGGGGACGGCGTTAACAGTGGACTGCATAAAGGTCGTCAATACTCTAACTGGGCGCTAAGGACAAGAGGTGTAACAGCAAGGGGCGTCTGAGGAAGGAGAAACAATCCGAAATGCATTATGCCCGGCTGTAAGGATATCAAATAAAGAACCCCACCTGTATTTTCCCATCTGTGGCTCCTTCCTTTCAAGAGGTTGGAGGGTTGTTGCAGATATTTTCGTGTCAGCCAGAGACACGCCAAGGAGTCCCGCTTCATTAAGTGGTTGCCTGCTTCACTGGTGCTCTGTGTATGCAGGTTTCGTCGACGCCAAGGTATTGGCTACAGGCAGCACACCTTCAGAGCGCTGGATTTGCGAGGGACACCGCGGAATAGCGGACCGTGACTACACGGTGATGTTGGTGCATTGTTGCCAACCCATGCCCCAGCGAACTTACGCCCGCAAGGTGGAAGCGTCATGCGGGGACTCGAGGGGTTCGGATGCCGGAGTATTCACCTCTACACCAGTGCCCAGCACAACCAACGCCCATGAACTCAGGGATTCAACCCTTGTTTTCCCCCATCACGCCACACCAGGTACACAGCATTCTGGGAGTTGGAGTTCCCTACAGACTCTAACATGCGGATGATCACATGAGTGGGGGCGGCGTTAACAGTGGACTGCATAAAGGTCGTCAATACTCTAACTGGGCGCTAAGGACAAGAGGTGTAACAGCGAGGGGCATCTGAGGAAGCAGAAACAATCCGAAATGCATTATGCCCGGCTGTAAGGATATCAAATAAAGAACCCCACCTGTATTTCCCCGTCTGTGGCTCCTTCCTTTCAAGAGGTTGGAGGGTTGTTGCAGATATTTTCGTGTCAGCCAGAGACACGCCAAGGAGTCCCGCTTCATTAAGTGGTTGCCTGCTTCACTGGTGCTCTGCGTATGCAGGCTTCGTCGACGCCAAGGTATTGGCTACAGGCAGCACACCTTCAGAGCGCTGGATTTGCGAGGGACACCGCGGAATAGCGGACCGTGACTACACGGTGATGTTGGTGCATTGTTGCCAACCCATGCCCCAGCGAACTTACGCCCGCAAGGTGGAAGTGTCATGCGGGGACTCGAGGGGTTCGGATGCCGGAGTATTCACCTCTACACCAGTGCCTAGCACAACCAACGGCCATGAACTCAGGGATTCAACCCTTGTTTTCCCCCATCACGCCACACCAGGTACACAGCATTCTGGGAGTTGGAGTTCCCTACACACTCTAACATGCGGATGATCACATGAGTGGGGGCGGCGTTAACAGTGGACTGCATAAAGGTCGTCAATACTCTAACTGGGCGCTAAGGACAAGAGGTGTAACAGCGAGGGGCGTCTGAGGAAGGAGAAACAATCCGAAATGCATTATGCCCGGCTGTAAGGATATCAAATAAAGTTCTCGAGGGCTGTCTACTTTCTGCTCGGAGACGCTTAGTTAATTAGGAACCATTGTTCACATTGCTTGGTGAAAGATTTACGGCGGCAACTTCTTAGAGTATCTAATCCACATTACCAGTGCAATCGGCCCCGATAAGCAACAGCACGGATCCACAAGACCACCGTAATGTAGTAATTTAGTAATACGTGAAGCATCCTAATAATATTAATATAACATTATATAAATATGTTTATTAATTAGGTTACACTATATGATACATGCATAGTAAAACCATCATAAATATAAAAAAATTAAAACAAATATCAGTTCATAGCGACAATAAATAAAATATTAAATGTTTAAAAATCCAATAAACACATTTGCAAAAAATACTATAAACTTAAAAATGAAAATAAATGTAAAATTCTAGAAAATAAAACAAAATATACCAATATTATGAAAACTATTAGAGTCTAAGGTTATTAAATATATTATTTCTTCTCTAGTTTATACAAGAGTAGAGAAAGTGTTTGACTTTGGATGAGTTTGTTTTACTATTCATACCTTAGTCACTGCAATAATAGGAAAAGTGTTGGACCTCGGAGGAGTTAGATTTACTATTCTAATGCCAACAAGTGCAACAGTAAAGAAAGCATTGGTCTTCAGAGGGTGAAAATGTATTCTTTCCCCTCCTTCCTAAACACACTCGGGAAGTCGCTAGAATTCAGATGGGTGAAATGTACTATTCCCACCACAGTCTATACATCATAAGGCAAAGTGCTCGGGTTTGGTCGCGTTTACTTTACTATTCCCTCTTCAAACAATGCAACAGTAGGGAAAGGTTTGATCTTCAGAGGGGTAAATTTGACTATTCCCGCTCCAAGCAGTGCAACAGTATGGAAAGTGTTGAACTTCGGAGGAGTTAAATGTACTATTCTCACTCCAAACAGGACAACAGCAGGGAAAGCATTCGATTTTGGAGGTTTAAAATGTACTTTCCCACCCCATAAGTGCACCAGTAGGGAAAGTGTTGGACTTTGAAGGGTTAAGATTTTCAATTCCAACTCCAGCCTGTGCAACAGTAAAGAAAGCGTTGGATTTCAGAGAGCTGAAATTTACTATTCTAAGTCCAAACAGGGCAAAAGTAGTGAATGCAAAGATTTCAGAGGGGTAATATTAACTATTTCCACAACACACAGAGCCACTTTCGGGAAGCGTTTGAATCAGAAGGGGGAGATTTACTATTCTCACTCCAGCCAGTACAGCAGTTAGGATAGTGTTTGAATTTGTAGAGGTGCAATTTACTATTCCCACTCTAGCCTCTGCAATAGTAGGGTAGGCGTTGAATTTTGGAGGGGTGAAACTTGCTATTCCCACTGGAAACAGCATAATAGTAAGGAAAGTGTTGGACTTTGGAGAAGAAAATGTACTATTTCCACTCCTAGCAGCACAACAGCAGGGAAAGTGTTGAACTACAAGAGGTTACAGGAATGCAGCAATGCACAAATCTACCTAGGGATTTCCTCTACATCCTCATGTTTGACCATGCAGACCTGGGTCGACCCAAAATGGAACCCAGAGTCTGACATGCATTGTACCAGTCACAGGAACCCATTCACCTAGTGCATGTATACAGCACTGCACAGTATCCTTCCTGTACCTCACCACTCAATCACACATACATTCAGCGCATGCATTCAACCTGCACGCACTGCACAGAAATACATTTTTCATTTATCGTACCTCTCATAGAGAAACATACATCCAGCCAGCACATGCACTCAGTGTGCATGCACTGCAAAGTACTGCACAATTGTTGTATTTTGCTCTTCACAGATACACATACACCCAGCGGAGATACATCACTCCTGTACTGCACAGTTCTGCATACCACACCAATGTAGACCAATGGTGAGTTAAGCAGACAGCAGACACATTTTTAAAGAGTGCGCCCGTAGGTCTTCCCCCAGTGACAAAGGTTAATAAGGACCTATTCTCTCCTGCTGATCACTACACGGTATGCTGGGCTCATGTTGCTTACCTCCTGGTGAAGGCAGAAGCCTCTCACCACTATGAGGCTAGCTATTTGGGTACCTCTCCCAGTCCAACAAGACCACAATCCATTACACAGTCCAATTGCATGACCCATGTTTGCCTATAACTTCAAAAATCAGTATTAGAGTTCCAGACAGCAGAACATTTGGGGCACTAGGGGCAGGGTGCTTGTGGAGGACTTTTCCATCCCAACAAAGTGCTTTAGATTACTTCTGTCTGGACAAAGAGAAGTATAAGGTGCCTTTGAGAACAAAAAAGGTAAGTAAAAAAATCCACTCCGTTTGGTAGATTTGCAGCAGTAGAACAGTAGTGAACGAGCTTCTCTTGTTTTGTGATTCTTGAAGTGCATTAGCAAATGTGTCGATTTGCATTAATGCAAAGCCAAATTCGGAGTTATGACTAGAAAGCCATCAATGATACCCTAAACCTGGCACAGCTGCAGGACCAGGAATTATTTTAAAGCATCCCGTCCATGATCTTCAAAGACACCTTAGGAGACACTACATTGCTGTTTGTGAATTAACTGAAAAACCTGTAAACAGAGGAGAGAAAATGGGGCATTGCTTTACTATAAATATTTAACTATCACATTGGTATTTAAGGTGTTTGCAATACTCACCAGTGCTTTACTGTAATGTTCAATCTCTTGAACCTGACTAAGTATACAATACTGAGCACCTGCAATCTCGTCTTAGTGGCTCAGGGTTTCTGATCGTCTTGCTATCAGTGCACTACAGTTGGCCAATCTTACATTATATTGATATGGCCGAATGTTAGTGGAATGAATGATGTTGCTTATTTTCTATCACAACTTGAAATATTATCTGGCAGCTCCTGTTCCTGGTTCACTCAATGCCTCTATGTCTTCTACTGTGCGTAGATCATTGACTTCCATCACCACATCTTCATCTGGCTATAGCTGAGAATCTCAAAGGGGTCAGTAGCTCTCAGCATCACTACATACCAAAGGACATATGGAGAATACCTTTACAATGGAAAAATTAATCACAGACCTAAAGGAACTGTCACAAATAGTGCAGTGAATTTGAAATATACCTACCTATACTGCTATGATGACCTCAAACCTCTTTTCATAGGCTTTGTCTCCATCACATTCATCCTCACGTCCTTATGCAGACATTCCCAGTGGATGGAAGAAAATGCATGGAGGTTCAGCCAACCACAGCTGGATTGTCTTTATGGGGCTGCACGAATTCTGGGGTTTCTCCTTTTCATCAACACTTTTTTTTTCCTTTCTGATGTTTTCACGCTATATACACAAGATCGTTTTAGGAGCTTATTTTGATAGCCTGCATTAATGATTTTGTTGACTGCACAATCCCTAATTTTAATTCTGGGAAAACCAAAATGTAGGCAGGTGCTCTGGAAGAACCTCACTCTTTGGGGAAAGTGAGGACATCATACATTGAATGGATCGTTGAGGTTGGGTTAACTTAGACAAGGGTTATGGAAGGTCTTCACTCCTTGGAAGAAGTAAAGAGATCATGCAGTGAATGGATCTCTAAATCCGAGGAATTAATTGCACTAGATCTAAGTTGGCAGCCACACTGTGCAAAAAAAAACCATAGGACTTGAGTACAACTTACTCATTAAATGGTTGGACTTACAAGTTGTTAGGCATTTTATGCATTTGATCATTATCGGCTGCGTTGAATAACTCAACCTTTGTTAACCAGCCAAACCTCAACCTGCCGAAGTTTAGCAGGGGAACCCCATACAGTATTTTCTTGTATCATGCAGATTTGGGTGCGTTAAACTCAAAAAGACACATCTTATACACAACAACCCGTATTAGGTACTATTTCTAACACTCACTACATAACATGCCCGTGGTATAGCTATCAGCATGTGCAATTAATACTACCTACACTCATACTCAAGCCCCTACTGTATTGTCTTTGGGTACAATATTTGCCTGTTGATATATGTATGGTGTTTTCCATGATAAAGAATAGTTGAGATTGGATTTGTAGGTGTTTAAATAACAATTTAAAATATGGAGTGCTTAAAAAAAGAGTTTTATCTGATCATTTCTCAATGTCTTCATTTCCTGCTTTCACTTTCATTTAGAGATTTATTTTCTAACATATATTTCATATTCCAAACCATGTATATGAAAATTGTAATTCCACAAGCAAGTTTCGAGAGCAGCAAGCCAACTACTTGATTAAAACTCCATCAGAAAGAGAGCTATATGCACAAAGGAGATTGTCTATATAGTTAGAAACTAAAGTGAAAGGAGTCAGATTGTGATCACAAAGGGACAGCTAGGCAGAGGAGTGCTTAAAATGAATATTGGTTAAATCCAGAGAAGCATCTTTACAGGTTGGCTGGAAGATTCAATTGAAGCTCATGCACATTCTAAATTTGATCGCAAACTCTATGTGAGTAGTATGTGTATGAGCATGCAGATTTTGTCATTTGTCAAAAATTTAGTATGGATATCAATTTACACACACAATTTTGATACACTTTTAACTATATTTCCCTTTCCATAACATGGTTGCCAGAGACTTGCAACCCTTGCAGTTTTCATTAATCTGTAAAACCTTTTTAAACCTACATATGCCTTTCATTCATTTTGAATGAACATTAGATTGCAAAGCATCATATTCCAATTATCAAACAAAGAAATTGCTTTAAAGTTAAGCTGTTGTTTTTTTATGATCTCTGTTGAACCCAGGTATATATTGATTTTTGTCAAATGTATGTCAGCTTTCAAGCCAGTCCATCAGAGGTTAAAAAATAAAGGGAGGATTAAAAAAATGGAATCCAAACTTCGATAGGAAATATTGCTCTCTGACAGGAAAACAGATAAACAGATTTACATCAAAGTATGCATAAAAACATAGGTTTATTCAAATGAATGCCGGACGTCTATGAGAAATTTGCAGTATTACAAGATGATGTGAGGGTTCCAGGGGTTGTATATTCTTACCGTAATTGACAGATCCTTTGAGGATCTGGACTTTTGAACCCTTTAAGGATTGCATACAATTCCAATGGAAGATGAAGCATTTTTCCCAATGCAGGATTGACATATATTCAGAGTATTTTAGGATTTAAAAATCTCTTTGGCAGACAGTAACAAAATACATGTTGCAGCAGCCAATTTGTGGTACCAGGCT
This sequence comes from Lissotriton vulgaris, assembly GCF_964263255.1. Taxonomy (NCBI): domain Eukaryota; kingdom Metazoa; phylum Chordata; class Amphibia; order Caudata; family Salamandridae; genus Lissotriton; species Lissotriton vulgaris. The sequence goes on along the minus strand of NW_028253588.1, from coordinate 405,555 downwards.
CTGAAGCCTCTGTCTTCAAGTGTTGAAGAGGGTACATGGGTGCATCAGAGTAACCTGTGATCCGACAGCAGAAATGGGGGCTCTCTAAGGGGTAGTGAAAATCTCCATTTCTATTAGAGGGATTCTGTATCCAATTTCTGGTCCACAGGTAGGTCTGCAATTTAACAAATTCAATATCCTTGTTTTGCAAATCCTAGAAAAAACTATAAACAACAAAGAAATCACAGTGCAAGTGTGCATGTTGAGTGTTCATAGTGAGTACTATAGAATCTGGTGTCCTAATCACTGACCCCATACTCAGAAACCACAGTGCATGGCCAGAATCTGTGCAAAGGTGATTCTGCGACATGTGGGTTGGTGCAGGCTTGACTTCATGTCAGGTCATTCTCGCAGGATGCACAACAACAGGTTGAAGGTCTTGCACGGCTGATTCAGTGGCAGAGGCTGGTACAGGTCTATGTCCACAGTTTGATACAGAAACAGGTGTTGGGTGGACAGATCACTCAATCTTGAGGACTTTATGCATGGAACTGATGTAGGGCCACTGTGAATAAGAATATAAAAAGGGGGCTGCATATTGTTCCCAATCCACAAGTCTGTGTTCGGTATGGCTAGATGTGAGCACATTATTGACATTTAAAAAAAAAATTAAGTTACAGTTAGGAGCACATCTGTGCTTTCTGACGACTTGAACAGGTTATTCCTGGGTTTTATTTTTATTAAGTTCATGTATTATGTAGGTAAAAGAGTGGAAACTTCCTCCAAAGGCCACAAGAAAATGTTTCTAATTGCTACTCACTGAAATTGCCATCCATCCAATTACCAAACAATGCCAATTTCCATTTAGAAACGATGCCAAATGAATCGTAAGTAAGTAAGTAAGTAAGTTAATATTTATTGTTTAGTCAATTAAAACCGTAACAATATAAAAGACGTATGTATACAAAACAAAATTAAAAGAAAATAAACAATATGTCCATTAAATCTCTAGTAAACACTCATAAAATTTCATTGTTTAAAATTCAGGTGCCAAGTTCTAATCCGTTTTTCTCTGCCATGGTTCCGACCCTTTTAACAGAGCTTTCAAAAACTTTGAGGAATTTGATCAATTTACCATTCAGTTGTGGGTCTGATGGATTTAGACACTCAATTATTGCAGCTCTACAGGACCTAATGCCTCTCACAAAAAAACTTTGTCTGATCAAGGTGGATCGTTCGTTGTATAGTTATTGCATATGCAGATTACATCAGGGGCGGCTCTAGGCTCATGGCGGTCCTGGGCGGGGAGTGTAGGTAGGGGGCCCCGGAAGAGGGGGTCCGGGCGGGGCAGAGCACAGAGGCCAGTGAAGAGGGGGGGTCAGGGTGTTTGGAAGTGGAAACAGAGGCCGCCAAAACCCTGCCAGGGGGCGCCACGCAAATATGTATCCATCCTCAGAGGATTATTATATTACGGATATAAATTGGCGTGGTGGCCCCTGGGGTTTGGTGGCCCTGTGCAGGTGCACAGCTTGCACATGCCTAAGGCCGCCCCTGATTACATGAATAAAGTCTTCTTTGTGATAATCGCAGAGCCAACATGATTTAGGTCCTGCATGCACCCAGGTTGGCTGATCGGCTACGGATGGTAGTTTTCAAAAACGTAATGCCATTAGTTGTCTTTTCAAGAAAATTGAAAATGCCAAATGAAACAATTTGAAGTGTCTTTAGTTACCAGATTATGCACCAAAATGTTATCTTAATCAAGACAGTTTCTCGACTATTTCCCAAACTCAAACTAAAGCACTTTTTAATCAAACAGTACAAAGATCTTGGGCAGAGATTAGAGGGGGAGGGTTAGTAAACGACCTTAGGGTTTCTCCGACTTGCCCCTGTACCTTATTTACAGGTCATTGCAATTGAGAGGCACACATTCTTTCTGACATGGTTTCGCCTCCAAACTATACATTTAATGCTTGCTTTCTCAGGAAAAGGCACGTGGTTTTCAACTCTCCCCTGATATCACTGTGAACTACCAGCAGAACAAAGCACTTTGCACTTTTTGCTCTTTTGCACATTTCACAATGCACGAAGAGTACAGTTTCTTTGGTGGATATTCCAAGCACTACAAACTAAGGGGCATATTACCAACAACTAGCGATAATTATCGCTATGTTGGTTTAGCGTCGATATTTTTATCGCCGAGCTGCGGCGATTTTTATCGCTTAGGAACCTTGCTATTATCAAGGTATATCTCCTAAGCGATAAAAATCGGTCAAAATGCATGAATATCGCTGAAAAGTCAGCGATATTCATGCATTACCGAGCTAATGCTCTGGGGCAGGTGTTAGCTTTTGGAGATATTCGCGCTTAGCGCAAATATCTCCAAAAGTTGGTAATAGGAGATAGCGATGTTAGCGAATGTTTCCAGTCGCTAACATCTTGGCACGCCCACTTTGCATATCATTAGTGATAAATATCACTGACATGCAAAGCGGGGCCCAAGATGGTCGCTATCTCCTACTAGCTGTCGCTAACTGGTGTTAGCGACAGCTAGGTAATAGGGAGATAATTTTATCTCCGCTTTCTTGGCTTTTAAAGCCAAAAATGCGGAGATAAACCCCCTTGATAATATGCCCCATGATCTCACGCCGTGGCATTTGCTTATTTGCACTGCTTGGGAAACAAAAATGGTACATGCTGTTTTAACTTACATTTTAAGTGCCACAAAGATAATATCACATTACTGAATGATTTTCTCATTGTATGAATGCTTTTTTTAATACTTGTTTTTAGGAAATGTCTTTCTCAATTTTAGTAACATTAATATTGTGTGTGGTTTTCCTTACCTGCTCTGACTTTTATGGCCAAATAAAGTATTTGATGATGACCTCCAAAGACTACAAAATTTGTCCATTGCCATGAGATGTTACAAGGTAATGGTTACGTTCTGATAGCGGAACCAGTAGACCAATGTTCTAGTCATTAGTCTCCTCCTAAAATATATTGGGACTCATTTATGAGAAATGACAAATCGCTGCGTGAAAGCAGCAAGCGTCACTTCTCAGTCCGCACTCCTTGCGACATACCTGATGTATCATATGAAATGTATGACGCATCATGTCGCAAGGAGTTACAGATACATCAGTATTTCTGACGTATCAGTAAGCGCAAAAAGCGACGCATTGCTGGAGTGTGTCACAAAAGTGACGCAACTCCAGCAATGCGTCCTTTCACATGTGGCCAGCCCTATGTGAAAGGGCCTGCGTCAGTCTTACGCCTGCTGTGAGGCAGGCGCAAGATTTTGACTCAACGGCACCCTAGAAGTGACGCTGTGAAATCTCATAGATTTCACTGCGTCACTTCTATGAGGCTTTTTGCGGGGGAACGCCCCCTCTGCATATATTATACCTGGCGCAGGTATAATGTAGCGCAGGAGTTTACAAAGTGACGCATCTGCTTAGATTCGCCACTTTGTAAATAGTGCGCAACAGGAGGCATGTTTTACGCCGCCGATGCTTCACAAAAAGTGACGCATCGTTAGCGCAAAACTGACACAAGGCCTCATAAATGAGGCCCATATTGTGTTTCTGAGCAACTTTTTTCCCATTGCCATATTCAAGATGCTGATAACTGAAGTTCTTCCAAATAGGTCACCATCAATATTAAGCAGAATATCACGTGGAAAAGATGATGCTGCTAACCCATCCCACACTGAACCAAGGAACATGGGATGTGAATTTTGGTTGCAGCAAGGTAAGAGGATATTTTGCTGATAATGGTTTCAAGATTTCTCTGGAAAAAGCACGTTTTGTTACAGTTTATTGAAAGAATTATATATTTGTTCCACAGAATGAATATTTTGAAATGTTTTTAAATGTATCTGATAAATCAACCCGCTCCTGCAAAGCAACAAATCACTGTTTTTTTCTAACAGCATAAAATCTCTTCCATCTTTTACTGCCTGCGGATGGAAAGAAAGAGAGGGGATCTCCAGTTCAATCTTTAGTGTCACCATCAGTAGCATTACCCATCTATAGAGGTTTTGACCAAAATGGCTATTTTTTAAATGTATTATTTAATCTTAGCTTACATGTTTGTATTTTCCTTGGGAACATAACATTTAACATAACAGAACATTGCAATGTATAAAGGTAATGCTTTTCAAGTTTAAATTCATCGAAAAAGTATGCAAATCATAGAATATATGAGTATGAGTAAAGTAAAGCTATGCAAAGTTAAGGAAATGGGTTTTGTGAAAGAAAACGAAGAACAGAGGGAGAAGAGAGAAAGAGAAAGAGAAGAAAAGTGAATAATATATAGGGTACAGCAATTTATAACAATATGGAGTAAACATATGTGGAGAATATTAAATACAGTAGAGAAACATTAGATACAACAACAATAAACAATGAATATTATAATAGAATACATTTTGGCATAATTCCTAGCAGTAGGGGACAAATGAGTGAGAAGGGGCATTCATAAATAATCATGTTTGACTGATAACTGCAAAGAACTAAGGTTATATTTGTCTAGCCAATGATTATAACATGCTAAATTCTACCAACACTTAAAACTGATATTATCTGTGGACTTCCGGTTGGAAGTACAGGAGGTCAACAAATTTCCAAAGCATTCTGTTAAAAGACCGAACATCATACAGACTACCCAGAAGCCATAAATCATATGAAAATTGTTTTTGCTCCTGAGTGATATCATTAATACATTCCCACACCATTGACCAGAGTGTGGTTATAGCATGGCAAGAGGAAAACATATGAAAAAAGATACCTGGATGAGTGTTGCAATGCCAACAAGTGTCTTGACATGCAGGGCTAGCCTAAAGAGTTGAACAGGAGTGTAAAAAAGTTTCTGATAGAAAATTAGTGAGGCTAGCTGTACATGCAGATGTGTCTCCTGGTAGAAGGCAATATTGTTATGTTATGTTAATGGAGCTTGTATAGTGCACAGTTACCCTGGGGTGTCCTGGCGCTGAGCGTACCTGCTGGTTATCTGTGATGGAATATTATTGTGTGAAGAGACAGGTTTTCAACCCTTTTCTGAATGAGAAGAGATCTGATGAATTCCTCAGATGGAATGGGAGCTCATTCCAAGCATTGGAGGCACATGTAATGAAGCTTCTGCCCCCCAGGCTGGCCTTTTTGTTTGGGGGAATTCTGACTAGTTTTGCTTCTGTGGACCGAAGATTCCTTGCGAGCATGTACCATTTGAGTTTCGCCTCAGATGGTTAGGGCCAATTCCATTGAGGGCTTTAAAGGCCATACAGTGGTCCTTAAAACACACTCTATGCTTTACGGGGAGCCAGTGAAGTTGTGCCAGCTCTTACTTTACAGGGACACATTTGGGAGCTCCTGTGAGTAGTCTTGCTTCTGCATTTTGTGCAATTTGCAGTCTATTATTGTGCTTTTCTTGTCTGGGGCATTTAGCAGAAGACTGTTGAAGTAGTCAATCCACACCATAATAAGGGCTGTGATCACTGTCCTGAAACTGTTCTCAGGAAGAAAAATCTTTATTTTCCTTATTATCCTAAGGATTAGGAATCATGCTGAGACCACCATGCTTAGGTGATCACTATAAGAGAGCTCATTGTCCATAACCCCCCCCCCAGGTTTTTTGCTTTCCTGGTGGGTGGGGGCACACTCTCATCTCTTCTGGCCACCACGCTGGTGTCCACATATTAGGGTTATTTCCAAATATAAGGAACTCTGTTTTCCCCAGTTTAATTTTAAGCAGTTGGCAGACATCTATCCTGAGATGGCCTTCATGCAGTCATGAAATCGAGCCACAGTTTCCTTCTCTTCTCCGTTTCTGGTTTACAGCACTATTTATGTGTCATCTGCATATGAGGTGATTTGGAAACCATTGGATTTGATCAGGGCTGCCAAAGAGATCGCATATACATTAAAGAGTGTTGGGCTTAAAGATGATTCCTGTGGCACCCCCATCATGGGAGAGTGAACAGCTTTGATCTGTGGTTGTCCAAAACCACAGTTTGCGTTCTTCCCAAAAGGAACGCCTGCAGAAGGTTCCATGCAACTCCTTGTACCCCTATTTCAGACAGCCGTTTCATCAGAACCTCATGATGGACCGTGTCAAAGGCTGCTGACAGATCTAATAAAATCAGAATAGCCTTTCCTCCTCTGCCTAGCGCCCCTCACCTCCTCTGCAGATTTAATTAAAGCCAGCTCTGTGCTATGATCTGCTCCAAAACCATATTGCGATGGGTCGAGCAGATTGTTGGTTAAAAGATATGAGCTGAGTTAGGTGTTTATGACCATTTCAATGATCTTTGCCGGAAGGGGAGTCTTGAAATTGGCCTGTAATTGTTTGGATCGTTGGGGTCCGGGGCTGTTTTTTTCAATAAGGGATGGATAAAGGCCTTCTTCCACTGGCTGGGGAATGTAAATCCATATTTTGTAAAGCGCACAGCTACCTCGAGGCATCCCGGCGCTGGGGGCCGTTGGGAAGATTAAGCAAGCTACTGCCCTGAGTTACATGGTGCTGGACAGATCCCTGCCAACAGAGCCGGGGATCAAACCATAAGCCCCAGCGTCCAGTGTCAGTGGCCACGGCGCCACACCTCTTCCCTGTGCCAGATGTAATTATGTTATTAAACAGTGGTGTTAGGGTCGACCCTATTACTTCTGAGATTTGCTTCAATACCGATACCGGGCAAGGATCCATCCGGGAACCGGTTTGCATGGAGTTCTGAAGTTTGATTACATCAGATGTTTCTAGAAGAGAGAAATTAGCTAACACTGGTGTGTTTGGTTCCATTTTCACAAGGGAGGAGTTATATTCATGGAAAGCAAAAAGGATAACGGCAAAGGTGAGCAGTTAGTGCTTTGTTTGGGGAGGACAAGATCACGCAGGGAAAGAGATTACTTTGTGGCAGTAAGAAGGTACGAAAGAATGCTTGCGGTTTAGGTTTATTTTAAATGAGGGAGGTAATCTATGTGATGATCAATAGACAGTGGGGGCATAAGCTAGTATGTGCAGTTAACTTAAGGGAGATCAAAGTTGGTGAAGAGAGGCATTTCTAAATATATTTAGCGTTAACTTGAGTGCAGTTAGAGGGGAAAACGTCGCTTTTAGGGAGAACAAAAGTTAGAGAGGATAAATTATTGAATGTATGTGATCATATCTATACTACTATTATAAAGAGAGAACTTGCACCTTTTTGCAGGGTAAACTCGGGAACCACAGCGCCAATCTACACACCCGATATACCGTTGAAATCGGCAGGGTGTGTAGATGGTCATAGGCTTTAAAAATGTAAAACATAAACGTTATATAAAAAGTTAAATTTTTACAAAAAGTAGTTCCCGAAAAGTAGCGCCGGCCGCGACGTGCGTCGTCACATCAGGAGCAGGGGAGGAGCAGCGTCCCAGGAGCGGCGTACATGGCACGCAGGGAAGGAGCGGTGAAGTGAGGCCAGCGGCGGATCGGAGAGGCGGACATGGCGCGGGGAGGAGCGGCGGCGGACAGGTGGTGAGTGGCAGAGCGGCGGAGCGGAGAAATATGGACCGGCGGTGTGAGCAGCAGAGGCAAGGTAAGAATCCGGGGCAGCCAGGGTCGGGGCGGGCAGGGGCATGGGGCGGGCGGGGGCATGGGCTGCTGGGGAATGTCAGGGAAGGCGGGAGTAGGGGAAGCCAGCATTTCAGGCTTGCATGCTCTCCCGCCCCGGCCCCCGCCCGCCACAACATTGTCCGGGACACCGACAATGTCGTGGCGGGCGGGGGCCTGGGCAGGAGAGCACGCAAACCTGAAATGCAGCCCCCAGCCCCCTTCTTCCCCAGGCAACGCTGGGGCGGGCTGCTAGTATATATATATATATATATATATATATATATATATATATATATATATATATATATATATATATATATATATATATATATCTCTTCACTTTCACTTCCTCCATGTAAACCGGGACTCTTCGCTGGCGGTGCGGTCGGGTTTGGAGGATCCCGAAATAATGCCAGTCTCTCGTACAGAAAGTACAACGCACTCCGCACAGATAAATTCGGACACAATACCGTCTGCTTAGTCAAATCCTGGGTTTATTTCATAACCACAAGCCAAAAACAAACCCTACGCGTTTCGGCGGACAGCCGCCTTGCTCACGGGTAAAGTGTTGTTGTTCCACCATTGGTTAAGTAAAGTGCATGTGACACACCAAAACAAACAACATCAAAAAGGGACAGACGTACTGGTTGGAGTCGGCCATCTTCCAATGGGTTAACTACAATGCGTGAAACATTATTGTATGTACATTGGAGCCAGAAAATAATCATTGTGCTAACATGAATTAAAAAAATTTAAATAATAGCATGTTAACTGCACATTATCAACACATTAATACAACCGATTACATAGAGCGAATTGTATTAAACAAAATCATCATCATTGAGTAGAACCTCCCGCGTTTGTTATACTGGACAGCCGTGGGACACGCTTGCACGTTTAATTCATTGCCTGTGGCATATTGTCTGCTGGGAAATTAAGTATATTCGAATATTGTGTTAGCCAAGTGACATATCCCAATATCAGAAAGTGAATATTTTTGCATATGAGACGCCTGGAAATCATGTTTTTGCCAAGTGGCATAACCAAAAACAAGAGGGCAGATACACCTGTTTGGAATAGGGCTTAATCCATATCCCGATCCTAGTGGATATAACATTCAAAGCAATGTAAACATTATAAACAAAATTCCAAGAATCAAACCCAAGTGGGTTAGTCCATAGTATGATGCTACCAAGTCTCTTAGTTTTCTTAATTATTAAGTCCAGGCAATTAATCATGATGTATCATTAGTTATCATTCTTTCGTTCCCATGTTAGTGCAGGCAAATTTCATGTCCAATGATTGTCCATTCCATATAATAGCCGGAGTCCCAATCTGCAAGAGAAACACCCCTGACTCATTAAATATACCAAACTGTTTCATCTATAACCCAAAGTGTGGACATTACTCCTATTCTTCATTGATTACATTAAAAACAAGTGAAAATAGTGAATGTTAAAATTACAGCGGAAAACATTAGACTCAGTATATGTGTAACAGCATAACAGAGCATTTAAATACAGATTGGACAGGTCGGTCAGTGGAGCATGTCCCTGTGCTGGTACCCATATCTCAAGAGACTAAACCAGAATGATTTTAAGTATTCAAGGAAGCTTACTCTCCCAGAAACCATGCCATTTCTTCCTCAGAGTTCAGCCCTTTCGGGATCTTAGAATCTAGATTGAGAATATATTGAGATTCTAGTTGTCTTAGTCTACGAATTCTGTCTCCTCCCCTGTTGCTAGCTAGTATTCTGTCTACAACAAAGAAACGTAACAGATCCCGATTGCTGTGGTGGTGCTCTTCAAAGTGTTGGGCAATAGGTGAGAGCTTATCTTTATTTTGGATGGCTCTCATGTGCTCCAATACACGTTTTTTGGCAGCAAACATGGTACTGCCCACATATTTCTTGGGGCAAGGACAGGTCAGTATGTAAACGCAATGGTCTGGAAGACATGTTAAGTGTTTTTCAATTATCTTCTCCACATTCTCCACCGGGTAAAATACTTTCTTTACATTGCAGCTGTATTTACATGCCTCACAGGCCATGCATGTAAAGAAGCCCTTAACATCCAATGGAGAGTCTTTCTTTTTTACAATATCATTGCTGCATAACCTCCTTAAGAGATTGTCCCTTCCTGAAGGTTATGTTGGGGAAATTCTGTATTGCTTCCTCAATGGTTACTTCTGTTTTCAACACTTGCCAGTGTTTAGCCAAACACTGTCTGACCCTCATGGATCCTGTGTTGTAGGTAGAAATGTACCTGATATTCATGTTGTCTTGTTTGTCATTAGACAAATCTAACAATTCACTTTGGGAAAACTGACTAGCCTTTGATCTAGAAAGTCGCACGGCCTCCTTATTGTACCCTCGCTCCACAAATCTGTCGGTCATAAGATTGCATTCTTTCTCAAAATCAGCATGGGTTTTACAATTCCTTCGAGCACAAAGGAATTCCCCGTAAGGAATGCTGCGGATAAGCGAGGGTGGATGACTGCTTGCCGCGTGCAAGAGGGTGTTACCCGTAGTTTCCTTTCTGAATAAGGTAGTCACCAATTTATTTTCTGACACAGTTATTTCTAGGTCTAGAAATTTGGCATTAGTCTTACTTATGGTATATTCAAATTTTAAGTTCTAGTCATTTTCATTCAGACTTCCCACAAATGATTCAGCCAACTCCGCACTGCCATTCCAGATTAAAAATAAATCATCGATGTATCGCAGCCATAATACCACATGGCTGCGGTACAGATGGTGCTTCATGGGCACTGCCTGCTCCCATCTGCCCATGAATAGATTTGCAAAACTGGGAGCAAAGCAAGTGCCCATGGCAGTGCCCTGCTTCTGTCTGTAAAAATTCCCATCAAACACAAAAAAATTATTTTTCAGACAAAAATAAATCATTTGAACAATCATCACATTGTGCTGTTGGAAAGAAATAGATCTGGATTTCAAGTAGTGCTCACGCGCTTCTACACCATCATCATGTTTGATTGAGGTGTACAGGCTGCACACATCTGAAGTTATCAGCAGGAAATTCTCATTCCAATTGACATTTTCTATTTTTTTCAGGAAGTCACGGCTGTCCTTCAGATAAGATGGCAATGTCTCAACATATTGGCGTAGAAAAAAGTCAATATATTTAGAGCTGTTTTCTAACAATGAATTCATGGAGGAGACTATAGGTCTCCCTGGTGGTCTAGTTGGATTTTTGTGCAGCTTAGGTAACAGATACAGTATCGCAATTTTGGGATTTCTATTCAAAAGGAATGCATATTCATCATATTCCAACAGTCCATTTTTGTGCCATTCTTTCAGCATGCCATAGTAAGTATTGTTAGACTCCTCAATACGGGATTTTGGTACTGTTTCATAGCACTCATGGTTACTCAATTGGTTACACCCCTCTGCTATATAGTCCGATAAATTCTGCACAACAGCATTTCCACCCTTGTCACTCTGGCGTATCACTATGTTGGTGTCTTGTTTAAGTGATTTAATGGCCAGTCTTTGAGCTTTAGTCAAGTTATCCTTAGACCAAACTTTATTTTTGGCTATATTTTTAAGATCAAAGGAATTGGGGCGCACTCCTTCTGGATTCCACAACTAGTGGAACTAACTAGTGAATCAGGTCCTGTGTGTTTATAAGTGCTTCAATGCAACACACATTCCATTCACTTGAAGGATTATTTGAAGAGTTTCAGTTTTGTAGCATGATTTTAGTTGAAGTTCCTTTTTTCAGGTAGATTTAAATATGAATCGCACCAAAACTGAAGCAATTAAAGCCCAAAACATCACATGGACACAATATTAAAGCAGCAAACAGTCCTTGAAGTGGCCAAAGTTCAATGCAGTGGACAGGCTTCCTATTGAAATTAAATTTGATGACATTTCAATATTACTGCTAAATTCATTCGATTTCTCGTGGAAGAGGCAGTATTATCCACATATGAAACAAAGCAATGTGGTATGCAGGTAGCATGCATGTGTGCCCATGGAAGACTTGTAAACATCATGTCTTATGAAGCAGATTAATGGAGGGTATAGTCTATTAGCAATTGAATATATTTTGCACGTGTTCTAGCAGTATTTCAAAGGGGAACGCTGCATGTGCATTAACTACTAGAATTGCCTCACCCCCACCTCAGGTAACGTTTGACCAGCAAAGTGATCTATCACGCTGGGGTACAACTAGGAACAGAGAGTTGAGTACCCCTGGGTCATACACACATGATTGTACCAATAGTTAGTAATGAAGATGGCTGGAGGCCATCTAAAAACTCAAAAAGACACTTTCAGTGGTAGGAAAGTTTAGGCAGGGACTAGAAGGGAGTGGTTGTTTTCTAAATACTGATTTCATCATCAAAAGCTATAATTTACGTGGTGTGAGTAGTTGCCCAAGGCGAACACAAGGAGATGATGGACGGAGCCCTGAAACTTTTCAGACACTCACCCCAAGTCACAGATCTGGGTTGTATCGGTCATCGTTCTTTAGCTCACTTCACCACTGCAGTTCAAACAAAACTATATGCAAATCAGTCTAGACCCTGTGCCTCATGGGAACAGTCCAGCCCGAACTGCTAAGCCATGTCTTCCCTGGACCAGAAACAAGCATCCTCAAGGAATAATCACAATCCTTCTCAGGTGAGCCCACTGAGTCACTAAATTAACGCCGCAGCAACCCCCTGATAGCTATAGCACAGAGAAGACTGGTTTATCTTACAGCAATGTGTAAAGTGTTTATACAGTACCCAAACAGTAATAAAGTTAAAAAACTAAGAATAAAAATGCCAAACTGAAATAGAAAAATAGAGTACATTTTTATGAAACGAATGACACCAAATGACAAAAATCCAACAAGAACTACCAGATATAAGAATTGTAAAAGAATTAAATAAAAATATCACCAAAAAGTAATAACCGCCAATCATAATCTGTGGAAGCGATAATGTGGGATCTAGGCGCGATTTCACAGTGACTTCAATGCTGCACAAGTATGATATACCAAGTGGGTTCATCCTGGTCAAAGAATGAACTTTCTTAGTGAGGGCCTGATTTAGAGTGACCATGCAGTAAAAGGCAGATTTGCTACACAGCCCATCCCCAGCCAAGAGCTAAAGCAGTGGTACTCTATTCTATGTCCTGTTGAACCTACTGGTACCCCTTTGTCTACTTCTGTCCTAGCCACTAACTCTGTCCACAGAAAACCTACTTCACACATACAAATCCCATCTCCAAAATGCCTACCACTGCCTTACTTAGGGATGCATCCCTGTTTGCAAATAGTACCACCATGACCAACAAAGTGATGCAGCCCATTCTTCCCCTTAGGTCAGACTTCAATCTCCAGGTTCAGCCAGCTCTGTACAAAAGGCCAACCGCAGCTACTGACAGCTGACAGTGTTAGGATTCAGGTCACAGAAATCCACATAGACGTGGATACTTCTGTCCTGTGCCTGAGGAAGACCTCACTCACAACTGTTGAGATGGCAAGGTATTGTCCACTTTCTACTGACGTCCCTTTGGCTTCTTAGTCATATCAGAGTGGGGGACTTACAATGTCAGGTGGCAGACATCCTCCTTCCACTATCATTTCTGTGATTTTAGAAAGTAAACTATTTTCGTGCTTGTCACCAGTGGGCCCACACAAGGTACCTGGCAGTTTCCACAGAGGACAAGGCATGTCATAACTGATAACCCTAAACTTCAACATCCTTTTCTGTCTCCAGACCCCTGGCTAAGGGCCCTTCCTTAGTTCTCTCAGAGCTCGTAGGGCATTCAGAGTGACTTATTACAATTTCAGAATGATAACACTTTCTTCTACTCTTACTTACACAATGTCGGGGATGACATCTTGTGACTGGCCCATTAGTATAGGGACTGCACCCTGAGGCTGAACGTGTGACTGGCAGTCCAAGACTTCTAAGGAGGACTCACAGTCCACATCATGAATGACATAATCTATCTGTTTACCGTAGGGGTGTTGCTGGGATTCTGCTCATGTGCAGAACAGTGAACAGTAACCCAGGACCTCAGTGAATTGTGGTGTACCAAAACTCACCTCAGTACCCAGAACCCCAAACCAACTAGCATCAGTGTCTCATTAGCTCTCGGTCCTATAGCGAAGCTACCAATGATTAGACAACCCAGAACATGCACCTTAGGGTACTCTCAGGAATGGGGGGAATCAAGAACAATCTTTCATTTTATTCTCATACCAGTCCACAACGTGAGTAATCAGAGACACGGAAAAGTTTAAAATGTTTAATTTAACGACATGCTCTAAGATGCAGCATTTTTCCTAACATAAGCATTAAAACCAATACAATCAGCGTTGTTACAATTCTATAAAACACAAAGGGAGAAATTATAATATAATGATAGTGGAAACAGGTCCTATAGCGCCTTGTGAACCACCCTCCCCTGCTAGGAACTAGGTTTTATAATAATCGAAGGTCTCTTAGGCTTGAATGGGGAACCCCATACCTCCAAGATCAGCAGAGGTGAATCACATCATAGGATCAGCAACACTCTCTTTCTCTGGAAAAGGTTCTCTCCAAGTGCCCAAATCATCCATGCAGTGCAATATTAAAGGCACTAGAATTTCAGTTAGCTGCAGCTGTGTTCATGTTGTTGCTAGAGCGTGGGCTGATCAACCCGAATAACAGCATACATTGTTATGGTGACCTTTAAGGCTTCTGCACGCAGTGTACAGACTAAGGTCGCGATGTAAGTCTAGGGATGTTAAAAACAAGCCATTCTAATGCTAGGAAAATCAAGCCGTTTAACTTGCAACAACAGTTACATGTAGTATTGTGTGCAATAGCTGCAAAGTGGCAAAATGATGTTTAAACTTCTAATAAGCTTATGCTAACATAGCAATGTGTGCAAGCAGGGCCCTGTCTTCACTACACCCTACCCTGATCGGAACACGTACATGAAGGGAGGCAATTTAAAAACGCAGAGTTCAAGTTCGAGTGAGACAGAACCAAGTTCAAAATTTGCCAAACTGGATTATTGGAAGTAATAAGTTTGAAATAGTAAGGAAAAAAATAAAAAATCCCAAAATGAGCAGTATACTGGCCATCATGGAAATGGAAAAAAAATAGTAAAACATTTTTTCGAGTACTTGTTGAAGACGGACCAATGCCAATTCAATCCATCAGTGTATAGGCACAGTACGTGGCAACTGCCTCCAAGATAAAGTCATTGTTATCATCAGAAAATAATCCAGCCATCCAATTCAATAACGTAAAGGAACATAGATGTTCTTTGATAGCCGGAGCCTCAAGCATCATCAGAGGACCACTCAGGTGTTCCTTTACGTTGGGCGCCATGTTACTGGGATTTTGCTCATGTGCAGAACTGTGCACAAGAACCCAGGACCTTAGTGAATTGTGGTGTACCAAAAAACTCACCTCAGTACCCAGAACCCCTAACTAACTAGCATCAGTGTCTCATTAGCTCTCAGTCCTATAGCGAAGCTACCAATGAATAGACAACCCAGAACATGCAACTTAGGGAACTCTCAGGAATGGTGGGAATCAAGAACACTCTTTTGTTTTATTCTCTTACCAGTCCACAATGTGAGTAATCATAGACATGGAAAAATTATAAATGTTTATTTTAACGACGTGCTCTAAGATGCAGTATTTTTGCTATCATAAGAAGGCATATGATTACAAATAATACGATCAGCGTTGTTACAATTCCATAAAACACAAAGGGAGAAATCATATTATAATGATAGTGGAAAGAGGTCCTATAGCGCCTTGTGAACCACCCTCCCCTGCTAGGAACTAGGTTTTATAATAATAAATGGTCTCTTAGGATTGAATGGGGAACCCCATACCTCCAAGATCAGCAGAAGTGAATCACATCAATACAGGGGATCTGTCTGGTCCGGAGCTCCTGTCTCCTGTTGTAGTGACATTTCAGGTAGAACCTCCTGGCCAGTCTTGGGTAATCTTCTGTCGGGGGAAGTAATCCCTGACCCTCCAACCCTCCCACTGTGGATATCTCCTGACTATTTTTCACCTGTGGGAGCTCAATGCCAAGGATGCAATCTATGGGTTAGTATGGGAACACTTTTTTATTTGTTTTATATAGATCAAACTTGACTCGAAGGTACCAATGTGCTTTACATGAACAACAGTTGATTTACGGAAGGACACATTCTTTTTTGATAGGCATGGATAGATTATCTGGTTTGCCCAAAATCACAGGATGTTGAGCATCCCTGTCGAGCCTCGAACCCAGTTCCACAGCTTGAAGGCTGACTGCTCTAGCCATAAGACTAAAGCTTCAGTGCAGCTATCCACCTTTACTCTAAGAAAACCATACACATTGGGCTGTCACCCTCCCACTCATTGACACTGACTACCATACAGACCTTTCCCTGCAAGTGCTGTTCCTAGGAGACCAACCTTTCCACCATAAAGGCCCAGCTATCACAGGTATCCCACAGAGCAGTGACATGGACCCTATTCAGTGTCACCCTTCAGATGTATTTCCTAGAACACCCTGGTGTCACCAGCTTACCGACTGGGCCCACCTCCCAAACAAGGGACACTAGTGCATGCTCTATACTTCTCATGCTAATAACCTCTCACTAGCGCTCCACCAGCAGCTCTTGCAAATGGTCTACTAGTTAGTGCCTTCATGGGCACTTGGTACATCCTGTCATGACAGATGACAGTCAAAGCACATACCCCTTTCAAAAGTCCCTTTCCCCACTGGATTATCACCTTCCTGCTTCCCTGTAGTGGGTTGGGACTCATTCTCCTTTTCAGAGGTTAGGGCTGAAGGGGGTTTCTAGAAATGTAAACTTCTGCAGGGGACCCAAAACACCATATTTGTAGTAACCACCTGGTACATTTGTGGACATTCTGGTGTTGAGCCACAAGGTCTGCTTCCTCCCAAATTGCATAGGATTAGTTTATTCCTGTGCTAAGGCACCTCTCTAAAACAACTGCTAAAGATGAGTTCCTGGACAGTCAAAATATGCTGACTAGGGCTTTTGGTCTGAACTAAGATATGGCTTACATACATATGAACACAGTTGAAAATAGCAGGTGAAGAGGTGGAGCCTGACCATGTTCAAGATGGTCACCTCTGTGTGAGTCACTGGGAATTGACCAGTGTAGGAAATCTCTCCAAAAAGAAACCAGATCTTGAGCGATGCCTGCTCTGCAGGAGCTTAAAGATAAGATTCAGTAGACAGAGGGTGTTGCCATAACACACTTAACTGACCGGCAATCAAAACATACCAGTGTTTTTCTGACCAGACCATGTCCTCCTCCACAATATCTTGTCCATAACAGGCTCAAAGGCCTGCAGCGCCATCCATCTCTGAACTTGTGCTTGGTGCACCACTATTGCAATAGGCCCAGAGGCTGCAGCAGACACAAAGCCAGAGGGGAGCTACCTTGCTTGAAACTTCAGAGTGAGTCCTGATTGAGTTTCAGTCCTAAAAGCACTTGCAGAGTGACATTTCAACTTTTCTATCCCCTAAAGGGTCTGACATAGAGCAAGGCCTGCAATGACCCTGTGTGTCTACAGCATTTAGGCATGGTCTTTGGCCATGCGCTCGCGTATCCGGGTACAGGGTCTATGAGAAAGCCCCACACTCCTGGATTCCATAGTGCTGACTGTGAATAGTCATGATGCATTGTTGCCCAGTGAATTGTTTTGTTGTTTTTAACTTTCTCTAGGATTTGCAGAACAAGGATATTGAATGTGTCCAAACAACTTTTAGTTACAGTCAATCACTGAAATTGCTCAAATACTCTGAGCATATGTGCATCCTGAATTGAGCAAAGGAGAAATGCTTAGTCTTCCATTAGAACTTGTTTACCAATTTCAAAGGAACGAAAATCCAATCCTCAAAGGATCTGTCAATTAAAAGTGAAAATGCACAAATGTCCCTTTTCCATTATTCTGTGAAACCCTTCTAACAACTTCTAGTAATGTTAATTTTTCATAAACTACAAAACGGTATTCATTTGAATAAAGGTTTACTTCATGCAAATTTTAATGTAAATATATGCAGGCGTTTAAAGTTGCAGCAAGCAAAATTTACAAGGGGAGTTTAGATTCAATGCCTTTTTATACCTTTCTTGAATTTTACACCCCAGACAGATTTGTCTCAAAACGGACTCATAGAAATTTAGGGGCAAGTCATGCAGTGCAGCACAGCAAGTTATCATGCTGCACAGCAAATCACCTTGCTGCACTGCATGACAGGGAAAGGCCAAGAATGCGCTGTCTTTTAGGCAATATTGCACATTCCTGCCTTATCCCCATTGCTAATGTTTTGGCTATCTAGTGCCAATGCAGGCACTCTTGCACTATGCTGCAAAGGTGCCTCCATGCATGCAGGATTATTTGTTTTCAGAAAGAGTCACATTCCTGCACAAAACCAATTATGTGAGACATATCCCTGTGTCTTTGTGTGCTGCAGAAGCACAGAGAAAGAGGAAGAAATAGTTCTCCTTGTTATGCCTCCCCAGGGAAGGTGTAATATTTGGGGCATTCCCAGGTTTAGAAGTTCTGGTAAGGCATCAAAATCCATGGGGTTGCAGGGAAACACCCACGGAATGCTCATGAAACGCCTTCCCAGGGCAGAGTAACGAAACAGAGTGATTTGTGATGCATTACTACAGAGTTTTGATGCCACTTAGAGCCAAGCAATTTGGCTTTCCATTGCTTTAAATATCTGACTTAAGGCTAGGGTGGCTCTTGCACGCTGTTGTTTAACACATTTACAAAAAGATGAGTATAAACCTGGTCCACCCAAGTCTACGAAATAATTAAATGTCTTTCTTTTAAAGTAGTTGGTTTGTTTAATATTCGAATTATGATGTTCTAAAGCACAATTTCCTTACAAAAATCCTGGAAGGCATATGTAGGTTTGAACAGGTTTTATAAATAGGGCAATGAGAATAGAATGATGTGAGACTCGCAAGCCTTTAGCAACCACATCATTGAAAGACAAATTGAGTAAAAAGTGTCAGAAAAACCTAGGTATAAATCGATATCCATCCTGTATCTTTCACATGTGACAATATCTATTAGACTTAGACCTTACACCCCACAGCACCTTGAGACCCTCACGGGTGAGTAGTGCACTCTATAAATCACTGATTGATTGACCCTTAATGCCCACATACAGTTTGAGGTCCAATGTAAAATGTGCATGAACTTATCCAGATTCAACTGAGGCCCAGTTTATGTGCTCCTGTGCCTAGCTGTCCCTCTGAGATAACCATCTAACTCCTTTCTCCAAATATTTACATTGGTTTCTATTGCAGTATGCAATTTCCTTTGTCGATATAATTTTATTGTGGCTGGAGTTCAGAGCAAATAATTGAGCTATGTTTCTCGAAACCTGACAGTGAGATTACAATTATCATGTACACCGGTTAGTATGTGAAATATATTTTAGCATACTCATATATCCTAGTGTAAGAGAATGTTAGAAATATAGAAATCAAAAAGTGCAGAAATTTAAAAAATCTATTTAACCTCGTGCTTAAATTTGATTACATTTAAATTATTATTGAAACATCTACACAATCCAATCTCTAATATCCTTTAGCTTGGAAGCCACCGAAAAATATATCAAACATCTAATATTGGACCCCAAGAGAAGAAAGCATGTGCTTTGCAGTGCACAATGAGGCTTATTAGATCCAGTCCAATCAATTTCCCAGCCTCAGAGATCCATTCACAGCATGTTCTTTTAACTTCATACAAGAAGTGAGGACTTTCCAGAGCGCTTGTCTACGTTTTGTGTTTCCCAGAAGTAGGACAATGGATTGTGCAGTAACCAGTGCCTCAATGCAGGCTGATGAAATATGCTGAAGAAAAGGATCTTGAGTACACAATTTGAAAACTTCAGAAAATACAAATAAAATGTTAAAGAAAAGGAGAGACCCCAGCATTCGTGCAGCTTCAGAATGACATTCCAGCTGCAGTTGGCTGATCCCCGATGCATTCTCTTTCATCCGCTTATTATGTCTGTAAAGGGAGACGAGGATGAATGTCATAGAGACAATGTCAATGAAAAGAGGTATGTAGTCAATAATAGCACCATATACGTAGGAGGATTTGACATTAGCTGCACTATTGTTGACAGTTACTAAAGCTGTATGATTAATTGTTCCATTGTTCAGGTTTTCTCCATCAGAACTCCAGTATAAAGTGATGCTGAGGACTAGTGAGCCCACCATGGATCCAAGGAGCAGCCAAGGCACCACCTTTGAGATCCTCAGCTTTAGCCAGATGAAGATGTGGTGGTTGAAGTCAACGATCTCCACACAGTAGAAGACATAGAGGCATGCGGTGAACCAGGAATAGGAGCAACCAGACCATATTTCAAGTTGTGATAGAAAAGAAGCGACATAATTAATTCCATGAACATCCAGCAATGTCAAAGTAATGTAAGATTGTCCAACTGTAGTGCACTGATAGCAAGCAGATGAGAAACCCTGAGCCACTAAGATGAGATCACAGGTGTCGAGCGTTCTAACTTTAGCAAATTTTAAGAGATTAAATGCCACGGTGAATGCACTGGTGAGTATTCCAACCACCTCGAATACCAATGTGATAGTCAAATATTCTATTGTAAGGAAAAGCCTCATTTTCTGTCCTCTTTGTGTGGGTCTTTCACTGAATTCACGAACAGCTATGCTTGTCTCTCCTAAGCTGTCTTTGAGGATCATGGGCAGGGTTTCTATAAAATTATCCCTCAACCTGCAGCTGTGTCGGGTTTAAGGTATCACTGGTGGCTTTCTTGTCACAGCTATAAATATGGCTTTGCATTAATGCAAATCTGACACATTTGCTAATGCACCTGAAGAATCACAAGTTAAGACAAGCTCTTTCACTTCCATTCAAGAGCTGCAAATCTACAACATGAAGTCAATTTTTAGATTGCCATTTTATGTGCTCAAAGACACTTTAAAATTCATTTGTCCAGAGAGAGAAGTAGCTTAAAGCACATTCCACATATAAATTCCATACAAACTAAATAATGTATTCAGAGCTTGAGTTTGAAAATTGAAAAATATTCATAATTCAAATACTTTTAATTAAAAAAGAAAAAGTGAAATGAAATATGCAGTCATTAATTACCATGCAACGTCTCCAAGAATGTAACTTCTTCTTCATGACAGTCTTCCTTATGCAAGTATTGTGGTAAATTCTTTTACTTTATTTCCATGCTTATACGATTTTTGATGTTGTGCCACATTTGTTGTCACTGGCCAGAACACTGTTATCCATGTTAGTGTACATAAACATCTAATACATATATTTAAGCTCTTTGTGGGATGTTAGTCATTTTCAATAAAGGCATTTCATTATCGGGAAATGTAGATCGAAAGTTAGCCCTGTTTTTATGTGTGAATATAGCGGCTCACTCCAACAGGCACCTGTTAGTTGTCTAGTGAAAGGTACTGTCTTGCTATTTAGGCAGTACACTTCACTCCAATACTCCATTTAGATGAAACCTTGTTTAAAGACTTCTCTTTCTCTCATTTTTTTATTGGGTGCATACCCTATCACACCCATCTTTCTGTTCCTTGCTGTTGAGCGGGAGAAGATTTGTATTACACTGTCAATGTTATTATTTTCCCTATTCGATAAAGGTGAAAATACCATGGAGTTGTTTTTGATTGTCAAACACCTGCTTGATAGTCCTGTATCTGCTTATAGGTCTCTTCCATTACAAAAGACATTTATAAATGTTGTTCTTATTTTCATTTCCATTCATCAGCTTGATAAAGTAGATAAGTATTTGGAAAAACAACCCAATTAAAAAGCTAATTAAAGTATTTCAATTAGCAGGAATATTAATTGGTTAGGTGCAAAGGTTATCTTTTATATCTATACAGCATTCAGTTCCTGCTGTCCAGTGGTTACTTCTTTCTCCATAATGAATGGAATAGACAGCCAGGAGAACAAATCATTTTACAGTTGCTATGCGGTATTCAACTCTTGTGGCCCGGTGGTCACTTCTTTCTAAATAGTGAAGGAAATTTGGGGGCAAAGTTTCAAGGCTGTTGTACAGACACAAACACTCTCATCATGAGGTTTGGGCCACATAAATGCTCTTTTTTCATGCACCAATCCCTTTTTGGGAATCGGGAAGTTTTATGACTACATACAGAAGCGCTAATTGTAAGGGCCATGCTGTAGGTATCCCTTCCAGGTACCAACTTGATATGACATACATAAATGTTTTATGATCATAATCATGGGACTCCCACCCTTTTTTTGTTGATTGTATAAAAAAGCTTGCTAGCGAGTAAGTAGGGGTCCACTGGTACCCCTTTTAGGAAAAGAGTGCACAAAAAAGGTTATTTGAAGGTGATAACAAATATGGAGATCTGCTAACCCAAGGAGGCCACCATCCTCAAAGTGAGTCCCAATTTGCAACCTGCCTTATTAATTTTCATGAGATAGGTCGCATTGAGACCTAATCTGAATTTGAATCTGATGAACCAAACTATTAGTACATAGCTCAGTCCATAAACCTGCTCAAACAGAGGGAGATCATGATGATGATAACTAAGATCCCTTCCATGAAGTAAAGCATGTGCAAGGCTTCTACTGTAATACCTCATTCTAACACTGGTGTTCTCTCAAATAATGATTTAGAAACTTCATCTTATCATAATATCCTCGGATATATATTGTAACCTCAAAAATATAATTTTCAGGAATATTGCAGGCTAGAATATCGCTTTTTAAAATAGTTTTTATTTTGTTGGAAAATATCTTAATAAATATTGTTTCCGTGTTAATTTTTTTAATCAATTATGGTAGTGTAACGAAAATTATAATTTTCTTTTAATATCCATTTATTTCTATGGATAGGCTATAGATGTGTACACCATATATATTCTAAAACTAAAAAACCCAAAAGTGTAAAAAGTAGTCCCTTGGGGGCGTGGTCACGTGTAACAACGTGGCTGTGGGCATCAAAAAACTAAATATGTGGTCACAGGCAAAGAGGGCAAGTTTAAATTGCACACATAGAGCGCCTCTTACATTGCACATTTAGGGCCAGATGCATCAAGCATCCATTTTGCGATTCCTTATTAGCGAAAAATAAGGAATCGCTAATAAGGAATAGCAAAATGGAATGCATCAAGCAATCACTATAAAAATAGCGATTCCTTAGAATTCCTTAATTGCGACTCGCAAATTGCGAGTCGCAATTAATGAATACCTCCCCATTAATTCCTATGGGCCTAGAGGCCCGTAGGAATGAATGGGAAGACAATCTCAATTTGCGAATCGCAATTAGCGATTCGCAAATTGAGATTGCGAGTTCAAGGGTGCAGGGGTGTCCAAAGGACACCCTGTTACACCCCTGAATGTGATCTGTACACATATGTTGCGCACACACATGCCCTTAGGGCATGTGTGTGCGTAACATGAAACTTTGAAAAATGCACAAAAGTGCATTTTTCAAAGTTTTTGCAAATTACCATGAAGTTGTACTTCGTGGTAATTTGCGTGCCCTATTAGCGAATTCGCTATTTTTGATACTTTCATGCATTGCATTTAAGGAATCTCAATTTGAGATTCCTTAAATGCAAACAATCTCAATTTAGCGAATTCTCTATTTGCGATTTTTGCATTTGGGATGATGCATCCCAAATGCAAAAATTGCACTCGCAAAGGGCCAGATTCTGAGAATCTGGCCCTTTTGCGAGCGCATTTCGCTTGATGCATCTGGCCCTTAGAGCGCAAATGCGCTTTCACATAATTTAAAACCATACACTTGATCGAGATCGGAAATGATTCACCAGATTTGACACAATATTTAAAAAATGGATGCTATCATAAAAACGCAATTAATGATTGAATTATGCATTTAAAAATAGCGCAGACATTACCAAAAGACGTCTTCATGTAGCGCTGACCCATATTTCTAATTGCCGGCTACATGTACTGCGACACCATATTTAAATTACAATGCATTACACTCGAAGGCTAAAGCGGGAGTGCCTTCCACAATGACGTCACACAGGGGGCTGGGTTAATAACATTTGTCACCAATCACAACTCTGCTAATGAAACACACACACAACTTAGGATAAAAAAAATACGAACTCTGTAACCATTGGGCAAACACGTCATAAAGGGGGCAGGAAGTAAACAAGGCTCCGTTTGTCCAACGCGAGGAGGATTGATTTATGCATCTTTACACAGCGTGGACATTCCAAATGACTTTTTGAGATAGCGCACACCCGTATTCAAAGAGAACTTCGTTTTACATACCGCATTTAATCACCATATGCGTGTTTCACAGAGCGCGCCGAAAGCAAAGTTTATAACACGTACTTCAGCAGCTTACAATTAAAGACAAAGGCGTCTTTATATAGCGCACTACACTGCCATGCCTGCAACTACTTCTGTGGTGCTGGGCGAGGAAGCAGCCTCATAGTGCCTCAAAGCATGCGCCTGGCGGTATTTATTAACCTCCGCCGTGCTCATCCTCATGCATTCTATAAATATTGCAGCCGGCTGACTAACAGACCCTCGGTGTATTGAAGTGCCCAAATTAAAGAGGCAGGCGGCTGCAATTCGCTTTCAACCTGCTAAAAACACAACTACACAACTATGTGACATTTATGCACGCTGTGTTTGCGAGGCAGGGTTTGGCATGAGAGAGAGTTGGCTTTAAATCTTTTAGTTCGTCAAACACGTAGGTGCAGGAGTTTCAAAACAGACAGAAGCACAGACGTGATGCTGCCACCGCATCACAAAAGGCACACTCAGGCACAACAAAAAACGATATTCAGGCAATGGTGGCACTTGTGCAAGTATAAACAAAAAACGAAATGTGAGAGGTAGCATACTGTATATTAAACTAGCAGCCCGTCCCGACGTTGTCCGGGGATGAAAAGTAAAGTGTGTAATGTTGTTACAGATGAAGTATGTCATTATTGTAAGATTTCGCGGTAAACTACATTTTTTGTTTCATTTGAATGAGGATGTAGAATAAATTGATTTTGCACATTCCCGGTGCGAGAGAGGGCAACATATAACTGGCCATGAGTGAAGCACTCTTCTCGTAAGTCAATGCCTATAACTTTATATGTTTGACCTTGCGATTTGTTAATGGTAGAAGCAAAGGCAATGTTAATGGGGAATTGCAAACGTTTAAATTGAAATGGTAGATCTGTAGGTATCATGGGTATGCGTGGAATGTGAGCTAACTGGCCAGAAGCAGGGCCAGATAGAATAGTTGCTTTAATGACATAAGGTAAAAGACTTTTAACTTGTAGTCGGGTTCTATTGCATAGATTTGGCGGATGTAGGTTTCGCAATAGGATGATTGGAATGCCAACTTTTATTTGGAGTACATGAGGTGGAAGTACCGAAGGGTTAAGTGAGTTTAGGAATTCTTGAGGATAATGTACTGCGTCTTCAGTATGTAATACTGTGTCAATGGATTTATATACATTTGTTTCCCCTGGGATTTGAAGTAGTATGTGTTCATTGATGTGGTTGACACTTGTGTTTCTGGGTGCAACTATAGCTCTTTGACAAATCCATTGGTAGTCTTTGTTAATTATATTGTGAACGTCTGGGTATACATGTTGTATGAGTTCCTGTAAGTTTGAGACAGCCGTCCCTAAATTTTCAATATTAATTGTATCATTTGTGTTGTGTAAATCTCCATTGCCAACTTGTAGTAGAAGATCAGCAAAGAGATTATCTCCACCTCCTAAATGTGTTCTCATGTTAGTGCGTAAGGTAAGAGTTTGTACGGAGTCCCATAGGTGCGATGCTTTTAAGCATGCTTTTAGTATATCAGCACGTGTTCCTCTTGGGACAACAGGAAGAGTCTGACGGAAGTCACCTGTAAAGACAAAAGTGACCCCACCCATGATTGTTGGACAATTTCTAATGTCTTGTAGAGTTCTGTGTATGGCGTCTATATGTGCGCGGTGTGTCATAATACATTCGTCCCACATGATAAGAGACACTTTTTGAAGCAGGGTGCCTAAGAGTCCGTCTTTGCGTACTGAGCAAGTGGATTCATTTTCAATGGAAACAGTTAAAGGTAGTTTAAACGTGGAGTGTGCTGTTTTACCTCCAGTTAGCAAAGTGGCAGCTATTCCAGAAGATGCAACTGCCAGAGCCAATAGTCCTAATGAGCGTATTTTTGCAAGTATTAGGTTGATTAAGTAAGTTTTCCAAGTCCCTCCTGGTGCGTCTAAGAAGAATATTTTTCCATCTTTTGTTTTCACACTTTCAACAATGGTGTTGTATGCTATTGTTTGATCAGGCACTAAGTTTGACAAATTTTGTGCAACATATTGCAGTAGGTTTTCTGTAGAGTTGTCAAAATCAGTATGGTTGTACGCTGTATGTATCGTTCTATTTGTTTGTGGCAGTTTGAAATCTTTTAAAGTTTTTTCACTTAGTACATACAGCGAGTCTTCAATTATTATGAGACCCTGGTTAAATATGTCATTACTCATTGGTATTGATTCATCATTTGTTTCTTAACGCCTATTTTGTAGTATACCTTCACACAAATCTTCTTTGTATTGGTCCCATAAAGTAAGAGGATCAGATGGGTTACAAAACAGCAGAATAGTAACAAATAATTCACGTAACTTAGATGGGGAATGTGAAAGTGCAGCATCACCTAATGTATGTTTCCAATGTTGGTCGTCTTCAATGAGTCCAAGTTCTTTACACGCTGCTTGATAGGTAGGCATTAGTTGTCCGTTAACTGTTAAAAGAGTTTCAAAGCCTGTAGGTCCGCGAACATGTTGTAAAAGAATGCGTAAGTGGAAACACTCCGATTGGTTTGGGTGCATAGTGTACATTCTACCAAGAGCTGAGTCTTTTTTTACACCAGGGTGTCCTAATACTTGCCGTCCACGTTTTCGCCTTTTAAAACTTGAATTTGACCATGTATAGTAGTGTGGTACTTCTTGGTATAGCAATGTTTTTGCAAAATTGTCTGTGGCACACAATTGGAAGAAGGCAGTAAGCGTTGTGTGCGTTGGGTTCTGTGCTACATGTAGAATGTTCTTGTCATTGAAATAGACTCTTTGACCATTTTCAAGATGCACAGCTAGATGTGTGACAGTGGGATGGCGTTCATGAATGTGAAACTCTAGAATGCGCCACATTGCTTCGGAAGTGCTAATATACCGTCCATTTAAATATGTGTCTATTTCATTGTGTTTGTTTTCAATAGCAGCAGTTGCTTGATCCAAGCCTTTGTTAATATATTTGCAAATATATTTGATAGCTTTAACAGATTGGCAGTATTCAATATTAATGTGAGCATTGAAAGTGCGACAGAGTATTGGGGAATAGGGAACAACCCACTGATTATTGACAGTGACTTCCTGTCCTCTGACTGTCATTGTGACAGTATGTCCACCATGTTCAGTGTTCCTTCTACGATAAATGGGATAGCCGTTAACCCCAGTTTCGGTCTCATTAATGAGAGGGCATGGGTATTTTTTGGTGCAAATCCCGTTTTTCATACATGGTGAAAGAATGTTGTGTTCACCACAAGGTTTTTTCCCATGCGGGCTGTGTAGAGCCTGCAAATATAGCCCAATGAGAAAAGACTTTGATATTCCTCATGGTAAGACCAACAGGAAGATAACTCAGTTTCTGACGTGTAGCTCAACACATGTGATATACGTACTTGAATGTCCGTGCAAGAAAAGATATGTTGGCAGCACGACAGTTATGGCCAAAAATAGAGTGATGCAACACTTAAGGGCAATTACTAACCGGGATCCCCAATACCCAGTTGCGAGGCATTTTGCCCAACATCATAGATCTAATTGCAATCTGTTAACGTATTTTGCAATTGAACAAGTGAGGCAAAACCAAAGAGGGGGTAACAGAGAGATACAGTTGAGAAAGAAGGAATCCAAATGGATTCTAGAATTAGAAACACGACAGCCGAATGGACACAATGACCATGAAGAGCTAGCAGTTCACCTATATGATTCCTAAGGACGTAACTAGGAAGTAAGAATACTGTATCTATGAAAATGTATGAAAATTGAACTAATGTATGTTTATCTTGATGAAGTGGTTCTGTTCTATGAAAACTAAAGCTTGAAAGTGTATATATGTTTTTAATGAGAATCGTAGCACAATTGTAATTTAATTAATTTTTGTTTTACTCTAACAGGTAGAATCAAGATGCTCTTATTAGGGATCACGTGCACTTCACGAGCAATTGACCCTGTCACCCAGAGGATTCACGGGAGAATAGAGTAGAAGACGTCTTCACTTAGTAATGTGAAGATTTATTCACTTAAGTTCACGTTTTTTCACCATATGTTTCTAAAATAAGCTCTCCCCAGAGACATTGAACCCTGACTAAGCCACTAGGCGAAAGAAGAAGGGAATAGAAAGAGTACTAGCACAACTAGCCACTGTGGCGAAAGGAACTTGAGAGAAAGAAAGAAATGTACTTAACTGCTACAATGAATTAAGTGGTTTTGTAAAGTGAGACATCAGGGGTAAAACGAAAATGTAACACAAGTACACTCCAAGATGTCGGCCAAAATGAAATGTGCAGTCCTGTTTCTATGGCTTACACAAATTGTGTATGTAACTGGTGGAAAGCTAATGGATTGTTGTGTGAGCAAGGGAGCAGAAGCTTCCGAAACGCGTAACAGCAATAAAGCAACACTGTGTACCATCTGGTTTCTGAGCGTGCGTTTAAACTTAGATATTATTGAAATTGATTGACTGGCGGGGCTCTGCCAGTGCAAACGCGCCACCAGACTACGGGAGGTTCCGCCGCAAACGAGCCGTGGAGAGTAAGCATATATATATATATATATATATATATACAGGAATAGTAATGCCACAATTTTAATGGAGGTTGCGGCACAAGGACAGGAGCTGAAGCCACACACAAAATAACAAAGTGGGAAAACAGGCTTCTCGGCTGCTGATAGAAAGCGGCGGTATTGCCAGCACTAATTTATTTCATAGTCTCCGCCCTCCTGGGCATGGCCACACCGTGGCCTCATGGTCATTGAAGTGCCAGAATCTTACTACAGTGAGTTGCCGTGTCATTGCAACATTTCTTAAAAGTCAAACCCAAGTGGGTGTGCGTGGCCCTAGTCCCACCACAAGCCACACATCATTACCTCCATTACACGGCTCCCGTCCTGAAAGATGCAACGTTATTCCACATCGCAGCATGACTGTAAAACAGCAAGGCACTCTCCGCGGCCCAGGCGTGACAGCTACAAAACCACAACAAAGATCGCCCGAAATGGAGAGGCCCACACAGGAGTAGTAATGCCACTATATGTAATATATATATTACCTACTGGCAGTTGCCAGTAGGTAGTTGTAGTTAGGACCTAGTTTCCATAGGAAAAGCGTTTTTTGATTTCTCAATATCTTTGGCGCCGGTTGATGAATCTTCACGAAATTTTCAAAACTAGTGGCCAGCTCCGGTCAGCTTCTGTCTTGAAAGTTTCGGGTTGATTGGAGAAGTGGGGCTGAGAAAAAAAGGGGGTCCCAAAACGTGTTTTCCCCATGTAATTTTCCATAGGAAACTTTAGACACAGATACAGGCCGAACTGTTGAATGGAATTACACCAAATTTGGCAAAAAGGTAGCCAGGGGTTCAGAAAGAGCCCTTCTTGTTAAATGGTGTAAATCCATTTAGTAGTTCCTGAGAAATTGGGAAAAGAAAAGGTTTCGATATCTAGGGCAGTGGTGGGTTCGCGAACCCTACCGAGCACGAGCTTCATGGTGATTGGCTGCCAACACTCCAAACCAGGAAGTGTTGGCAGCCATCCTGTGACTCAGCAGAACAGAGTCACAAGAAAACAGTGAAACACAGTGAAAAACAAGAAAAGGGGGCAGGGTAGAAACACCCTGGCCCCCTAGGCCTGCTCAGGGGGTCCCAAACAAGCATTTTTTTCAAATCGGCCAAATTTGCACCGTGGTCGCGAATCACGCCGCGAAAATAAAAAAAAACGATATATATATATGTGTGTGTGTGTATTTGCGGACACCACCGATCCATAGGATGCACACACACACGTTTGTGTATATTTATTTATTCATGTCTCTGCTCCACTAGCTAAACAACACATACATGTGCATTTATGTATGCATATGTAGGCTTATTTCGACATGTAAACATGCGTATTTCTGTTCAAACACAAATATTTATGATTGTGTCGCTATCTTCGTAGTGCTCGCTCGCACATAGACACAAACACGTTCACATATGTATGTTTATGTGTGAGTCCGTCTATTTCTTTGTGTTCATGTGCACTTTTATTTCTATGATCCCTTTTGCCCCTGTTACTACGTATATTTATGCACATGTTAATGTTTTCTGAAAAGTGCACACGGATGGTTTAAATGTGCCTGTTTATTTATGCTTGTGTCCGTGCATTCCTCCATATTTAAACAAACAAGCATTTGTGTAAGTTCCCTGTGAAACGTTCCGTAAATCTCATGGCACGTGCCTCTGGGCGCTGCCCACCTCAAGAACTTGGGGATGAATGCTTAGGAGCCGGGGGGTGCTGTGTCACCCGTTGTGCCTGCACATACAGCACACCAACTGAACCAAGGCCTGTTCGGGACCGCCTCGAGTCACATCCCTTGAGTGACATGCGTGGGGGCTGCCGGCATGTGAGGAGCCTACTGTCACGTGACACGCACCCCGGGCAATCAGCACAATAGGCATACAAGGCACACAGACAAAACCTGCACAGCATATGCAACAAGTATTACTTACACACCTCATACTGCACTGTATAATTCACACTCAATACTCTTAAGAGCATAACATAACACACACCATACCGGCACAAGTCACGCAAGTAATCACCACTCACTATACCATACAAAACACCGCAAATACAACACAACAGCAACACAATATACACACTGCCACTTAGAATACACAAAAAAGGAAACTCCAGAGCCTGACCCTTAGTTTCACTTCTGAGGGTGCACCTGCTGCCCTCTCTCTCGTATACCCCCCTCTTCCCTGTCCGGCTGCATATCCCTATCTTGCTCTGCTCTCGCTCTGCTGTCTTTCTCTCTTTCTCTCTCACACACATATTCCTCTGCAACTATCTGCCTCTGTCAGGTAATCTAACTTCTGCAAGGCCTCTTTCTCTCTCGCATGCTCTATTGCACTCTATTTCTTCTCCTCTCTCTTCCCCTTTCCCTTCACTCTCCTCCTCTTTCCACCTCAATATATACTCTTACCTATTTCTCTTGTGTTCTCTCCTCTCTCTTAGTCTCTCCAACGCGTTCGTGTAGTATATGCAAGAAGCATGTGGGTGCGTGAGTAAATTCGAAGACAGAAGTGATGAGAGTTGCGGGTTCTGTACAAATGCAAGCACAGTGTGAAAGGGCAGAGGGTGGCGTGTGAGGAGACAAGAAAACCTGTGAAAACACATGAAGATAAACTGTGGTGAGCAGCAGGCCGTGTGTGAGGGTAGCATTGCACGGGGGTGAGACAAACAACACAATGGAGGGGAGTGAGAGGGCATCCGGCCCTGTGTGAGAGGAGCAGCCTGCCCTATGTGAGGGGGAGCATTCACACATCTGTGAGGTGAGCAGTTGGGCCTGTGTGAGGGGAACAGTGAGCCCTATGTGAGGGGGTTGAGGCGCAGGGCCACTGTGTGAGTGGGTAATACGCGGGCCTTGTGTGAGGAGAGCAGCAGGCGAGGTATGAGGTGGCAGATCACTGTGAGTGGGTAATGAGCAGGCCCTTTGTGAGGGTGAGGGGAGCTCCAGGCGGGGTATGAGGTAGCAGATCAATGTGAGTGGGTAGGGCGTGGACCCTGTGTGAGGGGGCATGAGGCTAGCTGAGCTCACTGTGAGGAGAGACATCAGGCCTGTGTGGGTGGGCAGTCAGCCCTGTGTGAGGGGCTTTAGGAACAGGGCCAGTGCATGAGTGGGTAAGGCATGGGCCCTATGTGAGAGGAGCAGCATGTGGGGTATGAGGTGGCAGATCAATATGAGTGGGCACGGTGCAGGCCCTGTGTGAGGGGAGCGTGAGGCTGCGCAAGGGGAGCAGAGCTCACTGTGAGGGAAGCAGTCCTCTTGTCCTGGCACAGCTTGCCTCCGTCATGCCTGCGTACCGTGCCCTGCTGATGTAATTTAATGGACAGCAGTGAGGGTGGGGGCCGCTCCTGCTGGGACTCCAGGCACAGCATGCAGGGCGCACACAGGCTGACTGCTTTCCTCCCGGTGCACCTTTCCCTGTCCACCTGCCACCTGCCGCTCTCTCCTCTAGCCCCCTCCCCTCTGCCTCACTTCTCCCTTTGCCCTCCCCCTCTCTACCTTGCCTCCCTCCCCTCCCTTCCCTCCCAGACTCCCTCTCCTGCCTGCTCTGGGGGTTTTGTGCCTGCCCAGTGTACAGGTGACGGCTCTGAGGCAGTGTGGCTGCTTCTCTGCTGCCTGCTCGGGAGACGCCTGCCTCCTTCGGGTGCAGCCAATGCTCTCCCTCCGAAGATCTCTTCTCATGTCCACCCTGGGTTCTCCAGCCCATTCGTAAGTTTCCAGCGTCCTCGGTCAGCTTCATTTGGTTAGGGGGTCTCGAGTTTGTTCGGGGGTCTTCAGCTGGTTCGACGGGATCCAATTTGTTTGGGGGTCTCCTGTCTGCTCAGGGTTCTCCAGTCTGCTTGAGAGTGTATCCTGTCTGGGTTTGACAGCGTAAGGTTCTGTAAAATACGAATTTGTTCGTGCTCAGCATCCATTTTGTGATCGCTGCCATTTTATGTTGCCCTCACTCAGGCAGCTCGGCGAACGCAATGTTTTTGTCGTTTCTGCCCTTGCGTGTCAGGTGGCTTCTTTGCTTATGTTTACTAACGAGTGTCAGGGTCTGGCCGAGTACACTAATTCCTGTCTGAGCTGATTAATCCCCGTCCGGACTACATGTTGGTTCACACCATTGTTTCTTTTAAGTTATCTTATCTGCTGTCCTTCGCTACATGACTCATGCATTCTCCTGTTTCATGACTGTCCTTCTACAACATGCAGCTGCATTTTCTCTACTTGTAAATCGAATTGAGTGGATTCATTTGTAATTTACTTAAGGGGTCGAGTGACAAAGGAACCGGGAACTTGAGTTGCCTTAGTCTTAAAACATTGTCTATAACGTTTGCCTATAGCTCATGCTCTTGTGTGATTGCATTTTTGCATTGTATTGTATCGTATATAAACCTGTGCACAACGGAGTTAAGTGGCAGTCTCTTTTGAACCTCGTTGTACTGATGACTTCTAAGACAACTGTACTAGCTGCAGCTAATAAAAACCATCTTCCACGCCAGACGAAGAGTCTGTGTCTCTGTTTTTGACAAGGCAGGTGAATCCCGGGGATTGTAGGCGTACCCTGCGCCGCCAGGCCTTAAGGCTGCGATTCTCCAAGCAGCCCTACCTTTCTCCAAGGAGTCTTCTTCAGGGGCCCCCCTGCCCAGCGCCCCCATCCGGCCAAAGGTCCCCCCTGTCCCCTGGAACCATGCATGATACAGGGGCTCAGGAGAGGTGCGGCCGTGCGGACAGCAGTGCCCCGCCAAGGAGTCCTCTTTCCCCATCTGGAGCCTGCTGACCTGCGAGCCCCCACGAGCCCCCAAGACCCTCTTCAGCCCCTTGAAAGTGGCCCTGGAGGGGGCTACATTCGCCCTATCACCGCTGACGGAGCTCTCCTTCCCACGCCTGGACACTACCCATGCACTCCTCCAATCACCCAGCCAGCACTTTGTACTTATCCAATCACTCTCAAAACCCAAGCAGGTAAAAAAAATCACCATGCACTCTCCATGCAGTATTCTAATTATCCACTCAGTACCCATGTACTCATGTAATGACCCAGTCACTAACACATGCACTGCTACACAGACCTCCAATCAGCCAGCCAATCCAATCACTGCACCAAAACCCAAGCACCTATAATACCACCATGCACTCTCCTTGTAGCACTCTAATCATCCAGTCACTACTTATGTACTCATGCAATGATCCAGGCATTAACTCATGGCAAATACAGAGGAGGTCATGCTAATCACAGGGATACCCCAACGCATAGTGTTACCTAGTGAATGTAGGTGTTTTCACCGTATTCTAAGTATCTTTTAGCATAGCACTGGCTCTAGGCCTGGTTAGTCAGAGTCAGTTACCACCAGTACCCATCAGCATAAAGTTGGGGGCAAAGGAGGACTTTCCGCTCCTCTGTTGGTTCTTTCTGCACATCTCTGCTTCCTGCACTTTTCTTCGTCTTCCTTGACTTCTGTTGCCTCTTTCTGCATTTGTCTTGCTTTTTCTGCACTTTACTTCCTCTTTCTTCACATGTCCTACCTTTGTAGGCATAGTTAGAAATTAGCATTTCAAAAACATAGTTAGAAATTAACATTTAAAAAACCTTTGAAATTCACTGAAAAAACATAGTTTTCAGGGACGTTATAGTTAGAAATTAGCCTTTGAAAAAAAACCTTAGAAATTCACTGAAAAAAACATAGGTTTCAAGGACGTTATAGTTAGTTGGAGATTTCACTCGTACAAACCATAGAAATTTGGCTGTTATAGTTAGTAGACCTAACTATAACTCACGCTCCCGCAATGCACTGCTGATAATGTCACATATTACATCACTAATGACATGCTCAGTGACATCACTGATGAAATCACTGATGACATCACTGATGACATCACTGCTGACATCTCAAATGACATCCCTGATGACATCACTCATGACATCATCCACGTGATCATCTGATGCACCTTCTCATACCCTAATAAAATCTTTCATACACCCACTCTAAAATACAGACCATCAATATCGTATCCATAGACAGACCAATAGAAGTTAGTACATACCTGCTCAATGATTCATACGTCTATACACACATCCACCCACTAACCCATACAGTCACTCATACACACAGTAATTCATCTATACAGCCACTGATATATTGACTCATACACCCATATAGACACTCACACACTGCCACTCACCCAAAGAGTTACTCATACACCTGGTCAGTCATGCAAAGAAACTATCACACACCCATTTCCTTGCTTATACAGTCATACACACATCACCACACTTATTTATACAGATACTAACACATACTCACTCTATTAAACAATTACTCATAGAAACACTCACTCATCCATACAGATACTCTTGCAATCACTCACTCTCACATATAGTGATTTATATACCCCAACACTCACATATACTGCTTTAAAACATATGTAGTTACTCTCACATGCACTACTGAGATATCCATTCACTCACCAACACACCCATACACACACTCACCCACCCATACAGATGTTTTCATATGCACTCTTGAACCCATACACCAAGTGAAACAACCATTCACATATCTATGCACAGAGACACACCCACCCACAAAGACACTCAGGCACCTATACAGATACTCAGACAACCAATAAATAACCCATATAGACACTCATGTAGCTACTCACCAAGCCATGCAGCCGCTTACACACCAACTAACAGACTAATAAAGACATTCACACAGTTTAGTCACTGACTCATGCATTCAGTAAGACACATTTAATCACTCACTTATACAGTCAGTCACACACCTACTAAATCATCCATTCAGACACTCATACACCCACTCAAACTTCAATACACCTTGCCATATATATATAAAAAACATATTTTTATACTTTAAAGAAACACACATTCACTGTATGATGTCATCAGTGATGTCATTTGCGATGTCATCAGTGATGTCACTGAACCCAATAGTTTTTTCAGTGAATATATATATATGCTCCAACCGATTTCTCTACCTGCTAGAAACCAGAGGGACACAGCAGGATTGCTGGGAAGATTTCTTTATTGACCGCAGGGTCGGCATGACGCGTTTCGGCGTATTACCTTAATCACATGCCTCAATCACCAATGTCCTGCATAGGTCCGCTTTTAAACTTTCCAATTGTGCTCCCAATTGGTTGGAGCCCAGCTAAGCCAGATTAGGTGAGAAGTCATGGCAGCCCACATTGGTGGATTGCAAGTCCCAGAAAACACCATCTTGGCTGTTCGAGAGGCATCTTCACATGACACATTAAAACTCATAGTGAGTGCTGAAGACGTTTGAAAGCGTGAATACGTGCAGTTAAAAAATTGTCCAGGTGCACACTCAGCCACAATAAATTCTTCTCCCCGGCTGAACATACGCCATACCGCAACATGCGAATCCAGCGGTACTGGAGATTCCGTCTGAGTAAGCAGTTCCATCCGTGAAGTCACGGACCGCGTTTACTCACAGCAGCACACTATGTCATCCGTTGTGGGGGCCAAAGCAAAATCCAATCCCTTGGAAACACGAAGAAATGGAGCTGGAAGTTCCTGCCCTTGTACATATATACCAAAGGTTACAGCGACGTTATAGTTAAGAAATAGACCAAAAATGTTTTTTGAAATTCACTGAAAAAAAACATAGGGTACAGGGACATTATAGTTAGGCTCAGATTTCGCAGTCTGTCAAAACCAGTGAAATTCAGCCGTTATAGCCAGCTGGGCAACCTATAACTCATGCCCAGCAATGCACTGATTATGACCACACATTTTAGATCACTCATGAAATGGTCAGTGGCATCACTGATCACACCTCAAAGGACATCACTGATGACATCATCCAGTGACTGTGAGTGTTTTAAAAAGGTTTATGAGTGTTAAATATATATATATATATATATATATATATGTAAATATACTGGTGCTGCTTACATGAACAGCACGGACGGAGCACGGACGGAGCAGGAGGCACTTTTCATGTTATGCAGGCGGTGAGAAAGGACACTTGAATTTCCCTTTGTAAAAAACTGTGTGTGTTTCAGTGGGGTCGGCGACCCACGTGGATTGCACTTTACACTACCAGTCCTATAATGCTTTGTGTGGCTATGAGATGCCGTATGATGGAAATAAAAGACGGTATTTAATGGCAGTGCCTCATTTGCCTTCATTGGAACACAGCCTGCTCATGAGGAATTGCGTCCAAGCACAAAACTTGTCGAGCGGCAGGAGAAGTAAAGGGCTGGGTGTTTTGCGAAACTGCCTGCATTGATGAGGGGATACCTCTTTGGGAGTTCGAGTCCATGTAGGGGCAACTCTTTCTTTCAATATATATATATATATATATATATATATATATATATATATATATATATATATATATATATATATATATATATATATATTACCTACTGGCGGTCGCCAGTAGGTATATATAGTTAGGATTTTTTCCCTATGGGATTTTTGAAAATTCTATGCCTAATAACTTTGGCGTTTGTGGACGGAATTGGCTGAAATTTTCAGGAAAATGGCACATTTTGTTTCTGAGCAGCTCCTGGAAATTTGGGGGGGGGTCGTCAAGGGGGGGCCGAGAAAAAAGGGGGTCCCAAAACGCGTTTTTCCCATGTTAATTTCCATAGGGCGGTTGGACTCACTTTTAGCCCGAACGGCTGAATGGATTTTCACGAAACTTGGCAAAATTGTAGGGACTGTTAGCCCGATGTGCCTTTGCTAGGTCTCAATATATGTGCTTCAGTGGATTTTGAGAAATTAACGTTTAAATCAAGATATATATCTGTAACAGCGCTCCGGGCAGCGATCCGGTTAGCGAACTTTTCGCGTATCGGAACTTTGCGATGCGAAGCTGATTGGCCCTCCGGTGTCTGTCAACATTCTAAACAGTCCGGAGCGGCCGCCATCTTGTCTCTCGGTAGGATCGAGAGACAAGAGGAGGCCAAAACAAAGGGGGAAATTACCATAAGGGGGCATAGTAGATCCTCGTTGACCCCCTAGGTTTTATGTGGAGGTTTTAAAAGGGCCTAGGAGGGTCCAAAAAAAAAAATATTGTTTTTTTTTTTTGCGTGGTAAGCGCCAAGTTCGCGAACCGGAAAGCGTTCTGGGCAGCGTACTTTAAGGATAAAAGAATGATAGACTTTTCTAATACTGTATGTTAATTATTTGTTGTTTTTGTTCGTTTTTTTTTATTTATTTATTTATTTTGATTTAAAAAAAAATTATTTATTATTTTCATAGTTCATTAAAACTTCCAGCATTATATCATCTGGTATCTCGTCAAACATGGATGTTTCTGTCTCTTGTAAGCTTTGAATAAATTGTTCATCAAAAGATTCATCCATAAAATCTTCATCCACATTTTCTTCGGTTAAAATGTCTTCGGATGTAATGTCGAAGGAAACATTAGTTTTTTCTTGCTCCCCTTCCATTTTTTTGCTGTAAATTGCATAAAAAAATAATTATATTAGAAGAGTTAGGGCACTGTTGGGTTTAAGTTCAGACATGTAGTTCTGTTTTTTTAACAGTGAAGTTAAAGTAAGTAAATTCATACTTATAGCAGAGAAGTGTAAGTCAATCAATAAATGTAACAGAGGAGGTTATCTGTATCTATAACTATAGCAGGGGGACAGTAAATAATTATCAATAAACCTTTTTACAAATTAATTTAAAGTGCCACTTACAAATTATCAAATAACTTTACAGGGAGGTGAAAAGGCTCTTGAAATGTAGTTCAGGAAGTAGCAGTGAAAATGGCTGTGTTTCCTTCTCTTCCTTTATATATATTCAGGTATATAACCAATCAAATGTCAGGTAATAAAAATTGTAAATGAAAGTAAAGTTTTCATTGGTTGTCAATTCCAATATTTTAGATGTGTTTTGTGAAGTAATTTACCTCAGGGTATTTAGATAGGTCTACAGGCTAAATGGCTAAATGAAATTTCAATCAAATTTGTGAGAATGAAAGGGATTGTTATGTAGTATGAGCTAATCTATATTTGGTGAGAGTGTCTCTAGTCGTTTTTCTGCTAATTACTTTCCCACCTTTTTTAGGACCGCTTTCTGGAAAGCGGCCCGGTTAGCGAACCTTAAGCGTCACGGGAGTCCACCATTTTGTGTTTCGGTCGCATTAAGATACAAGATGGAGGGCAAATAATGTTCAGAATGTGTAGAAGGGGGCACGGTAGACTTATCTTGACCCCCTAGGTTTTCTGAGGGTGGCTGAGGAGGCTTAAATGTGCGGAAAAAAAACATTTTTTAAAAACATTCCGCGAGGTTAGCTTTCGGTTAGCGAACCGGGGAGCGTATTTTGTGGAAAATTTGTGAAAAAAGTTAGAAAAAAATAATAATTGTGAGTGATTAGATGAAGGGTAGCTCTGAGAAGAGCTTTTGGGTTTATGGTACATTTAGGTACTTATAAGTAGGTACCAATGCACATTCTTAAATTCAGAATGAAAATTCTGTTGCCCTCATCTGAGAAGTGAACTCCATCTCCTCTGTAGATATCTTGCATGTAGTAACGCAAGTTATTGTTGTACAGGGAGCCCATTCCATGGTCTCTCATGAAAGCTGAAACAGATTTGTTTACATGCTTCCTCGACTTCTCAATTTGTGGACAAAATTGGTTGGACCACCTCCATTTCTGTCTTTGGCATATATTGGAATATACCAAGGCAGTTTGAGGAAAAAGTGCCATTAATTGCTCAAAGGTGTCCTTTAAAAGCATTTCCAGACCTACCCCTGTCAAAGTGCCCAAATCATTACCTCCACAGTGCACTATTAACAGGTCAGGTTTTGGCAAATGCATAAAGGTTTTCACCAATGGTATCAATTGGTGACATTTTAATCCTCTTTGGCCCAACCACTTAATTTCCACATCTTGTAAATTGAGGTTGGGTAAATTTCTGTTCTCAGCATACCTTTGAGCCCAGTGGATGTAACTATGTCCAACAATCCAGACGTTAAACATGGTGGGAGAAGGTTGTGCTGCAGTCAGATGAAGTGTGGTAATGAAAGGGCAGTTGAAACAGTAGGAGTTTGTAAAGAAAAAAAACTGTGGAGTTCCAATGCTAATGATTCATTAGCAGTGATTGGTGTATTTCCATTTCTGAAAACAGAAAGTTAGGGTGCATGGATGTGTTCTTTGAAAGATGTAATTTGAATGGTCAAGGAAGAAACTTTTAATGAAAGATTGCACTGGATACGCAGGTGCACTGAGAGTTCAGAGTTCAATTGAAACATTGTTGTGTGAATTTGCAAACATGAGAGGTCTTCCAGGAGGTCGTTGCTATGGAAAAAAGGCAGAGAGGGCAGAGGGGGGAAGGGTTTTGATTTGAAAAAAGTGAGGGAAGAGTTATGATTGGCTAATATGAGAGATATGTGAAATGAATATCTGTATTTCTGTGCTTTCAATAGCTGCAGACTCTGGAGTGCATCCTTTTTCTTCTGCTGAAGACAATTTGGTGTATTTCTGAGACTGTTTTCAAAACTCAAAAAGTATTTGCTAAGGTGAGAAAAGATTTATTTATTTTAGATAGAGAATAGTATGAATTAAGGAGAAAATGATGAAGAAAGCTGTGTTTTTAAACTGTGGCTTTGTCTGTAGTGATATAGAAATAGATTTTGTTACTTTGAGAAATTGTAATTGCATATTCGGTGTAGCATTCTGGAATGCAGTTATACAAGTTATTGTTGTATATGAAGCCCATTCCATGGTCTCTTATGTAAGCTGAAACAGATATGTTGTTTATAAAAATAATTTTTGAAATCAATTACATTTCTGCATATGTACTGCTAGAGCTTTATAGGTTGTTTTGGGTCATATTTATAAGGCATTTGAATGTCTTTGATGTTATTTTTCCTTTTTAAATGGAAAGCATTCCTCATGGGGCAAGTGTCTTGTAAATACGCTCCCACCTGCGCTTGGCAAATTTAGATTTTGATTATGGGAGTTACATAGCCATGTTAATAATGTCGAAAAATGGTGCTAGGGCATTCCAGAAAACGCTTTCATGTGTCTCAAGGACATTTTCAGTCATTTCCTCTTGAATGCAGGTATACAATTGATTTATATGCTGTGTTTAAAAACGATTGTTTTCTATGATGTTATTTTTTCCTTTTTAAATGGAAAGCGTTCCTCATGGGGCCATGAGCAGTTCTTAGCCATGTTATCCAATGGGAGGTGGATAACATGGCTAAAAGCATATGCTGGATAATGCATGAATATCGCTGACTTTTCAGCAATATTGATGCATTGCGGCCGCTTCTTATCGCATTTGCGAGCAGTTCTTAGCCATGTTATCCAATGAGAGGTGGATAACATGGCTAAGAGCATTTGCTGGATAATGCATGAATATTGCTGACTTTTCAGCGATATTCATGCATTGCGGCCGTTTTTTATCGCATTTGCGATAAACCTTGCTAATAGCAAGGTTTATCTGCGATAAAAATCGCCGATGTGCGGCGATAATTTTTGTCTCTAAAGAAGTTATCGCTAGT
This sequence comes from Lissotriton vulgaris, assembly GCF_964263255.1. Taxonomy (NCBI): domain Eukaryota; kingdom Metazoa; phylum Chordata; class Amphibia; order Caudata; family Salamandridae; genus Lissotriton; species Lissotriton vulgaris. The sequence goes on along the minus strand of NW_028253588.1, from coordinate 364,633 downwards.
GGTTGGTAATATACCCCCGCGTTTTTGGTTGCAGGAATCGGGAGGCGGGAGAGTAGCACTGAAATCAGTAGTCTGACGCCTGAATCGGGAGGGTTGGTATGTGTGGATTCTCTACAGCTGGGGCTAGGTGATAGCCTGGGACCGGCCTGGCATCTAAAATGGCTACCGTGCACGACAAAATTGTGGCATTGTAAAAAAGACAAGATGGCGCAGACAATGTTTATCAATAAGGATTCATTTATAACGAAATATTTTATCGCACTGACAAATTGGTTGTCAACACTTCCTGATTTCCTTCGAATCGAACGTTAACAGACGTGACGCAGCAAAGAAAAAAAAAAAGCTCACGCACAGCCGCTGGAACACATGTATCAACATATATGAGCCTTCTCAGCCACCCTCAGAAAATATAAGGGATTAGGATACGTCTCCCGCACCCCCTTATACTTAGTAATTTAATTAAAACGAAGCACAAAATGGTCTCCCGCACCCCCTTATACCTATTCCCGTTTCGCCAGCAGTTTGCGGCCCAGTTCGGTGTTCGGAAAGCGCTTCTACCGTGAAAAATATATTTTTTTATTTTCCCCACGGGACCCTTTAAAAACCCCAACAACATTCCTAGGGGGTCAAGAGGGGTATACCTTGCCCCCTTTCATTAAATTCCCCCTTCGTTTTTCACCTCTTCTTCTCTCTCGATCCTACCGAGAGATAAGATGGCGGCCGCTCCGGTCTGTTTAGAATGTTGACAGACACCGGGGAGGCAATCAGCTTCGCATCGCAAAGTTCCGTTTCGCAGGTGGGAGCGTATTTATAAGAAACTTGCACCATGAAGAACGCTTTCCATTTAAAAAGGAAAAATAACATTATAGACAATCATATGCCTTATAAATATGACCCAAAGCAACCTATAAAGCTCTAGCAGTACATATCCAGAAATGTAATTGATTTCAAAAAATCGTTTTTAAACACAGCACATAAATCAATTGTATACCTGCATTCAAGAGGAAATGACTGAAAATGTCCTTGTGATGCAGTGCTGGTGCAAAAGATTTTCTATGTTAAATAATAAGTAGGGCGTTAAGTTTTTGATGACTGTTATTCATTTACTGTTTGGTAATAGTGGTTAATAACATTTTTTATTATATTTTTCCACAGATTCAACTGCAGATCTTTTTTAAATTTGAAAAATGCCTACGAAAAATAGAATTAGAAAGGCTAGAAAACGTCAAAGACAGCAGGATGATGTTTTATTGCAGCAGTCCTCTTCCCCAAATACTTATCAAAACACCAAGAAAGCTCCGGGTAAGAGCACAAAATCATTCTTAAAAAATATTTTTAGTAAAAAAAGTATTTTTCGCCAAAATGTTTCAGTTCAGAAAAAGAAGAGTAATTTAAATGGAAAGGAAAGACCCATCAAAAATGTTATTGGTAGAGGAAGAGATAACTCTGTGCATGATAGTAGAAGGAAACAACAGTTTAGGGACATTCGAAAACGAATGTTCCGTAACAGGATAATAGTTAATTTATTAAGAAATATTAAAAAAGGCCAACAGAAAGCGGCATTTTATAAGAAGAAGAAAAATGTAGAGAAAATTATTGATCATGCTTTTGAAATTAAGCGAAAGTTGTTTATTTTGGTAATCAATAGAATTAGGAAACTAAGCAAGGTAATTTCTGATTTCAAAACAAACAGTAGATGGAAGAGAGTAGTAAATCGTAGTAACTTTTGTGAAGTATTTTCCGGAGAATGGATGCATAGTTCAAGTTCTGAGGCATTTTTTAATGAGGAGAGTTATTTTCAGGATAATGATTTGATGTTTGCAGTTGACACCAGTGGTCGAGCTCATGAAGTGAAGGATGGTTGTCCAGTTGAAAAAGAAAAACTTGTGACAACAGAGACAGAAGAGGTGCTAAGTGATGAGGTTTTAGGAAGACGTCCTAAGGGTCCTGTGTACATTTGGAAGTGTAGTTCTATTTGCAGTGTGCGACAGGTTTCCATCAATTTGCTTTGTGATTTTATACGGACATTTAATAAGAAAAGTTTGAAGCAGAAAATGAAGTTGTTGCAAGATTTAGATCCTTGCAGAGTGAGACAAATGACAGGTTTGCGTGGTCATTCACTGGCTTGTCTTTCCAGGAGAGTATGCCAGAGTGTTTTTCATCATTTCAGGATGCTAGCAGTGCATCATAATAAAGTGAGAAAATTAGTGAGAATGTTGTATTATGCTAAGAGTCCAGCAATTATGCTTAAACAATTATGTGCTGCTCTTTTGCATGGTTCTGAAATAGATGTGAAGAATATTTGTGAAGAAATTGAGTTTTGTTACTTTAGTAGTAAAGATGAGAATGTTCAAATTGACCCTGAAGTAGAGGGTAATGTTGAAGATAATGTACAGGTTTCCAGTACAGATAATTTTCAGAAGGAAATTGCCACTTTTCAGATGAAATCAAGTGAGAGGCCTAATTTCACTTGTGTATGTTGTCGACGCACTTATTATAAGAATCAGACTAAGGTAGTGGATTTATATGCAAAAAGTGAAAGGGAAAATAATAGTGAATGGAAGGATTTTGCCACATACTTGATGGTAGAAAATTATTTTGATTTAGGATCGGATCAACGTGTGTGTACTTATTGTTGTAATAAATTAAACCAAAACCAGATGCCTGCTAGGGCAGTTCATAATAATCTGGAATTGAAGGATTTAAATACTTATGAATGTATTTTGATTCAAAGTATCCATCCCTTTCAGGCTATTGTAAGAATGGAGCCAAAGACAGGGAAGTTGCCTCTAGCAGATTTACAGAGAGGATTAAAGGGAAGAGTTGTTTGTTTGCCTCTAGATTTGAACAAAAACATTAACACAATTGGAATAGAAAAAGTGGAAGAGGAACCTCTGGTTATCTTAGTTAATGGGGTTCCGACAAAGAATAAGAAAATATGGCAAGATTTAGTGGATGTTAGGAAAGTCAAAAAGGCAACAGTGTATTTGAAGACAAATAATAAGTACTATAAGAATGTATATGTTGCAGAAGAGGAAGTAAGTGATGAAGAGGATAGCGATTTGTGTGCTGGCCAAATTGAGAAAGTAGAAGCCTCTAAAAGTGAAGAAATATATGAACATTATAGTGTTCATCCTTTGCATTCCAAGGAAGTCATGGGGAATGCTATTGAGTTGTTTCAAATGAAACAAGCTAAAGGGAGTCCCATTAGTGTTTGGGAGGAAACTTTGGAAGCTCGGTGTTTCCCACAGCTATTTCCCACAGGTCGAGGAGGAAGATATGATGAGCGACCTCATCAAATTCCTGCGTCTGAATACCGGACTTTACGATTGTATGCAGACGATCCTAGGTTTCGTCAATGCATTCCCTATTTGTTTCATCTCTTGTTTGAAAGCGATCTGTCTGGACTGTCATATGCAGTGAACCACATCTTAAAAAGTGGTATACAGATGCGAAATATCTCGGCAAGGGACTTTATGCATAAAGTCAATGTCCAAGACAGTATTTTGGATTCTCACTTAATTAATCTCATGGCGTGTCAGCGTGGTACTAATGAGTACTGGTACCGTCGTCATGGTGATTTAAAATGTATGCTGAGGAACTTAGGAACTCCAACATGGTTCCTCACTCTGAGCTGTGCCGAGTATGGCTGGGAAGACTTACTTGAATTTCTACGAGAGGCAAATGGAAATATTGAAAACATTGAATTCAAGACACCTGGAGAACTGTGTTCTTTGGATCCTGTGAATGTATGCAGGTACTTCAATCATAGATTTGAAGCTATGATGTCTTTCATCACAAATAAGAAGAATCCACCTCTTGGAGAGGTGTTGGATTTCTTCTGGAGAAAGGAGTACCAAGCAAGAGGTGGTCCTCATATACATATGTTGTTGTGGATCAAGGATGCACCTAAATTTGGAACAGATCCGGATGACTTAGTGATGAATTTCATAGAACAGTATTCTACGTGTGCTGTTCCAAACGCAACGGAGAAGAAAAGCCTAAGAGAACAAGTTCTACGTTTCCAAAGCCATCGTTGTGGAAAGTACTGTCGTCGTAAATTCAGAAACAAGGACAAGTTCTACACCAAATGTCGTTTCAACTTTCCACGACTGGTGATTTCTAAAGGAAAAGTGAACAGTTTGATGTCTTCACTGCGACATAATGTGACGAGGAAATCACCCAAAAATACATACAATTTGAAAAGGAACGAAGAGTCCAAGTACATCAACGACTACAACCCAGTGATTTTGTCCATGTGGAATGCTAACATGGATATACAGTTTGTGGGTAACAACTGTATGGCTGTGGCTCGGTATGTGACATCTTACATCACCAAAAAAGAAAAGACAGAACTGAAGGATATGTGGGAGGACATTTCCCATGAAAAGAGCCTCAGCAAGAAGTTGTACAGTTTCAGTCTGAAGATGTTGTCGCATCGAGAAATCGGAGCTTACGAATGTTCAGATCGATTGTCTTCAGCAAGTCTCTATGCCAAATCCAGGAGTATTGTTTGGGCGAGTCTTGGTCTTGCTGCAACGCGAAATCGGGTTCTAAAACCTGTCCGGGAAATTGAATATTTGGCAGAAAAGGAACCAAACAGTACCGACATTTTGAAGACCAACATGTTGGATACATATTATCCAAATCGAAGCAGTCACCTTGAGAATGTTTGTCTATATGAGGTTCTACAAAATTATATATTCAAGAGGAACATCAAAGAAGATATTGAGAAAGGAGTGTATGCTGTAATTGGAAGTGAGGGATGCCTGGTCAAGCAAAGAAAATGCCAATTAGTAAACCATCGAAAATTGAGTGGCGAATCTTCAGAAAAAAAGGAGTTTTTCTATTTAGCACTTTTGCAACTTTTCAAGCCTTGGCGTGCAGAAGAGGAACTGCTTGGAGATTTCCTCTGTTACGAAGACTCTTTCACTGCTGCTAAGGATAGCATAGAATGTCCTGCTTTTCCCAAATATCAAGAAATGCTAACTTTGGAAATTGAGCAGGAAGCAACGATTGCAGCCGAGATTGCCAGAGACAGTTCTCAGGACAGTCAGAGTTCTGTTTCATTGAGTCAAGATCCACTTGGAGGACCTATTATCGAAAATGAAGCTGCCACTGCTATGAATGAAGTGGAAAGAGCCATGGCACATGCTCAGGAGGATTCAGTTAACTTAGAAGACTTGGAAAAACAACTCAACGTTGAGCAGAGGAAAATATATGATGAAGTTACCAAGCAAATTGAGCATGGATTAAGTCATGAGAAGAAAGAGTGCTCATGTACATCGTTGAAGCCTGTCCTACTGTATGTGAGTGGAGAAGCGGGAACTGGAAAAAGTTTCCTCATTAAAGCAATTTCATGCTATCTGCAGGAAAGGACTGAGTCATCGCTGTCTTGTGTTGTCACCGCTCCTACTGGACTTGCAGCACATAACATTAAAGGTATTACTTTGCATCGTCTACTGATGCTGCCGGTGGAGCATGACAACAAATTACAATATCACAAGTTATCTGGGGATGCTTGCTGTGAAGTTTCAAGAGTCTTGAGGAAAATGAAACTACTTATCATTGACGAAGTAAGCATGGTTTCCAATGTCATGCTTGCCTTTGTGCATTTGAGAATGCAAGAAGTACTTAAAACTGAATATGATGTGTTATTTGGTGGCAAACACATCATTGTTTTCGGAGATCTTCTGCAGCTGACACCAGTAAAAGGAGAACCTGTGCTCAAAATACTCACGCATGAAGATACCAGGAAGTGCCTAGGGAGCATTGGCAACGTCAATATATGGTTAAACTTCAATTATGCTGAACTGCATGAAAATATGCGTCAGGCAAAAGATGAAGATTACAAGAATATTCTACAAGATATTAGAATTGGAAAAGTGACCGAGCATGGAAAAGAAGCTTTGAATGCACGATTACTTTCAAATTTATATCCCGAACAAGAGATTGTGGCTGAGAATATTTTTCAGAAAATTACTGAGAAGAAATCCGGAATATGTTTGATGCCAACTCTTGCAGAATGTGCCATCTTCAACATCAAAATGTTGAATTTAGAAAAGCAAGAGATTGTGAAACTTGAAGCTATTGACAAAATAGAGCACATGGGATCAACAATTATTTTGTCAGAAAATTTGAAATCAAAATTGGATTCATTAGAGAAGACTATATCTAAAACAGCGGGTTTTGAAAAGACTTTGAATGTGTGTTTAAATTGCCGAATCATTTTGAGAAGAAATTTACATGTTGAAAGAGGTCTGGTAAATGGATCAATGGGTAATGTTGTTGATTTTGAGAAGTACAGAAATAGAGATGGAATAGAATTTTTAAAAATTAAATTTGATGGCATTGAGGAAGTACAGCTAATTGGTCGTTGTTCTGCTAGGTTTTTGCTTGTTAAAGACTTATATGTTCGCCGTAAACAGTTTCCTGTTTGCTTGGCATATGCGGTAACAATTCATAAATCGCAAGGTTTAAGTGTAGACAGTGCATTGGTGAATATTGGCAGTTCTGTGTTCAAGGAGGGTATGGCATATGTGGCATTGTCACGAGTTAGAACTTTATCAGGATTGTACTTGATTGACTGTGATGTCACAAACATTTGTGCGGATCTAGATTGTGTTAAGGAATACAATAGGTTAAGAAGAGAGTATGCGCCACATTTGCCTCAATATCCTTTGTTTGAGAAACGTGTGGTAGGCCGCAAACGTAGAAATATCTGTAATAGTAGGGAGGTTGTTGCAAAAAGACTAAAAGTCAATGAACCGAAAATTGTTAGCAGAAAGAAAGTGGATTCTGTTGAAGATGTTGTCGGTTTTCAATTTGAAAACAGTTCTGGTGTCATCAGTGATGTCATCAGTGATGTCACTAACCATGTCATGAATGATGTAATATGTGACATCATCAGCAGTGGATTGCGGGTGCGCGATATATAGTTAGCGCATCTAACTATATATGGAATTTCAATGGTTTTATGCGAGTAAAATAAGGTTTTGTAAATGCAAATTCCTAACTATATATGTTCTATAACCAATGGTTTTTTCATTGAATATATATATATATATATATATATATATATATATATATATATATATATATATATATATATATATATATATATATATATATATATATATATATGCGATAGCCTTCACCACTGCAATCCTTTAGCAAAACAGACGAAAGCAGACCCAAAAATCGGTGCAAAGTTTTTACTTTATTGAAACCCCTTTTTGTTCTCCATGACGCGTTTCGGCCTTCAGGAGGCCTTGATATATATATACCAAGGTGTACTGGTGAATCCGTTGGTGGATGATTCAGACTGCGGGAGTAATTAGTAGGGGTGGGCGGAATTTGCAAGGTTGCGCTACGCAAAGCTCAGCGAAATGGTAAAAAATCTCCGCGAGCACGCAGAGTTCTGCGAACATACGTAATTGCTTGTTACGCCCGTTTGCAATGGTTTTTTCCTGTTCGCCAATGCTGTTTGCGTGGTCGGTGGGAAATATCTCGGGAACACGCATTTTGAAAGCACGAACAAGCAAAAAATTCCACGAAGCTGCGGATCGCAGAATTTTTTGCAATTCCGCGTTCTCCACAGAACTCCAAATTACCCAAATTCCGCAAGCGGAACTGAATTTATCGCCCAGGCCTAGTAATTTGATGTCTCATTGAATGTATGAGTGAGTGACTGATTGTGTGAATGTTTGTCTTAGACTGTCAGTTGGTGTCTAAGTGGCTGTATGGGTGTATGAGTGGGTACATGAGTGGCTGTATGGGTGATTGATTGGTTGTCTGAGTACCTGAATGAGTGTCTGAGTGTCTGTGTGGGTGGTTGAGGGGGTATGTGACTGCCTGTATGGATGGGTGGGTGGGTGAGTCCGTGGCTGTATGTGTGAGTGAGTGTGTGTATGGTTGTGCGAAACTGGGTATGTGAAAGGCAGTATAGGAGTGATGTGAATGTGAGAGTGGCTGTATGGTTCAGTGAGTGCTTGTGTCAATGACTGTGTAGGTGAGTGAGCAGGTGTGAGAATATGTATGAGTAAGTAAGTTGTTGTGTGGTAACTGAATGGGTGAGTTAGTGGCTGTGTGATTCACTGTATGGGTGAGTGAGTAGGTATGTGAGTAGCTATATAGGTGTCTGACTCAGTATGCGAGTTGCTGTATTGGTGAATGGGAATGTCAGTTGCTGTATTAGTGAGTGAGTGGGTGTATGAGGTGCTGTATGGTTGGGTGAGTAGATTTGTGGGTAGATCTATGAATCAGGGAGTGGTTGTGTAAATACTGGTATGGGTCTGTGAATAGGTTTGTAAAAGGTTGTGTGGTAGTGGGAGTGGGTGTATGAAAGGTTCTATGGGGATGTGAGTGGGTGCATAGGTGATTTTGCCATCCATTGTCCATGACCCAGCTACCTCATTAAAGCTGTATGTGGCCATTGTTCTGCCACTGCCCATCCTGCCTGCCCAATTAGTTAGCTTGCTGCACAATCCACTTCCTCCCTGCCCTCTGTTGTCCGAGTCTATGCACCAGCCCCTCCCTCCTGTCTGCATGGTCAGATGTGCTGCCACTGCCTTCCATTTAGCTCAATGCCCCAGTCCACTTCTCCTGCCCTCTGTTCACCAATTCTATGCAGCACCATTGTCCTCCTGTTTCGCCTCTGTGCTTATATTGCTGTCCCTAATCTCTTTTCTCCTGCTCTCTAAAGTCTGTGTGCATGCCCCTGATCCTTACTTTCTGCCCATCATATTCCATGGATCTGCCACCGTCCTATCTACTCTGAGGGTTCTGTTGAGCTGCCTCTGCCCCTCCCACATGCCTAGCATGGTCAGATGGCTGCCACCTGTCCCTGCCTGTTCAAGTTCCAAGCCCCTATTCCCTCCCACCTGTCATGCATGGTCCATTTTGCTTCCACTCCCTTCTAGCCTCCATGCTCTGCTGTGCTGCATGTGCTCCTCCTGTCTGCCCTGCATGGTCTGTTGTGAAGTCTCTTACCTTGCCCTCTTTTGTCTGTGTCCAGCCCCTATCCCCCCTTATGTACTCCATGGTCTTATTTGCAAGCCCCTGCCCCCTCCCTCTTGCCCACTATGCCTTTTGTGCTGCCACAGCCCCTCCCACCGGCCCGGTGTGGTCAGCTTGCTGCCCCTGACCCCTCATACCTTCTTTCCATTGTCTCTGTGTTTGCTATTATAGTCTCACTGTTGCCCTAAATGGTATGTTGCGCTTCCAGTGCCCTTCCCACCTGCCCTACATAGTCAGCTTGCTGCTTCTTCCCTGCCCCCTTTCCCCCTGCCCTCCATTTTCCATGTGCAGACCCTTATCGCCTCCCTCGTACCTTAATTGGCCTTCTGTCCTTCCCCTGCCCCCTTCCTCCTGTCCTTCATGGTCCGTTAAGCTGCAATTGTCTCTCCTGTCTGTCCACTATGGTCAGCTTGTTGCCTTTGCCTCTTCCCCTTTGCTCTCCTGTGTGATATATTGTGCTGCTGCAACTCCTGATGCCTGCCCAGTAAGGGTAGCTTAGAGCCCCTGTCCATCTTCCTTTTGCCCTCTCTTATCCAAGTCTGTGTTCCTACCCCATTCATCTGTCTACCAGGTTCCAACACACCAAACTACCCAACATTTTCCACTTGGTAAAAAACTTGGGGAATCAATTTTCCCCATTGACTTATATTGAAAAAGAGGAGATTTTAGGCAGGAGACAAATAAAATAAAGGTCTTTTGGGCTTAAAAATATCGGGAGTCTCCAGCCATAATCGGGTCTGTTGGCATGCATGGTTGCCCTGCCACTGCCTCTTACATCTGCCCTCAATGGTCTTTTATATTGCCACAGCCTCCCTTGCCTGTACTGCATGGTTGGTTTGTTGCCCCTGCCCCCTTTTCCATGCCCTCCATGATCCGTTGTGCTGCCCCTGCCCCTCCCGCCTGCACAGAATTATCATCTTGTTGCCTCTACTCCCTCCTCAATGAGAGGGTCATATTCCCATAGAAATTATGGTTGGTTAGTGCACTAAACAACTAAAATGAGGACATATTTTCTCAAAAAGCAACAAAGCACTTTGAAACAATTTGCTATCTTAATAGTTTTTTTTATCCAGTTGATCACTTGATTATATGTTACACTTAAGGGAGAGGATATGGTGTTAAAGCCAGAGCTGCAGACTTTGCAACTGGGGAACAAGATTTGAGTTTTGGCGTCAGCTTAACATCCTGTGATTCTGGACGAATCACTTAATCTCCCCATGCCTAAAATCAAAATGAATGTATTCTTGTGTAATGTAACAGATGCTCACGTAAAGCACTCCTATACCTCTTCGGTCAAGTCTGCACTATATATAAAACTGCAAAAAAACTAAATAAGTACATGTTTTGCTCACTTCTGTCATTGCGCTACACCTGGGCTACATTTGGGTGATATTTGCTATATTAGGGCTCTTTTTTCTCCAGTGACAATCTTGGAAGACTTATTTGTTATAAAGCTCCCTAATTTCATCATTTACTGCAGTATCCTCAGTAGAAAATGCTTTCAGTTTTCTACTTTGACTCCATCAAGATAGCTTTCATACGTGCCACACCTTTGTCATAAAAACAGAATGTTAGCACTGTGGTCGCTCATTAGAACACTGTAGTAAAACTGCTTATCACAAGGGAGTTAACCGGCAGTCTGCTGCTGTTGTTGAAAGTGCATGTTTCAGTCTGCATGTTTCAGTTTGCATGTCAAAATGTTTTAATAAAACAGAAGAGGAAGATATTTGAGAACTCACTTAAGATGGGTCCTACATTTTCTTTCTACAGCACTAACTATAATTTATATGACAAACTGAACCCCATCATTTTGTTCCTTTCTAAATTAAATGTGTTGAGTTTTACCAGTTGGATTCAATCAACATGGCTTCAGGTGTGCCATATTTTTGTCGTAAAGGACACTTTCAGCACTCTAGTAGTTCTTTAGAAAACTCTGGGAGGCTGCAGTAGAACACAAAGGAATCTACTGTCAGAATTAATTTAGATATGGCTGAGAAAGATAGTGTGATTTTACAGAAAAATATGCTCTCATTTTAGCTACTGGAGCACCTTCCATAACCTCTGTGGGGAAATCATGAGAAAATAGTTTTCTCTCAAACATGATTCTTGTAATCACAGCAGAAGGCTTATCCACAGAGTAAAGCCACATTATAACACACCAAGATTCCTAAAATTAGTGTAATACCTTCAACAAATGATTTATTTTGTAACTAAAATCTGCTATCGCCCTTTATATGTTCTTTTTGTGACACTAAAATCTGACATTCACTACAATGCTTTTCAATAGGGTGCTATCATGTATATTGGTCCCAAGATGGCTGCCAACACTTCCTGGTTGAAGTGTTGGCAGCCAATCAATTTTCTGTAGGGTCTCACTAGGCTGTTGGGTTCCCAGATATCCATATTTTGTTAACTTAAATATCTATGAAATTACTGAACAGATTTACACCAAATCACAAAAAGCACACTTTCTGGACCAACATCAAGCTTTTAGCCAAATTTGGTGTCATTCTGTTCTGCGTTTTGGGCTGTAGTTGTGTATAAATTTTTTTAAATCTCCTTAAATATAACATGACGAAAAGGCGTTTTGGGACCCCCCTTTTTCTTGGCCCCCGCTTGACCGATCACCTCAAAACTTTCAACACAGCAGCTGAACCAAAAAAGGGGAAGATTTTTGAAAATGTTGTGCAGATTTGTCAGGCAGAGCCAAAGTTATTTACAAAACAAAAACGCTTATCCAATAAAATTGTATGAAAAGAGAGTAAGCACCACTCTGATTTGCATCCTTGCAAATCCAGATCCGTAGTGATGGTGAGGATGACGCTAATGGTAACTTAAACCAGGCATACCTGCTGATTCAGAAGTCTATCCATCCCTGTCCACAACACTCATACACTAAGTATAGTGAGAGCAACATAGATCTTTGTGAATTCGCCAAAGAACTGCTAAGAGAAAGAAAAACAATGGTGCCTAAAGTTTCTAAAGTTGCTTTAGCCATGGCAAGTGTGATAGGAATTCCTGCCAATGTATTAATTGTGACATTTTATCTGCTGGAAAAGGCCAAATGAAGACACCTGAACAGTTGTGATATCATCTTAGTTGCTCTGGCAATCTCTCTCACTTGCCTTGAGTGCGCTATGCTGGGACAGTCTTATGCTTATTACGTGGTTCCTGGCATACTACGTCAAGTTACAGCATGGTCTTGCAGCTGTTGTTCCTAGTTCAGTGCCTGTCTCTCTGACTTCTACTGCGTGAAGATCGTGGACTTTAACAACCCCCTCTTCTTCTGGTTAAAGCAGAGGATCTCTAAGTTAGTACCCTGGCTGCTTATGGGGTCTGTGATAGGATCATTGGTCCTCAGCATCCCGTCCTACTGGAGATCTGACAGAGAATATCCTCAGAATTCAACAACTAATCTCAAAGCAAACACTACTCTCATGCATGTAGTTCCGACATGGGTAAACTCATACATGTATGCAGTAGGTACATTTGGCGTCTGCTTGCCTCTTCTTTTTGTCATTGCTTCCATCACAATTATCCTCACATCCCTCTGCAGACATACCCAGAAGATGAAAATGAAGGCTTCAGGGTTCAGCCAACCTCGGCTTGATGCTCATTTTAGAGCTGCCAAAATGGTGGGATCTTTCCTATGTAACTGTGTTTTAGTTTTAGTGGCACAGTGTCTCATTCTGTGTCTTCCTTACCCTTCCGTTAGTTTCATTTATGAGATGGTTATTGCCCTTACAGTTCCTGCTCAATCCACTGTCTTGATTCTTGGGATCACCAAACTGAGGCAAGCACTCATTAGGATCATCAATCCTTGGAGAAAGTGAAGAGCTCCCAGGAAAGTACATCTGAGAGGATGGGTGCTTACATTTCTAAGGATCAACTTTGATAGAAAACACTCTTTATTATCTGTGATTCTTAAATATGATGAGTTTGTCTGTACTGCTTTTCAGTCAAAAAACCTGGTACTTCAGAAAAAAGGAATCTTGTACATCTTTTGATACTCAAAAATAACATTTTAAACATTTGAAAAGCACCAAAAAAAAATATGTTTAGAATTTCAGATATTGTTCCATTCACTTCATAGCCATGTCATTTCACACTAGAAATGCATGTTTGGAAATGTTACATGTACAAACTAAATCTGAATGTATTACCATGTCATTTCCTGACATTCAATGCAAATTTACAACTGCAGAAAGCATTTGAAAGGTGTGTAGTGTAAAAGGGAAAGGAATATTTGTAAAATGAATTTAAAATACAGATATTTGACTAAAGGTACAGTGTGCAGTGTGTTATGTGCATTTAGTTACAAAAGGAGGTACAATAAGGGCACAGAGATGTGCAATTGCACTGGGCTGGGTTGCTACTGGTAAAGAGTATAATGTTTTTATTTCATTCAAATTGTCTCAACTGAAAAGTAAAAAACAACTATTTATCTTGTTGGAAAGTTGGTACCTGAAACAGTGCTGTAGCAAGAACTTTTGCCGCCAGGTGAGACTTTATGCCCTTCTTTTCCTAAATGATTCAGTAATGCAATAGTGTCAATGATACAGTCATTTTGGGTTCTAGACGCCACCAAGAGGTCATCTATGTATTGCACCAGGACTGATTTTCCGTGCAATACCAGGGATTCAAGACATTTCTTTAATATCTGATTAAAGATCGAGGAGCTTTCTGTGTACCCTTGAGGGACAAGATTCCAAACGTAGACATGGTTGTCGAATTTGAAAGCAAAAAGATATTTGCTATCTGGATGCAATGTGATGGAAAAGAAGACGTGACACAAGTCTATTACAGTGAACCATCCAGCTCCCCATGGTATCTGTAATAGAATCACCGCAGGGTTTGGCACAACTGGACAGCATGGGACAACAATCTTATACATTTTTCGTAGGTCCTGTACGACCCTATATTTCCCACTCGGATTCTCGATGCCAATTATCGGTGAATTACATGGACTGCTCATTATTTCTTGTATAATTCCTGTTTCAGTCAATCGTTTTATTTCTTCTGCAATTCCTGCTTTTATTTCTGGGCTCATTCTATACTGTCGAGTGTTTGGGTATTCACCACCATCTTTCACCACTACTTTGATTGGGTCAACATTTGCCATTAAACCTACATCTTTTCCTGTAAAATCCCACACTATAGGATCCACGGTATGTTTCAGCTCATCTGGTATGTCCTCTACAGTCAGCTTTTTGATTTCTGTTTCTGGCTTTGCTAACATCAATTTATAAACTCCATCCTCATCAGGAGTCTGAATTTCTACATCATTTGGGGTACAGAAAATGGTGCAATTCATTTTACACAACAAATCTCTTCCCAGCAGATTCACTGGGCTCGAGTCACACACGACAAATGTGTGCATTTCTTTAAAATTACCTATTCTAACTTCCATTGGTTCAGTTACAGGGGTACTAATTTGTTTATTAGAAACACCCACTACTTGGATCGCTTCTCCCGAGAGGGGTAGGTTTGGAACGTCTGCTGTTCTCACAGTAGAACGGGTAGCGCCTGTATCCAATAAAAAGGTCACATCATTTCCCTTGACTTTCCCTTCAATATATGAACCAGACTGATCTACCGGCAAGGATGCGCCAAGTACGCACTCATCTTTCTCCCCTCTCAGGCACCATCAATCTGAGTCGTCAGCAAAGAATGTGTCACTCAAAAGAAATTGTGATGCTAATGGGTCTGCTCCACTATTTCCCTCCCAATCTGTGGTTTCCACACTGTATCTTGATTTGCTCTTAGACTTTTGCATAGGGGCAAGGGGTAACTGGTTTTGTATTACCTGCCGCTGCTGCTTCCTTTGCACCTCATTCTGCGTCTGCGGATTTAAAGGATTATTAGGCACAATGTTTTTATTCAATACCTCCTTGCACTCGTTCCTCCAGTATCCCAACTTTCCACATCCATGACAGGGAAATTTCTTTTTGGCTTCTTCTCTGTTAAACTTTCCTTTATATTTTCCCTCACTTCCATCTCCCTGGCCTCCTGCTGTTCCAGCATTATTTGATATATTACTCAACTGGAGTTCCTGTTGTTCTGCCAATTTTACCTGTGCCCACATTACCTTTTCTTCCAAATTCTTTATTTTGTAATCCAGCTAGTCTTCACAATATTTTGCATATTTCAGGATTTTATCTATAGGCTTGGCCTGCCAGCATATTTTATGATCTTTGATCCATTGCGAAATTTCAGGTCTCAGGCCAGCACAAACCGATAGATGAAATGGGTCATGTCTTTTGTGTCAATGTTTTCCAGCCCACTATACTGTTTGAAGATCTGCAAGAGACTTCCTTGTATGCATGCACAGATTCAGCTTTATTCTGAGTAGTTCTATAGATTTTAGTCCAATCAGTTTCTTTTGGGGGAACTTTCCCTTTCAGGTACATTATCACTTGATTATATTTTTTCATAACCTCATTGGACAGGGCTCCTGTTTTCGGGTCTCTGGGGTATTCTTCACTGGGCCAATCAATAGCTATTTTCCATTCTGTCACAAATCAACTGGTACCACAGTGTCGAACAACCCATCTAAATCCTCCAGTAAAACCTTTGACACCTTTACAAATATTTCGACCTGTCTGTACCATACCATAGGTTTTTCTCGCCTTTTTGACAAAATCATTTGTAAATGATAAAATATGCTGCCGGGACCATGGAACATGCACAAACCCTCCCCCAGGTACTTCTCTCATGGGATACAGTTGTTCTACCTTTTCAGGTTCTCTTAGCAAAAATTCTGAAGTGGGTTTCTTTTGTTTTGTGTGCACTTCCTCCTTTTTCTTAGCCCACCTGTCTCTCCACCTTTCTAAGTCACCCCATTTTTGCAACACATTCATCAGCTCTTTGATCTGGACTTTTCTCCCCGACACATTCATGTTTTCTAAATCTTCGTCAGTAAATTCAGCTCTGTAAGGTTTCTGCAAAACTATTGATCTGCCAATGTCAATTCCCATATCCATTGCTGCATCCATTAATTTCTCGTGGAATACTCTGGTGTTTTTAGTAATGCTCTTACATATAAATAGTAATTCATCATCTGTAAATGTGTTTAACCTTTCCAATCCCACATTTCCGGACATCATTTCTTCCAATACAATCCTTAATTTGTATATGTCCAATATTTTCTTTGGTGTTGACTTAGGTTTTTCTATTTCTCGGGACCAACTCTCTATTCCTTCTGGGGTAACTACCATTGCATTTATCGTACCTGAGGATGCTTCCATCCGTACCTCTCTAGAACATCCAGGTGTACTTTTTCTAGCAGAATTTGCGTCTGGCTCTCTGATGGGTAAATCCATAAGGGAAATCACTGACTCACATTCACTTTCTTGATCATCTACTATTAAGGTCTCCTTTCTAGGCTGTACTACAGGTGTGGTCAGGACAGGGGCTTTTTTTAGACTAGGTTGTTTATCCCCATATAAGGGTACAACAGGGCCAATTGTAACTGGAATTGTCAAAGCTTCAGGTCTCGTATTTAACACGGACATTTTCTGAATTAACTCAGTTCTTTGTTTCTCCAGTGCTTCCTTTTCCTTCTCTTTTAGCAATTTTTCTAATGGTTTCTCATGCAGAATTTGTGGAACTAAAGGTGGAGCACAAAACGGAGCACTTGGAGTAACTATTCTTGATTCTTCATGGTAAGGTGGTGGATTTTTCATTAACAAATCCTCCATATAATCATCATCCGAATCAGCACTTGTCATTAAAGGTCGTGTTTTCTCTACACATTTAATCACAGGAGATTTCTCTAGTTCTCGTACAGGGTATAATCCTTCCACTAACATGGACTGCCCCCACTGTTTAATCAATTTGTCTCTGGTCTCTTTTGGATTTCTAGGTTAAAACTTACTCCAATTTCGATTGCTTCTAGGCCTATCTCGTCCATAAGCCTCAGTCTCCCATTCCTCTAACGCCTCATACTGTGTTAGTCTGGGTCTGGGATCTAGTTCATTCATGCGAGTTCTTAGATTGTACAAAACTCGACCATTGAAACTACCATTTTCAGGAAAAGCTAATACACCATCATCTTTTGTGTATTTCATCCAGTTCTCTAACCAAACACAGGTGTGATAACACCTTTCGACCATCATGAAATATGTGGGTGCATTAAGTGGTGGAATGATAATTCCTTCTCTAGTTTTAATCACTTTGTCTTTCTTAAAGAAATTCTTAATTCTTTTGAAAAACGAAATTGTTTTCATTTCTCTGTACATAATATTAGGTTTACCACTAATGTATTGTTCGTGTGCAAACCCTTAATGCCTTCTGTCAGGTTGAATACCTTCAATCGGACCTATATGCCACATATACCACAAACCACAATTTTTGCAGTAATACTCAATTTTGTTTTCAAAAATACTTCCAATTCTAGTGCGTTTCTTATTTTCAGTGACCAATTAAAATCTAAGGTTCAAATTATTTCAACCAATAGTTGCGCGGCTTTTCTTGTGAGATGCGTTCTCACGCACCTGTTTTTCACCCCTCCTTAACAATTGCTATCTCGCTACACCCGCTGTCTCAACCAATACCAGCGCAGCTCTGAGTGACGTCAGTGCAGCTCCGCGACTGACTCCCTCCTTTGCAGTTTTCATAAATTTAACAACGTAAAAACATTCCTCAATGTACCTGAGTGACTAATTCAAAGGACAGACAAGTTTCATATACTGCAAGTAAATCCCTTCTGCTTACTCTTCATATCATGCGAGTAGATCCCTTCCGCCTACCCTTCATTCAAGCATTAAAGTACAGCTACTTCCCTGGCCTTACCTACTCCCAGGCTATTTACAAGACCAAAGTTTCACCAGCGAACTCCTCTGCTGACAATTAAGCTTAGAAGAACCTGCTACTCCTTCCGTGTGACCCTTTCTAGGGGATATCACACTAAAAGTTTTGCCAGCGAACTCTTTTCCATCATTTATTCACACATGCATTCCGAAAAACCTAAACAGTGCTTCCAGTTTTACTTAACCATGCAGTGAATTCCTACGGGTAAGGGACCTCACTACAGTGTGACTTCCAGTTACCACCTGCTTATTCTGCCCCCGGGGATTCCAGACAAGACATAAAACAAGTACAAACAATTTAGGTTAATACATAAAATAAAATTTTCAAAATACCTTTTCAAATATAAAATACAATTTTGATCGATCAATAAACTAGCTAACCTACTATCTACCTACCTATCTTAACTAAACCCTAACCAACCTACTAAAGCCTAAATATGATGTATCGATGTGCTTTCCCTTGCACTGGTGCACAATTGGCTGCAATGTGACAGCGCAGACAACCCTGCACCATGGTGCAAGGGTGCCTGCACTGCGGGGATGATTGCTTTTTGACGGGAGGAACACATTCCTGCACAAAAACAATAATTGGTGGTGTTTCCTCTTTCTATGTATGCTGCAGAATGCAACATGCATAGAAAGAGGAAAAAATTAGGGGAAATAAAACTATTTCTCCTTGTTGCGCCTCCTTGCGCTTCCTCTGCAGAGGCGTTAGAATGTGATGCATTCCCGGAATATGAAACCTTATAAATGAGGGAATGTGTCAAGTTCCATGAATGTTGCCTGGGAACACCCATAAAAAAAACACCCATGGCATGCCTCTTTCACACAAAGTGATGAGCAAAATGGGCTGTATTCACAAGGCACTTTGAAATGCCACACAGGGTGGCTTTGTAAATATGGGCACGCACACTACGTGGCTGGTGAGTCAAAAAAAGTGACGCACTGATGGTTAAATAAGCCCCTTAGTTTACGGACCTCTGCTGTGAATTGCAGCCCCTAACACCTCCCCCGAGTGTAGCCTCATCCATTGTAAAAACTTTCTAAAAATAAGAATTGAACTAGAACTGCCTGTGACTCCATTTCTAAAATAGGGCTAGCTGGTTCTTTGAGTGGTTGTCAGGGGCTCTGAGCAGGTTGCCCATGGCACATATCACATGAACCTGGACAGATGTAGAGGCTGTGATATGGTCTTCTTGTCTGACCATGTCTAACAAAAGCATGCAGGTAACTCTGTGGACAAATGAGATCCTGTTTAAATTGGCTGGGTCCTACTAAGGCCTTATGATTTACTTGGAGATCCAAAAGGAAGTCTTCCTTTTATTGCTGAGGCGTTTAAAACCTAAAAAATATAATAGGGTGCGAGGGAGCCAAACTCACAATATTTGCTGATCCCCTGGTGCGGCACGTCTCTCCTCATATTGGCATCCTCGAGCATGCTCAAACATGTAAACACACATACACTTTCTCTTTACTTTCAGTGGAATTTTGATTTTTTGCTTCTTGAATATTATATAAACTATCTCCCACCAAGGCACATAAAAGATGAATCCTACAATGGTACCGCTTGGATTAACAGTTTTGCACATGCTATGGGCATGCTGTCCACCATGGCACTGGGGTTCTGTTCTGTTCTGGTGAAAGGCCCTGGACCTCCTCTAAAATCACAATACAATGGTTCTTTTCAGCAGCATATAAGTGTAGAGGGGGGAAAAATGTGTTATTATTGCCAAATCAATTCAACAAGAAATTCTTTGACACATAGTAGCCACCAACAACTAGGTATGGTTAGTTTGTTTATTAGAAAGCAAAAAATAAATGAACATAAAGACACCTCAAGAAGAGATTGTAAAAATACATTGGAATTAGCATGAAGCTAAACCCACGCATCCAGTGAAGTCAATGCAGCATAAACAAAAAAATGAATTCAAGAAATAGAATGCAGAGGATCAGAAAGCATGACTTCAAATTTCCCTGCATCGAGGATTGATGAATATACATCATTAATCTGTCCTTACACTAATTTTAAGATGACATCCCCACTTAACCATCTTCAGGAAGAGGATAAATACTGTCGGCATTTGGAGCCTTCTAAGAAGTTTCTCCACCATTGATTGGTTGCATAGCATAAAGCTATTGCGACATAGTTCGTTCTAAGGTGCTCTTTCTCCAAAGTCAGGAAAAGAAGTGGGCGCTTTCTCTACTCCCAACAATTCAATATCAAGAACACATTTCCCCTAATCCCTTTCAGATCACGCCATCCACTCTGGTACTGACCTAAAGGTAGGTAGGTAGATATATATATATATATATATATATATATATATATATATATATATATATATATATATATATATTTTATTTGCAATACAAGGGATGCGGCACTCTTGGATGGATTTCAAAGCTTATTTTATTTGAAGCGTTTTCATCCCACCAACGCGTTTCAGCCAAACTAGGCTTTTGTTATGGTCAGTAAGTCTCTCTTTACTTTCCCTATTTATTATCCTATGTCTGCCATCAAGTGGCATTGTGGGATATGTAGTTTTACACATATTCAAACAAACTTTACACACAACAGAAAGACATTAGAGCTTCATGGCATTACATTACATTGCTTTTATATCTAGCATGCATTGTTTTTAGACAAGCCAGTAGTTATCGATAAATTCCTATCATGCAAGACAGAATACGCGGTCTATGTGCTGGAGTGCTCCTGTGGGCTGCAGTATGTGGGGAGCACCAAGCTGTCAGTCCACAAGAGAGTGCTCCAGCACCTTAGAGCAATCTCCAATTCCGATGCGACTTACCCCATGGCACGCCACTTTAAAGAGGTCCATAACAACGACTTAGACAAATTAAGATACTTTGTAGTGGATGCTGTATCACCACCCAGAAGGGGAGGAAATTGGGAGGCTACCCTGAGGTGCTTGGAGACTAAATACATACTGGACCTTGACAGTAAAAATCCTAATGGTCTGAACACAACAGAGGATTTGCATACTTGGTTGTGATCTGAATTAAAACCTTGATCCATCTTTCCAAATGTGTATAACTTTTACGTATGAGACATATTAAGTAGAAGTATCAACATACTGTCAGATTTACCAAGGCATTCTTACCTGTTCGGTCTTGACTCTTACCTGTAAGGATCTTGGTAGTGTTTCGCAGAGACATTATGGGCCAAACTCCCAGAAACCCTATCCTACAACCAGTGACTTATCTTAAACACTAAAGGTTGGTGATAGTAGTTCGGGAAGAGGGCTGTATTCGGACGCTAATGGAATTTCATGTAGTTGACCCGCGAAGCAACAAGAAGCACCCTTGGAAAAGATTCTACTAAGTTTGTCTTTAACACCTTTTGGTACTAACTACAGACTAAGGGGGTCATTAGGATGGCGGACGGCCCGAGGTAGAGGGACCGTCCGCAGGGGCAGCGGCGGTCCCTCCATGCCAATTAGGATGTGACCGCCACCCCGGTCACATCCCATATCTTTAACCTTGCGGCGGGTGCTGGTGCAAGGTTAAAAATGCATGTGTTTCATTTACATGCACAAAGTGGCAGGCACTGCAAGGTGCCTGCCGCTTTGTGCATGCAAATGCAGAATGGTACCCCCCATGTGCACCCCCTACCCCCCCTTCACCCTGGGGGCCCGCAACGGGCCCCCAAAGAAAAGACCGTATGCGGAAAGGCATGTCCTGCAGCATATCCTAATATGGCTGGCGGTGTCTGATAGACACCGCCACCATATTAGAGCTTTTCCGCCACGGTAGGAAGGTGACTGCGGCGGAAAAGCGGCGGACGGTCTTCCCGTCCGCTGATGACCCCCCAGCAATCCTAATGTGGCGGGGGGGTCTTTTGTTGTACTGCAGCAGTGAATCCGCATAATCCGGGCCGGCGGTGGCTTCCACCGGCCCGGAGGATGCGGATTCACCGCAATTCCAATGACCACCTAAGTTATTATCCTTAAAGTCAAAAATTCCTACCTGTGATCTACTAAGGTGGGCTTCGCGTCCAAGATGCCATCGTGAGTGGCATTCAGTAGTTGTGGAAGTTGTCGGTTGGGATGAAGTTCTTTTGGAGTAAATGTTGATTGAATCAGTGAAGCCAACAACAAAGTAAGAGAGGTCTAAACTGGTCAAGCTCACGGCTGCCATAGACGTGGAGCAAAAAAGATAAGCAAGATATTGATGATCACAGTCACTCTAGTTGAGTGGGATCACAGTCACTCTATTTGAGTAGGAAAGCCCTCACACACCGACCTAGTCAGTGTCATGCTTCATCATCGGGCCCCACCGAAGAGACCGAGTGTCTCTTCGGTGTGCTGCGACGCCAGAAAGACTGCGGAGCTGGTTGTGTGGGGAGGAAGTGTTGTGAAGGTTCTCAAATTAAAAGTGACTAATAGGGTATCGAAAAAAACTTTAATAAGTGATCCCTAAGACACGTGTAAGTGGTAATATGTGTCTGAATTTAAAAGCCAAGGTTATTAGGATCTAATTTAAATTCAGCTAAATACCACAAATTTGTTAAAATCAGTCAACATGTTTCTGCCTTTGTGGTATATATTCACCATGGCATTCTTCAGGACTATAACCCCGGCGGTATGGACACTCTAATAGTCCACCCTGACCTGGGGACGTGAAAGTGAAAAGGAAAAGTGAAAAAAGTGCTTAAAATGGGAGAGCAATTTGCTCAATCCAAAAAGCCCCAAAATTCGGGGTATATCAGCACTTTAAAATAGGGCGCTACTTGCACCATGGGTCTCGGGAGGGGGGTTGGAGCGCGATTGGCACATCGCCCTCAGCGCTCTCAGCCCGCTTTCAAACCTACTGCAACCCTCTAGACCGGACCCCGACGATGATCATCGTCGGGGTCCGGTCTAGAGGGTTGCAGTAGGTTTGAAAGCGGGCTGAGAGCGCTGAGGGCGATGTGCCAATCGCGCTCCAACCCCCCTCCCGAGACCCATGGTGCAAGTAGCGCCCTATTTTAAAGTGCTGATATACCCCGAATTTTGGGGCTTTTTGGATTGAGCAAATTGCTCTCCCATTTTAAGCACTTTTTTCACTTTTCCTTTTCACTTTCACGTCCCCAGGTCAGGGTGGACTATTAGAGTGTCCATACCGCCGGGGTTATAGTCCTGAAGAATGCCATGGTGAATATATACCACAAAGGCAGAAACATGTTGACTGATTTTAACAAATTTGTGGTATTTAGCTGAATTTAAATTAGATCCTAATAACCTTGGCTTTTAAATTCAGACACATATTACCACTTACACGTGTCTTAGGGATCACTTATTAAAGTTTTTTTCGATACCCTATTAGTCACTTTTAATTTGAGAACCTTCACAACACTTCCTCCCCACACAACCAGCTCCGCAGTCTTTCTGGCGTCGCAGCACACCGAAGAGACACTCGGTCTCTTCGGTGGGGCCCGATGATGAAGCATGACACTGACTAGGTCGGTGTGTGAGGGCTTTCCTACTCAAATAGAGTGACTGTGATCCCACTCAACTAGAGTGACTGTGATCATCAATATCTTGCTTATCTTTTTTGCTCCACGTCTATGGCAGCCGTGAGCTTGACCAGTTTAGACCTCTCTTACTTTGTTGTTGGATATATAACCGGGGATTAAGAGAGTGTCTTTGGAATCTCCCTATCTCTCTCTTTGTTGTTACATGAATCAGTGAAGCGTCAATTGTTCTGGGACAAAACAGCAAAATTAAATAGTGAGTATTTTCCTTAGCGTTGTCTCAAAACCTATCTATTGCCAACAGTATTTCTACTAGATTCACTTTCGTGGACTTACTTGTTTAATCTTTTACTCAAATGCTCCTCACAACGAACACCTTCTGGAAATGGATTAAATAAGAGCCAAAAAACATACAAACTTTCTTATGTATAATATATACTTTAAATGTTCATAAATGTTCTCAAAGTATTAAAGTTCACATCTCCCTTTTCTTTCTTTTTTTTAAAAAAAAAGGAATTTCCAAAAATTGTTCTTTTTTCTTTTTTAAGGTACCTCTCTTGCGATGGGCACCTGAAGAAAATAAGAATGCACCTTCGTTTTTCTTCTCCTTTAAGTTTCATCTTGCAGGTTTGAAGCAGAGTTGAAGACTCTGGAAGCCAGAATTAAACCTGAAAGTTCCCTGGAAAATGAAGACTCCGAGTCCCTGCGCGATGTTTCGCCAAAGAGATCAGGAAGGCTAAGCAAGTTCTAGAGCTTGGGTGTGGCTTTAAATACTTCTGCCACACCCAAGCACGTTCTCCGGTTCAAGCGCGTAGAGGCGTCCTCACGCTGTATTCAGGAAATCACACAATGCGAGAGAAGCCGCACACGTGAGCATTTCCTTGCATGCTTTTTTTCCCCTTTTTTAAACACGGAAGACAAAGCAGGTGATTACAAGTGTCTTTGAGGTTCTTCGAATTGCCTGAAGTGTAAAACACCCTCTCTGTATACCAAGCAAGCAAATTACTTCAAACGTCTCGCCAATGCTTTTGCCAACAACCATTGATAAAGCTAAATACAACATTGCTTTTTTCCCTCCAAAGAAAGCCACGCAAATCATGCCCATTCCCCCATCTCGCAAATTGTTGAACAAACACCAAAACTCCCAACACATTAACACTTTGAGGTGCAGGATGCACGGGATAGGGATGGGTTTTTATAGGGAGCAATATGTAATCCCCCATATTTTTACATGCAGTGCCTACGTTGTTCATGTTTTAACAGTTGGTAGTTGCTAGGGTAGATTCATGACATATACTTATCCCTTAGGGCTCCTGTGAACACAACGCTATAGGAATAAATATATTCGTGCAGGGTGTATCTTCCACTGTTGTTCATATAAATATAAAATCCTAAAAAAAACTTTATGTAACACTTTATTCCACCAGAAGAAAGCTTGTTTTTGTCTCTCTGTCTTTCCTATTCTTCATTGGGCTACTGAGGCCATTCTGGCGGGCTGGCTTCAGTATACCCATAATGTACCTATTTGCACATTTACACCTTTTTATGATGCAGTTTATAGAGTATGCAGGCAATGGATGATAGACAACTACACAAAAAAGGTCGCAACACTTTCGCACATTTTTGTTCTCACATCGGATAGAGGCGAATCAGCAAAATATTTAACCCGAGCAGCTTAAATGGCTATCCACCAGGGCCAGGTGGCGGATATGATTTAGTTCATGAACTTGTTTATAAGGTTTTTACCTTTGTGGTATTATATTCAGGTGTTTTTATACATGTAATTAGCATATTTTGCACATAGTATAATAAGAAACATGTTATAAGATTTATAGTTTTAAACATGTTTGTGGACCTATACCCTGTTCATGTATTGCACATTTTGCACACGATATGCACTGATAGGATATTAGGATTATGGTATTTTGGTATTTTGCATATTCAATATGAAATTTGCGGAGCGCCAGTACATACATGTGGTGACAGACAGTATATTTGCGAATGAGAATTGTGGCAAATATCATGTGGGACTACATTATTGAGATATAGTTCATGCGGCTTATCAGGTTCAAGCAGCCAGGAAACAGTACGGAGTAAGGTATTGATACCACAAGTATAGCGTATTTTGAACAGTTTTTTGTACAGGTGACTTGAAATTTTGCACAGTGCGAATGTAACTTATTGTAAATATGCCAAAAAGTAAAAAAGGCTGTCAGCATAATTGCCATTTATTATACCAGTATTAATACTGTTATTGACGCTAACTTTGCACAGGTGGATTACATTGTGTAACTGCATTTTAGGCTTTTTTATTAATTGCTGCTAGGAAGACTTTTGTTGGTCCGTTTTCCGTATTCATCAAAAACGGGGCACTTTAAATTGTAACAGGAAATGGTGGCATGTAATGTGATCAAGGCTTCTAGGGGCTGAAACGCGTCATGGCGGCTAAGCACAAATAAAGAAGAAAAAATACTTGCACAAATTAAAGTGGAGTCCGTTCCTTTCTTGATTACCGAGCGAAGGGATCGTGGAGAAAAGGTGTATATATATATATATATATATATATATATATATATATATATGAAATCCAAAGAACACCTCTGTGGGGTATCCTTCGTCTGGTGGGGGTGGCGCGCTGCCGGTGAGGTAACCGGTTTTACCATATAACTCCAAAACGGCGTGCCAAGCGCGCACTCAGGTACTCAAAAATCCACACCAGTCAGCAGGTCTGTCAAATAGGTAGGGTTTATTCATGCCATAAGCCCTACGTGACGCGTTTCGCACCCCATGAGTGCTTGTTCACTCATGGGGTGCGAAACGCGTCACGTAGGGCTTATGGCGTGAATAAACCCTACCTATTTGACAGACCTGCTGACTGGTGTGGATTTTTGAGTACCTGAGTGCGCGCTTGGCACGCCGTTTTGGAGTTATATATATATATATATATATATATATATATATATATATATATATATATATATATATATATATATATATATATATATATGCTGCAAAACGCTGCTAGAGCGATCCTCGACCGGACAACGCTGGTGCCGCTGGTGGCAGCAGCCGCCACTCTTTATCTTATACTAGTTCTCAATCCGACTATGTAGAAGGACACAGAGATGGCACACCAGGAGATCTTTGCACAAATCCTTTATTGTGCACTCATAGAACAAGTGTTCTATGAGTGCACAATAAAGGATTTGTGCAAAGATCTGCTGGTGTGCCATCTCTGTGTCCTTCTACATTGTCGGATTGAGAACTAGTATAAGATATATATATATATATATATATATTTATTTATTTTTATTTTTTTTCTCCAACCTCCTAATTTTTGACTGGGGGCAAGCAGGTCAGGCTTCATGTGACTTTCCACTTAAATCTGATTTGCATGGGCATGCAAATCAGATTTAAGTGGAAAGTTACATGGGCTAATTTGAAAAAAGAGACTGCCTTCCGTGATCAAGGCTCGAGTAGAGCAGAAACGTTGGGATTGACTGCTGCCACCATCGTGCTGTCTCACTATTAAATGTACTTGGAATGCAACTTTGCCAAGTGTCGGTGCACTTCTTTGAAAGTCGAGGGAGGTATCGTGTTGATATATATATATATATTTATATATATATATATATATATATATATATATATATATATATATATATATATATATATATATATATATATATATATGTATCTAAAATTACACCTCGCTTCCTGTGTAAAATGAAGCCCAACACTCATTCATATATACTAATGGTCAGCCGATGGCACGCAAATGTTGCAAAATCTGTATTCTCATAGAAACATTTAGCAGGAAACAGGCCGCCTCATTCTGGATCACTTGCCCTTCAAGTACTCAGGTAGGCCAAAATATAGTTCATTACCATAACGATTCTGGATTTTATCAGTGCCTGATAATTCCAGAACAAGGGCTTAACAACACTTTTACTTAAGGCCTTACACAAATGTTTAACAGAGTCTTTATGGGGTCCTGGGGAGAAGCATTATCTGGCCAAAAGGTTTACAAAGACCTGGTGGGATCTTCCCAAAGAAGATCATTTCTGTGTTCTCTTCATTGCATTTGAGTTGCGCAGTAGCTGACCAAAGAAATACAGCAGTCAGACATGGGTTAATCTGTCCACCCTTCAACTCAACTCCCTTATCCGAGGAGAGAAGCAGTTATGTATCATCAGCAAAGCAGAACACTTTAGCTCCCACATCTTCTGCTAGTTGGGCCAGATGGGTAAGATATAAATTAAAAAAGGTAGGGCTCAGGGCTCTCACCAGTACATAACATGAATTGGCAGAGCATGGAGGAATCCAGACTTCTCAGCTCCTCTTAGCTAGAAATGACATTATCCAGTCAAAAGCTTGTCCTGTTACTCACATGGTAAGAAGAAGGTACAGCAGCATCAAGGGAGGGACCATATTGAATGCTGCTGATAAGCCGAGCATGATCAATACAGCCACTGCCCCTGCATCCAGAGCTCTTCTCATATATTCAGATGCTTCCAACTGAGCCGTCTCTGACTATTTCGAGCTCTAAAGCCTTGCTGGCTAGTGTGAAGCAAATTGTTTGCTGCAACAAAGCAGGAAAGCTGTTTATTCACATGTTTCTCTAACATTTTAGTTAGGACAGGCAGTAGGGATACTGGTCTATAGTTAGCAGGAATGGCTTGATCTTCTGCAGGCTTTTTTGTCAGCTGAAGAATCTTTGCCTGCTTCCATACACTGGAGCTGTGGGCATCCTTACTCCTGTATTTAAAATCAAATTGGCCACATGATTGATAATGTCAGCTCCTGATGCAAGTAATTTAGAGGGACATGTTCTGCAGAAGAGCCAGATTTAAAGGCCTTCAAAGCCCACAGAGAACAATCCAAAGAAATGGGCTTTAAGGTGCCCAACTTTACCTTAGAAAGCGGAAACATCCTGGCTTGCTGTTTTATTCAAGAGACTTCATCTGGTCTTAAACCCGCTGACAGGCTGGCTTGAATACTTACAATATTTGCGTTAAAAAACCTGGGAAGCTGTTGACACCATTCTGCCGAGACTGAATTGGAACTATATATATATTTGATTGATTGATCGATTGATTGATAGGCTTTATTTCGATATAACAATATCATAAAAGCTTGTACAACAAGTATAAAACACAAAATTTATAGCAATCACTTCCTGATTACAAAAAGGGAAAAAAGGGAATAAAATGTTAAAACAGTTAAAACAAGAATTAAATTGACAAGGACAGCCTTCTTACACGAATCAACCATGACCACTTTAAAAAATTTGAAACAGCGCAGACAACCAAAGTGGATGTGTCAGACATTAAAATGCGTAGCGCCACTTTGTGATGGCGGGTACCTAAGAGTCTACATAAGGGTTTGAGCCAGCGCCTCCTAGGTGCACAGTAATCCGGACATTCGAAAAGAATGTGGGCTACCGACTCTACTTGAGTGGGGCAACGAGCACAAAAGGGGGAGAACTGGTGAGCGGATTTCCATCGGGCAACTAGTTCACCTACTGGAAGGGTCCCCACTCTGAACTTAAAATACAGGGCCCTGTCAAAAGGGATGGAGATCATATCTAAATAAGGTTCATAAGCCACCACATCTTTAATCCTCACAAAGGCTGCTGTGGAATTACAATGACGGGGATCTGTAAATAATTTAGAAGAGACCCAATTCCGATACAGTTTCTTAATCATGGCTTTAGGTGGGGCAGTGCTCGATGCCCACGCATCACCAAGCCCTAGCTCCACTAATAGCCATTTTACATCCCTCAACCATTTAATCCGTGACCAGCCTTCCATGGCCATGACCTCTGATAGCGCCTCTGCGTAGGAGGCTAATTCGGGCACCCGCCACAACCAAGCCCAAAGAAGCAGTGGGCAGAGTTGCGCTTGGTCCTTAATCGATCTGCAACCTAGGTCCAACAGCACAGGTACTGTAGGTGTGCTCAACGGGAGAGCCATCAGATCTTTCAGAAATTTGCTCTCCGATCTTGCTAATACGTCCAGGTTGCAAGTACCCCACAACTCCGCCCCGTACAAGGCAGCACTAACCCCTCTGGCTTTGTATATCTCCACAACTGGGGCAATAGGTTTGCTTGTGGAGGAGCGTTGTTCCTTGAGTAATACTCCACCCACCCTTTTATGACTGAGGAGCATTTTTTGGATGTCTGGGTTCCAGCTAAATGAGTCGTTAAGGCGGATACCCAAATAGTTGAACTCGGATACCCTCTCCAATGGGACAGAATTCAAAGCCGGAGGGCGCCCAGGTTTTTTAGGCGGATTCATAATCAAATACTTATATTTATAAAACTCCCACCATCCCCTTTGGAGAAATCCCCTAAAGGCATTTGCTTCACAACACAAGCATATTCAATAAATCCCACAATCTCTTAGCCTGCGAAATAACCTTACCTAATAATGTTAAGATACTCTATGTGAACTTTTATAATGCACCCCAGGGTATGCACTGTAATGAAAACATTAACGTTTTAGCAAAATTTTTAACTACATATAAGCAAAGTCAAATCACTTTTTTTCATTTAATTGTGCTGGGGGATTTTAACATACACTTGTGCCAGCAAAATTGTCAGTACAGGGTTTACTCAGATATGGATTATCTCCCTCAATCTCATTTTGAACACTCTATAAAGGGGGTTGCGCTAGAAGAACTTCTGTCTGATATTGATTTATCTGAGCCTGAGTTTATTGACCCTAATGAACGGGTAGCCACTTATAGCGCAAGAGATTCATACTCTGTTATCGATTTTATATTTGTTTCCCCAGGTTTGTTACAAAATGTTATTTTTTATAATGCTGTACAAACTGCTTTTAGCGACCATAACCCGGTAGTTATGGAATTAAGTAACAAAAACTTGGCGATACTTGCTATAATTACAAAGAACGCCCCCCGTACGGATTTATCTGTGCAAGACCAGGGGAGGCGGGTCAAGTGGGGTAAAATTATCCCAGAGGATTTTTTCTGTGAACTTAACGAGAAGGTGGGAGATGAAATCAACACTTGGCTGGACCCTCTTAGGTTTGGAGGTGACATTATTACCTCTTTTGATAATATCTGTAAACAAGTAAGCGTGATGCTAACATCTATCACAAAACATAAGGAGCAAAAACTGCATGGGTGGTTTGATGCAAATTGCTCAAGGGCCCACAGAGTTTTATTGACAGCATTAAAAAAGTCACCCAGGGACACCGAATTGGTAGCTAGACTGAGGAAAAATTATAAATCTGTTGTAGAGACACGTAAGAAAGAGATTAAGAATAATGCTTGGGACTCACTCTATGACAGGGCCACCCTGAAGGATAGTTCCAAATTTTGGGGAATCATTAATACTCCTTTGTTTAGCGAGAATGATAACTCTCCACTGGAACTAAACATATCTGAAAAAGACTGGCTGCTTCACTTCGAAAAAATATATGGGAGTAATCTCCAGATAGACCCATTTGTACCACCATTAAGTGAACACCCAGGGTCACCCTTGCGGTTCACCATTAAGGAAGTCCTAAAGGCTATTGAAGATACAACTGCTCATAAGGCCCCGGGCCCAGATGGGGTCCCTGCAGACATGTTTAAATCCAACCCTTCAATATGGTCAATCGCCCTTACAAATGTTTTTAACAAAGCCAGCATTGATAAAAGTAGATTGCCTACGACCTGGTCACGGTCTATAATAGTCCCCATTTTCAAGAAGGGTCAGAGGGGGGACGCAAGATGTTATAGGCCGATATCATTGTTAGATTCGTCTTTTAAAATATTAGGGAAGGTGATTCTAAATAAGATTGTATCATGGGAAACAAATAATGACATCCTGTGCGATGCACAGTATGGTTTCAGATCTGGCAGAGGCACTGAGGACCAGTGCCTAAATTTACAACTAATAGTCAGTAAATACACTGTGGCTGCAGAGGGGTCAATCTATCTAGCGTTCATGGACTGTCCACAGCTTTTGACCTAGTGAATAGGTCAAAGCTGTGGACTATGCTCCTGGATATGGGCCTAGACCAGGCATTGGTGTACTTCATGGCCGATCTGCATAGGGACCTGAAAGCGGCTATACGCATGTCACAAGATGGGAAGTGCACGGCTGACTTTAAATCCGGGAGGGGAGTACGACAGGGGTGTATTTTGGCCCCAATACTATTTTCTTTATACATTAATGCATTAAGTGTAAATTTGGCGGCGGCATCTGCAGACGTCCCATGTATGGGGGGTACTAAATTACCAGTATTACTATATGCTGATGATACAGTTCTGCTGTCAAGGACTCCCGTAGGTTTGCAACGCCTCTTAAACTCCTTTGGGAATTTTATGCAAAACCTGGAACTCGTAATTAATGTGGAGAAATCGCATGTGATGTTTGTGGGGAAAGGGAAGAATAATACCAAGACGCTCTTGTGCAATGGCTCAGTAATATCAAAAGTAAACATTTTCACATATCTGGGTGTAGTGTTTGATGACCTGGGCAGCTGGGCCCCCCAAGTGGCAAATAAAAGAGTAGCAGTGAAAAAGTCATTGGCTGCAATACTTGGCTTCGCAAAAAGATTGGGTGGGAAACCTCCTGAGGCCATTTTGGCGATTTACAGAGCTAAAACTATGGCCATAGCCAGGTATGGGGCAGCAATTTGGGGTTATAAAGACCTAACTTTGATCCAGAGAGAGGAAAACAAATTTTTGCGAGCCCTCCTAGGCCTTCCCCAATCCACTTCCTCATTTGCGGTCCATGTAGAGCTGGGTATGGGCTATATTGCGGACATGCTAAACATGGCACCGCTTTTATTATGGATCAGAACTTGGCTTAACCCCAAACTAACACTGAACCATAAAATTATTAAGGACTGTTTGGGGCGGGATAGAGTGGCTGATATCAAGTGGCTGGCATACATTAAAACATCTACCGCACTCCTGGGTCGCCCGGAATTATACTTACATCCGGAAAATTTGAATGAAGATGACATAAACTGGGTAAAACAGAATTTCATTAGGTGCCGTGAAATGGAGCGAGAGTCGATTGAAATTTCTAAATCGACAGTAAGATCACATTTTTTGTTGATCAGTTCAATGTCAATGCAACCATATCTGACTGTTGTCACACGTCCTTATCACCGTTGGTTGCTAACCAAATTTAGATTCAACCAGGCACATTTTCTGTTGGGTAAATATGAAAATTGGTGCACGCCAATGGAAAATGCTCCATGTGAATGCGATAATTTTTCCGACCAGGATTTGTTACATTTTATCTTTTTTTGCCCCTTCTTCTCGGAAGGTAGGGTAAAGTACATCAAGCCTCTTCTGAGGGAAATGGGGTTCTTACAGGTGAAACCTGCATTGCTGTTCCTACAATTAATGGAAAATCATCGAGTGATGTTCTGTGTAGCCAATTTTTTGATTGCTTCTATTCGTGCTAGACGGAAGAGATCTCATATGAGCCTAGATGGAGTTAATGTAAATGTATGTCCATACCTGGTAGTATGAATTAACTTCCAAGCTCTGCTCCATCTTTCATATACTTTTAAAAACGGTTTCATGAATTATTTAAATATAACAATGAAATTCCTGTGCACTGGGTCATTTTATATGTACTGTTAATGAAATTTAAAATGTACAGTATTTTTAAAGTTTTGTATGATGTTTTATGTATTTGTATAGCATACTTTTATGATTTTTACTTAATCGAATAAAGTGATCTTTGACTTGACTTGACTTGACAATAAATCCTTAATTTATGTTTCTCTGCACAAGCAAGGGAAACATGGAATCTCTGTATTATATATTAGAGTGATGCACCAACAAATTTCTAATGAGGCAGTTGATCCTTTGAATTGTATGAAAAGAGAGGAAACTAACACCCCTCTTATTTGCATTTTTCTAAACTCAGATCCGTAGTGATGGTGAAGATGACGCTAATGGTAACTTAATCCAGGCACACCTGCTGATTCTGAAGTCTATCCATCCTAGTCCACAACACTCATACACAAAGTATAGTCAGAGCAACATAGATCTTTGTGAATTCGCCGAAGAACTGCAAAGAGAAAGAAAAACAATGGCGCCTGCAGTTTCTACAGTTTACATGATTGTGGTAGCCTTGGCAAGTGTGATAGGAATATCTGCCAATGTATTCATTGTGACATTTTATCTACTGGAAAAGTCCAAAGGTAGACATCTGAACGGCTGTGATACCATCTTAGTTGCTCTGGCAATCTCTTCCACTTGTTTGCAGTGCGCTCTGCTGGGAGAGTCTTATGGCGTGAAGTCTGTGGTTCCTGGCATACTACTTCAAGTTACAGCATGGTCTTGCAGTTGTTGTGCCTGGTTTGCCGCCTGTCTCTCTGTCTTCTACTGCGTGAAGATCGTGGACTTCAACAACCACCTCTTCTTCTGGCTAAAGCAGAGGATCTCTAAGTCTGTGCCTTGGCTGATTATGGGGTCTGTGATAGGATCATTGGACCTCAGCATTCCCTCGTACTGGAGATCCGACAGAGAATATCCTCAGAATTCAACAACTAATCTCAAGGCAAACACTACTCTCATGAGTGTAGTTCCGACATGGGTAAACTCATACATGTATGCAGTAGGTACATTTGGCGTCTGCTTGCCTCTTCTTTGTTGCATACCCAGAAGATGAAAAGGAAGGCATCAGGGTTCAGCCAACCTCGGCTTGATGCTCATTTTAGAGCAGCAAAAATGGTGGGATCTTTCCTATGTAACTGTGTTTTAGTTTTAGTGGCACAGAGTCTCACACTGTTAGCTCCTGGCCCTTCCTTGAGTTTCATTTATGGGATGGTTATTGCACTTTCAGTTCCTGCTCAATCCACGGTCTTGATTCTTGGGATCACCAAACTGAGGCAAGCACTCATTAGGATCATCAATCCTTGGAGAAAGTGAAGAGCTCCCAGGAAAGTACATCTGAGAGGATGGGGGCCTACTTTTGAAAGGCTCAACTTTGAATGAAAACACTCTTTATTATCTGTGATTCTTACATATGATGAGTTTGTTTGTACTGCTTTTCAGTAAAAAAAACCTGGTACTTCAGGAAAAAAGGAATTGTGTACATCTTTGGATACTCAAAAGTAAAACTTTAAACATTTGAAAAGCACCAACTAAAAATATGTTTTGAATTTCCAAAATTGTTCCATTCACGTCATAGCCTTGTCATTGCACACTAGAAAGGAACTTCGAAATTTACACCACCTAATAGTTGGTAGTAAATAACGAATCCTTAAATGTAAAAAGCACTCACTTGAGTACTCTCTACATTAAGGATTCAGTAATTAACCGAATCGGTATGTTAGGAATTTGGAAATTTTTACCGATTCCTTAAGTTACCGATTCAGTAAATTACCGAATCCTACAATTTGGCTAGCTACATCTGAAAAGCCTAATTCCAGTCGGTAACGGACGAAATTTGGTAATTTCGGCCGTTACCGACCGGAATTTGGCTTCCTAAATCTGGCCCTTAGTTACTAAAGGAGGTGCAATAAGGGCACAGAAGGGTGCAATAGCACTAGGCTGGGTTGCTACTGGGAACGAGTACAATGTCATTATTTCATTCAAATGATCACAACTGAAAAAGTAAAAACCAACTATTTATATTGTTGGAAAGTTGGTACTTGAAACAGTGGCGCAGCAAGACCTTTTGCCGCCCAAGGTGGCCCCAG
Source organism: Lissotriton vulgaris (assembly GCF_964263255.1). NCBI lineage: Eukaryota > Metazoa > Chordata > Amphibia > Caudata > Salamandridae > Lissotriton > Lissotriton vulgaris. The sequence goes on along the minus strand of NW_028253588.1, from coordinate 329,651 downwards.
GGTTTGCCACCCGTATGTAAAAGCAGAGGGGGGGGGGAGATTCCTGTTCTTGCCGCCCTTCGACGCCCAAAGGTAAGAGCGGGGGTGAGGCCACTGCTCCCAATACTCGTGCTGCCCCCGCATTCCCTTGTTACGCCACTGACCTGAATTTAGTCAGTTATGCTTAGCTTTGCAAACTACACCTTCACCACTAACTTGCACTGCATATGACCTCATACATGACATCATTGACAACGTCTCTTTGACTAAATACTACGAGTGGGATGGAGCCTTATTTGGGCTCGGCTTTTTTCCAGTACGATTGACTTACTCCAACTAGATTTAGGCTAGGGATGCCGCTAGACAAAAAACTGTTTGCCAAAATGTAGGGCTCCGAAAGTATGTGCTCCTGGTAGTCCACGTCACTAGGCTTCCAGGTTTTTGCTACAATGCCCACCTCTTGATGAAACTTGTAGCTATTTATGTATCATTACTAGCAGCCTGCCCCGGCATTGCCCGGGGCAGAATGGGGCTGGGGGCAGCATCGCAGCAGGAGAGGTGCAGCAGAGCGGCCGAGAGCAGCAGAGCGTACTTACAGTGTTTCCTTGCTCCCGTTTTGTTGGTCCTGGCCGCTTCTGCCCACGCTCATGTCCGCTGGTTCTCCGCGCTCGTTTTCTTGGTCCTGGCCCGTTCTGCTGACTGTCCTGTCCCTCTTACTCTGCGCTCCCCTGGGTATGTCGACGCTCCTCTACTCGCTCCAAACCTTGGAGGGTGTCGCTTCCTTTCTCCTGTCCGCTTCTCGCAGGGTGTTGCTTCCGGCTTCCGCGCTCCCCCGTGATGTCAGCACGCATCAGCACGCATGTTGTTAGCTGGCGCTACTTCTAAGGGACAACTTTCCCTTAAAAATTACGTATCCCTTCTAACATATATATTTTGATTTTATATAGCCTATGTCCTTCTGCTTGCCCTGACGTTTTCAAAGATGTATTGGGTGTTTGGATTGGTGGTGTACTTTTCGAGTTTACCTGGCTCAAAGGACACAGTTCTCTCTTTATAATAGTAGTATATATATAACAATATAACATCACCAGCCTCTAACAATGACATGACCACATGCATGCGCGAGTGTCTAACGTATGCTTGAATTCATTTTAAATGGAAGTGCTCCTTCATTGATTGTTCACATTTGCAGGTGTGTGGATGGTTAAGTGTATGAATGTGAGAGTGGCTCAACGGCTGGATAACTAGATGAGTGAATGCATGTTTGGATGAATGATCAAGTACTTCATTGAATGATGGAGTACATTGATGGATGGCAGGAAGAGTGCTGACGGTAAGAGTGAATAGGGGGTGTAGTGCAGAGTGTTGGGCAAGGGTAGTGTGGTATCTTCAAGTAGGTGAGGTGAGCAGTGCGGAGAAGGGTCAATGAGTGGTATTTGGAGGCTGAATGAGTGAGTGACTCCATGTCCAGAAGTTCACTTGGAATGGGAAATGAGGTACATTCTGCTGTAGGGCTCAGGTTTATACAATCCAATAAAAACAACAGAGACACAAAGGATAAGAATCAATGTGATTCCTAAAGCATTGTAATACAGAAATAGAGATGCGTCTTCACTGGAGAATCGTGGCCCAAACAATTACAAGTACACACAATTGTTATGAGATCTAGAGGTCCATCTAACATAACAAAGAAGCAATACCTGGATCTGACCTTTTTTTATAGGAATGGTGCAGACCACATAACATCCAATTTAAGAAGCTTCTGTACTTTATATGTTTTTAAGAAAATGATATGCATTTAAGAAAAACGTTTCAAATCAGTAATATCACCCAATCTTGCCTAGAGCTACAGCAGACTGCACCACTGTCTCCAGAAAGACCTCACCAGAATCCGTAGAACATGGAGTGTGACACTGTATGGCCATTAATAGGAGTTATTGTCACAACCACATTCCTTTCTAACCCTTTTACGACCCACCCTCATTAATGCATATGCCAAAAATCATGGGAAATAGCTACAGCCCTGATTGGTGGGCCACTTCGACCATGGTGCAACTGTACATACTGCACTAATGACATTGGGGTGGTTTGGAGTTTGATGGAGAGGGTACTCCATAGCAAGGGCGATGGTCTACCCTCTCTCCCAAACTGAAGGTCCGTCCACCACACTTAAAGTTGGGTGAACCTTCAGTATGCCAATGGCAGAAACTACTCTATCTCATACACCAATATGCATCTCCGATGGCCCAACAGAGTAAGGGTCATGAGTCTTATTTTGGCAATTGTCTGCTTGGCAAGTGTTCATTGTCTGTCACCACTAGGTAAAACCTGGTGGTAAGGGCCCTTAAAAACTGCAAAATGACCCCAAGTCATGGAAGAAAGCGCCAAGGTTGAGGGTGTTGTTTTTTCAAAAACAAAATTTGCTTTTTTTTTAATTATTAAAAAAGTATTAAAGTTTGGTGTATAGCTCGATCATGTTGATGGAGCTGTCCATCAAACTTTCAGGGACATTCCGGAAAATGTAAGACATGTCTACTAGGCAAGCAGATATCTCTAAATTTGGTGGGCGGGGTCCCCTTGCCGCGGTGGGAGTAAAGTACTCCATCATGGCAGCATTTAATCGATCCACCAAAAGTTTAATTCAGGCGCATAGTTACACATTTCTTGAATGCTATTTAACTGAACGCTTTCTTCTTGTCTTATTCTGGGGTTTGAGGCCCAGGAAGCTGTGAGAGCCCTGGTGCTGAATGATTGACAGAGATTCAGCCCTATGACAGGAGGCTGATAAGGTGTTACCAGGATAGGCGGCACTCCTTCCCTGAATGCACCAGCGGCACGAGAAAAGTCTGGGTCTTAGGAAAGGTGAGCACTGACAGGCAGAGATTACATATGCAACAGACTGCATGCCCTTTTACATGAATTTAACACAGTGTAATGATGTGTCTTCTCAAAGAATTAGGCGCAAAGCACTAATCTTTGATGCAAATGGGAACGAGAAAGTGATACCTCTCTCGTAGATGAACTGCACAATGGAAGACCAGGAAACTTGGGATCAATCCCTACTTCCACGCTTACCTAAATTGTATGAACTAAGCAATTTTTAAAATAGTTGTGCATTATTTTCCTTTGTCTTCCCATTTCAGAGTTGACCCCCTTGAAATACAACTGTTCACAATGTGTGTTGTACAAAAGTTTCTCTTGAAGACTGAGGACCAAACTATAATGCCATCATAGGCCACTGTGATCTGTGAGTTTTCCCTGCCAAGTGGTGCCACCCCAGGCCTGTACCCATGAAAGTAAGCCTAAGGTGCTTTCAAAGTGGACCCGATGCATCCTCTGCTGAATGACTCTTCCCCAAGTAGAACTTATGCATCTACTCGCCTGCGTGGCGCAACTACGAGCAGAACTGATGCATCGCTGCTGTTGCGTGGAATGGACCTGTCTCAAAAGACTTGCATCGCCGATGCATCCTGCAGATTAGGACCGATACATAGCCTTCGGATCCACCACTGCACAACACTTTTTCCAGTCCAAGCTACTCACATCCCTCTTTGATGGCAGCCTCGCCGACAATGCAGAAACTGTACATCGCAGTTTCACTACATATCAGATTTGATGCATTCCCGCTGCTGCGCCTTGCATACTCGTCACTGGACTTCACATTGCAAACCTTGTTGACAGGATCCTCGACATTGACGCAACAGGACCTCGCACCACAGCCTCATCACATCTCAGAACCAATGCATCACCTTGGCTGCACAACTTATCTACGACGCGACTCCATGTAACGCTCCGCAACCAGGATTTAAGGTACTTTGGTTCTGCGGGTCCAACTCAGTCCCTCTAACTGGCCCACGCTCCATCTCGGTCGGCCTGAACTTTTGACTTTGACCCAGTCCGTCGTGTGCAGATTTCTCTGGTTGGTGCTTCCTGTTGATAAGTGCGAGAACACAATTAATTCTTTAAAAACTAATGATCCAAGTTATACTTTTTGATTTTTGTAGTTTTGGTCTTGTTTTTTTTATTAAATTCTTTTTGTTTTTCAAACTTAGAGGAGTATCGTTTTGTATGGTGCTTTCACAGTTTTATTGTTTGAGGTGTTGCACAAATACCTTACACACTACCTCTAAAGTTAAGCCTGACTGCTCTGTGCCAAGCTACCAGAGAGGGAGCACAAGTTAATTTAGACTGCCTATCTCTTACCCTGACAAGGTTTGTGGTTTTGCTTGATTAGGACCAATACCCCAGTCAGCTAGTAACCCAATATCTAACGGTGTGGTATTGCTTGGCGTGCAGGAAGCATACATGCTTGAGCAGAAATAGTTGAACTGGTCTCCTAAGAGTACATCTACTCTCCTTGTCCAAGGAAAAGATCTAGTACTCAACAGGGAGAATTAAAAAAATGCTGGTACTCAGTATCTGTAAGTGATGGCCCATTTAAAGCACAGGATCAATAATGCAGAGAGCATCTGAGGACAGTCACACTCTCACCTATGTGCTTGCCCCTCCCTCCGTGCTCTATGTTGCTGCTCTCTCCCTCTTTGCCACCCTCTGTGTGCTGCTCTGTCCTGTATTCCCTGTCTGACCCCCTGAACTCTCCTCTGTTGCCACCCTACCCAAGCCTTTGGGAGTAGTTGCGGTCTCGTGTAGAGATCAGCCTTGCACCCTATGTTCGTAGCTGCAGGAGATGCTGTGATCGGAGGGCAACAGCTGTGGGGTAGGGTTGGGGTGGAAGTGCCAACACACTGGTGTGATTGTCATTAGCAGTCTGGAAAGAGGCATTTGTATTTTAAAACATATGTAATTGGGGGCTGTTAGAAAAGGGGGTCTCTAGTTGGCAATACCTTTGTACCAATAGGGATCCTTGATTCTAGTCAGAGTCAGAGAATACACACTTTAGATTACCCCTGCTCACCCCCTTGATAGCATGGCACATGCAGACAGGCTTATCCCAAAGGCAATGTGTAAAGTATTTTTACTCAAAACACACAGTAGCACAGTGGTAACAGCACAAATGGACACCACACCAGTTTAGAAAAATAAAGTATCTTTATCTATACTTAACAAGACCAAAACGACAAAAGTCCTACATACAATTATTAAGAAAAATGACTTTCAAAAGGCTTTAGCAACCGAGCCCATAGAAAACTATGGATGCAAAATTTCTTGCAAAGTAACTGTCATTGCAACAAAATTCACCAAGCCAAACAGCCGCAGCTATGGGAAGCGTTGAAAAACAAAGAGATGCATTGTTTCCTGAGAACTTTGTGGATGCGATGCGCCACGCTGCAGGGCACAGGGGAGCGGTGCATCGTGTCCTTTCTGTAGGGGGAAGCAATATGTCGATTCTGAGATGACTCAGATCCACGTGTGATGCGTTGGGGAAAACTTGCCGCAAAGGGACGATACGTGGAAATCCGGGATATGTTGGGCGAACGATGCTGCGTCGTTGAGCTGTGCTGCGTCGATTTCTTCAGCCATGATCCCTCGATGCGTCGATTCTTACACTGACGACAGCCGCTGCATCGTTTCAGCAGCGGCTCAGTGATGCGTGGAGATTCTTCTTGCACCACGGCGTTGCGTCGGTAAACTGTTGCAAGAAGAGCAATGCATTGATGTTCTTGTTGTGTTGCTTTCCAGCTCCCAGCAGTAGAAACAACCTCCTGAGGCCCCACACAGTCACAGGCACTTATTGGCAGGTCAGAACTCCTGGCACGGAAGTTCAGGGGAGCTTAGGGTGAAGTCTTTGTGTTTCTGAGACTTCAAAACAGAAGGAGGCCAGCTCTACTCAAGCCCTTGGAGACTTTCCTCAAGCTAGGGACACAGCACACAGCAAAGTCCTTCTCCTTTCCTTGGCAAAAACAGAAATTGCAGGCCAACTTCAGACACACAGCAAGGGCAGTATTCTCCTTAATTTTCCAAGCTCTTCTCCTTGGAAAGGTTCCTCTTGATTCAAGAAGTAGTCTAAAATCTGGGGTATGTGCCCCTCTTTTTATACAGTAATACAGTAACTCTCTTTGTTCTCTCCTGGCCCAGGGCTCTGACCCCAGTCCAAAACAGTTCTGGGACACTTAGCAAGTGCACAACAACCTCCATTGTCAGTGTGAGCCCTAGCTCCAGACACACCACAGGAGGAACAGAGCCAACATTGTGGAAGGCAGACACATCCCTCTTCAGGTTCAGGTGCTACTCCTCCCACCACTCCAAATGGCGATCAGGCCTATTCAGCCTAGCGCTGACCCATCCAGACTCTCTGGAGCCACTGCACCTCCCCAGTACCTGTCACACCAAAACCAGACAGTCAATACACATCCTGGCAGAGGCACACTGGATGGCTAAGTGAGAAAATACCTACTTTCTATAAGTGGCATTTCCAAACACAGAATGTAAAAATTACCCTCACTAAAAGATGCATCTTAACATTCTGAGATCAGGCATACAAAACTTTATTTTCCTATTGTGTTCCCGGGAGAAGTTATGTTTCTGAAATGTTACAAGCGACCTCCCCATTCTATCCTATGGGAACAGATAGTCTTGCAATAGTGAAAAAACAAAATTGTCTGTTTTTCACTATCAGGACATGCCACACACATCAGGGCATGTCGTACCTTTCACATACACTGCACCATCCCCACAGAGGTCCTTGGGCCTACCTTAGGAGTGACAGTTAGGGCCTGGCAAGTGGTTGCACTTGCCAAGTCGACATGGCAGCCCTAGACTGCCCACAGGTTTTGCAATGGCAGCCCTGAGTTACAATTACAGGCTTCTTACGTGGGCGACACAACCAGTGCTATAAGCCCATTAGCAGCATTTGATTTACAGGCCCTGTGCACACACAGTGCACTGTACTAGGGACTGACTAGTAAATCAACAATGCCAATCATGCAATCACCAATCCATAAACACAATTTATAGTGATAGAATACGCATGTTAGCATTGAATAGCAGTGGTAAAGTGCCCAGAGTCCTAAAACCAACAAAAACAGGTCAGAAACAGAAGGCCAAAAAGTCTAGGGATAAATCCGCTGAAAAAGCCAGCTCTAACAGGGGCAGATTAGGCAAGTACCCTGCCAGTCACAGCACATATGTTGGCAATGCATATGATGGAAAATTGCTCCACACGTTGCTTTATAAAAAAAATATATGTTTTTTGTTTTTTTAAATATGGTTACTCCACAAGCAGATCTGTACAGCAGTAAATTCCAATTGCCTTTTTACCTTTGACTCTCATCAGATTTTCACTGTTTGTTGTGTGTGTTACGAAAGTAGGGTTCTTGCTGCTCCTGTCTCCCATTGTACAGATGTTCGTGTGATATTTTTGACTGACTATGCACTTGCCACTCACTTTTAAAACCATCTCCCTTTCTTTAATTCACCTGAAATTTGCTATGCTGATTACTCAAGCTGGTCATCGTCAGAAGCAGGTTAGACTGCTTACATTTTAACTTGAGTGTTACTCTCTCATGTTAAGTGAGAGGAGTTCCCATCCATGAGTGTTTACTCATACAAGAAAATGGTGCGCACAGTGGTAGTGGCATCGGCGGTGGTCTAAGCCCAAGATGTCTTCCTTTGCCCATATAAATGTGTGCTGCAACAATTCTGTCCTGGATGATAGATGTTGAAAAGTAGAATCTGGCTACTGAAAACTTCCCCAGGGCCTTATTTATGAAAAGTGTTGCATTGCTGTGTGAAAGCAGCAATGCAACACTTTTCAGTGTCTATTTCTTGTGACACTATGGATGCCCCGTTTTTACTGTACAGTGATCCATGTTGTAAGGAAAACAGACGCGAATCCAGCAATGGGTACTTTCATATGGGGCAATCCCCATGTGAAAAGGCCAGCATCACCCCTTACGACTGCTGTGAGGCAGGCGTAAGGATTTGACGCAGTGGCATCCTAGAAGTGTTGCAGTGAAATCTCATAGATTTCACTGCAACACTTCTACAAGCCTTTCCTAAGGCAGAATGCCCACCCTGCATACATGATACCTGTCACAGGTATAATATAGCACCGGAGTTTACAAAATTAGGCATCTGCCTAAATGCGTCACTTTGTAAATATGGTGCAGTGTGGTGCATTTTTTACACAGCCGCAGCATCACAATAAGTGGCGCAGCAGCTGCGTAAGGATTTCCTTAATAAGACCCCCAGCTTCTGGCTTTTTGAACCTTTAGTTTTCGTACCTCTGCTGTGAATCAATCCAACATCCACCTCCCCCCAGTGTAGCCCCGCCCACTGTAAGCTCTTTTTAAAAATGAGAATTTAGCTAGACCTGCCAGTACCTCCATTTTAAAATAAGGCTAGCTGCTGTGTTGAGTGATTGTGAGGGCCTCTAAGCAGGTTGCCCATGCCACATATGCATCTGGACGCATGTAGAGCCTGTGAAATGGTCATCTTGTCCGATCCTGTCTAACAAAAGCATGCAGGTAGCTCGGTGGACAAATGAGATCCTGATTAAATTGGCTGCGCCCAACCAAGGCCTGATAATTCACTCGGGGATCCAAAAAGAAATGATCACTTTTATGGTCTGATTTTGGCTCTTTGGACAAAATATACATTATACAACTATTGATGGGCACAAGATGCATATCTACTGGATGAATCCTTGGATATGAATTCCGGGGTCACAAGCACATATGTTATGTTATGTTATGTTATGTTATGGTGCTTTTGTATAGCGCACGGCTACTCGGATAGAGTGTCCCAGCGCTTTCCACCTGCAACTCAGAGTAAAAATAACACAACACAGCAAGAATAGAATCAAAAACAGAAAAGAAAACAGTAAAAACAGCCTAAAGATTAAAAAGCCAGGTCTTCAGGCTCTTCCGCAACTGGAGCAGATTGGCAGTGCTGCGGAGCGAGAGAGGAAGCGAGTTCCACAGCTGGGTAGCTTTACAGCTGAAAGAGCGCCCTCCCGCACGGGCCTTCCTCACCCGCGGAACCACCGCTGTAAAAAGGGATTCCGAGCGCAAGGAGCGGACTGGACGATAGAAGGCCAGTCTCCGCCGTAGATATCCGGTCCCTGATCCAAACAAAGCTTTGTGCATCAACGTCAGGGATTTGAACTGAATCCGCTTCCGGATGGGCAGCCAATGTAGCGTCTGTAGCAGCCCGGAAGCTCGAGCTCGTCTTCGCAGGCCGAAAATAGCCCGGGCGGCGGAGTTCTGCACTACCTGTAGGCGCTGAACCAGAAAGCCAAGAAAGAGGGCATTGGCGTAATCTAGCCTTGATCCAATAAGAGCCTGCACAGTAATCCGCCTGTGCTCCTCAGACAATAGGGGCAGGAATTTGCGGAGCATTTTCAAAATTCCATAACAGGTGCCAGCTAGACCGAGAATATGAGTTCTTAGCGACAGCTGGTTGTCCAGCTTGACACCCAGATTTTTAGCCACCAAGGAAGACTGTACAGGAGGACTCATGTCGGACGGCCACCATTGCTGCCACTCCGGATCGGCGACGCAACCAAAGAATAGCACCTCAGACTTACTTGAATTGGCCTTCAGACTGTTCCGCTGGAACCAGTCGAAGACCACTACAAGACAGTCCCGAATTCTCTCTCCATCAAACTCCTGGTCTTTACCGCATGTGAAGAGGAGTTGCGTATCGTCGGCGTAGGAGACAATCTGGGCCCCATATGCCTCCACCACGGCCGCCAAAGGGGACATAAAGATGTTGAACAACGTGGGGCTCAACACAGAGCCCTGTTGAACCCCGACTCCCAGTGGCGGCATCTCGGCAGAACTCTGGGAAACCCAGACCGTCTGGCGGCAGCTTTCAAGGAAAGATGTGAACCATTTGAGCGCCGTCCCCCTAAGGCCGATGTCATAAACCTAGCTAGAAGCGCCTTGTGGGGACGGTGTCGAAAGCCGCTGACAGGTCTAACATGACCAACATGGCCCTACCGCCGACATCCAAGGTCTCCCATATCCAATGACCATGTTACTCTATATGTATTTACATATATGTAAATGTACATGTTTTTATATAGCGCAAATTACTGACCGAGGTAGGTATCTAAGCGCTTGCTTAGGGAACCCGTCCTGGTATTCCCCTGTGAGATAACCCCAGCAGGGTATCCACAAGGTGAAAGCCAGGCATCCCGCCGCGAGGGGCCGTTGTGGAGATTAAGCAAGCTATTGCCCAGAGTCGCAGAAGGTGAACCCGTGAGTCGAGAAGGCACCGGAGCGAGAATTATCGAGTCCGTGGAATTTTTTAGCCCAAGACCCGCCGAGGCGGGGAATTGAACCCTGGTCCAGGGACGATCTCAGCTTCCGGGTCTGCCACCTCAAACCCCTGAGCCACACTTCTCCACATACTTAAGAATTTGCATATCGCAGTTTAGTTTCAAGGAGAGCCATTTTAAGATGCTAGCATTCCTGGATGGGGTGCTCCATGGGGGGCACTCAGGTAATGAAACAAAACCTCAGTTGGGTCATCAATAAGCTGGAAGGAGCTCAGCATTAAGAACTGAGGTGCACCCTAATAATGGGAAAGATTTCTGGGTCTCATCTAGAGCTGCAGAAGGCAATCACAAAGCTAGGAGAAAAACATCATCCTAAGCCTCCTGGATGGAAAGTTAGTGATCCCCAGAGATGCTGAGACCTCTGGTAAGATTCTGCCAGGCCTCAGTTTGTGTGTTCCTGTGGGAGTGTTAGACCCTTTTGCATCTCGCTATAAAACGATCCTTATTTTCTCCTAGATGATCATTGATAGTGACACTAAAATTGTGTTTCGCAGCAAATAACTAAAGCCAATACGTTTGTGGCTTACAATTCTTCGTGCTTGGCAAAGGCTGTAGGCCTGATGTTGTCAAAGGGAATATGAATTGTCAAAGCCAAAATGTCAGATTTTTTTTATAGTGAAGATGCAATTGGTATAATTGTAATGTTAGAGTTAATAGAACTAGTGGATAATATAGTGCACCCATTGTCAAAGGCTGTAGGCTTTCTTTTTCCCCGCCGCGTCCCGTGCAAGTAAGAGTGGTGGGGCGGTGGGGCCGGGTGGGGGGGGGGCACTTTGATGGACGTTAATGAGGGAAAAATAATTATTTATTTCATTTTCCCTCGTCATTGTCCATTGAACTCACCCACCCCCCACCCACCAGGCCCCACTGTTCTTACCTGCACGGGTCGTGGCAGCTTTTACCTTACTAATACTCTTTCCAAAGCAGCAGGCCTGACTTATCTTACAGAATAACTGTAAATCAGTGTGTAAAAGCATATACAGAGGGAATTGTGTTTTAGGAGTAATGTTTTGAATGCATACAAACAATTAAAGGTGCCCTGACAAATGGTGTGTAGCCCAAGCTTAGAGGGTTAGTTGCCTAGTGGGACCTTTTGCAAGAGTATACGTTTTGCACCACTTGCTGTCTGGGAGGCCATGTAGAGAGTGTTCTAATTGGTTTTCCTGCATGTCACATTGCAAATATTTGCTATTTTTTGTGTAGTGTTCAGTTTTGTGTAAAATAAAGGGGTATATTTACAAGGGGATATCGCCACCAGAACGTCACTTTTAGTGACGTTCTCGTGGGGATGTCTCTTTCTCCTTATCTACATAGTGGCGTTAATCCACTTAATGTGGCTCAATGCCACCTTGTAAATAAAGCCTCTTTTCATGCTTCATTAAGCGCAAAAGGGGCATGCAGTGGGTGTTGCAGTGGGCGTCCGCCGCAACACCCATTGCTTTTTGATGCTGCCCCATATTTACTTGTCTTAGGCAGTGCCAAAAACTTAAACCAGTGAATACCTGGTGTTGACTGGCGAATCGAGGAGAAATTATTAATTTCTCCTGGTATTTTGCTCTTTCTATGTGTGCTGCATTCTACAGCAAACAAAGAAAGAGCACATCGCCTTTCAAGATTGTTTATGAGCAGGAGGGTTTCCCTTCTTGCACATAAACAATCGCCCCTAGGCAGCTTGATTTGGGCCAGTGCTAGAGGAAGCACAGGGGTGAGCCATATTTTTGTAAATACAGAGCATCCCAGCATTACCACTTTTCGAGTAACACCTCACTCCGACATTATGTTGTAAATATATCCCCCACAGCCTTCAATTCTTAAACAAAAAAGCACTTACTGAACTATGATGAATTTAATGTTATTTGATGCACTGCTGAGCTCAAACTTTCTCATCCACTGTACTACCTTGGGCCATATTACAGAGAGTGCCCTAAGGGCGAAATGTGCATTTGTGCCCGCACTTTGGTATTACAGAAGGGGCCATAAAGGCTTGTGTGGCCCCTTCTGTCATACCAATAGCTCTGGCGCACATAAAGAGCCAGCACCTTCTTTAGGGGGCATTCCCTTATTTGCATAGGGGCGTGCCCTATGCAAATGAGGGAATCACTTTGCTTTTGCACCTGTGACATATTACAAACATGGGCGCAAAGGCAATGAAGCTCTCAGGCGGCGCACTGACAGTGCGTCAAAGAAAAGGTGGTGCACTGTCAGTGCACCCCCTGAGAGCAGCCCTCTGGTGAAGGGAAAAGGGGTCCTGTGGACTCCCCAGACATACCCTTGTAAGCGGGTGCACTCACTGCCTGCACATGCCTGCAAGAGGATCTCTTAACTCCTTCGAAAGTGCAGGCGGATTCCGCTTGCCCATTTTTCACAGGAATGCGCTGCCCTGGGGGCAGCACAAGTTTGCGGCTACACTGGGGCAGTGCATTCCATGTAATAGGGTGCACTTTCCCTTTTTGTGCCTGGTGCACCTGTTTTAAGGTGCGCCTGGCACAAACAGGGATAGTGCACCCGTCACATAAGAGGGCCCCATGTGTCAACTTTGGACAGCCCTTCCTCTCTCCCCTAGAGTCAACTGCTCAAAAGAGCACTCTGTTCCATGTCTGAGGGTCTGCAGTTCGGGTCCACTTAACACCAGAGTTGTAAGGCCCAATTCAACCTCCATCTGAAGGTGTGGATGCTACATGTGGCAGAGGTTGGACTCCTCTAATTTCTTGATTGTGAGTCAATGAGGACATGGACTATCTGTGTGCAGCAGCTTCATGGCTTCTCTCACTGTGTCGCTCTGTTCTAAATTGCACTCCTTGCTTAGTTTGAAATCTGCACCTTTGTTTTGATAAATGAATAGGGGAAAACAAACACAGAAAACCATACACACTCAAAATGTGCAGAGACACACACACTTTCTCTTTACTTTTAGTATAATTTAGTCTTTGCTTCTTGAATATTACATAAACTACCTCCCGTCAAGGCACATAAAAGCTGAACATTACCATGTTGGACCTTAGATTAACAGTTTTTCACATGCTATAGGAATGCTGTTCACAATGACACTGCTGTTCTGCCTCTGTTCTGGTGTTGTAGGGGTCTCTTCTATTACTTGGTCAGGCTCTATATTGTGCCATACAGTTCAGTGCTTGATTGTAGTTGCAATCCCAATCAAGTTTTTTCATTGCAGTTCAGAGAAAGTTCTGCTAACAGAACAAAGATGTAATACCTGGATCTGCCCTTTAGTCCATTTTCAATGAGCATATGATTTTTTTTATATGAATGGTGTAGACCCCATAACTTGTCCAACTTGAGAAGGTTCTGTCCTTTATATGCATTTCTACTTTCTACTTCTCGGTGGAGCTTATCGTGTGATGATACCTATGCATCTATATCTGTGGAGGATTGACATATATTCTCTACTGTATTCAGAACAGTGTGCTGGTAAGTTTGTTTTTCAATGTAATAGGTCTGTCTTCAGCACCTGAAGGTTAAGTGTTACAACTGCTTCAGCCTCATGGAGCATTTTGGAGCTATTTGGAAACCAATGAGACATTGACAATATGGGTCAAAGCCTTATGTATAGACTTTTTGTATGGAGCGCTTTTTCCACACAGGTCTTTGGACCTCTTAGGAAAGTGGAGGGATTGAGCACAATATGGGTTGGGCCTGACAGAGGTCCCAAAATTGGATGAAAAAAATGCGGATCTTGCAACACCCAAACACTAAGGGCTTCATTAGGATGTTGGGCAGATCGCCACCGCCATGGTGGCGGTGGCGATCCGCCCGACAGAAATGCCTGCCCGCCACCCTTTTCTCCCCCCCACATTACAATGGCGGGGGGGAACGCAACAGAGGGAAACACCGCCCACCACTTTTCCGCCCCAGTCGCCTTGCGGCCGGGGTGGAAAAGGAATAATATGGTGGCGGTGTCTAATAGACACCGCCAGACATACTATGATGGTTGGGGTGCAGTGCCTTTCCGTGGCGGCGATGCCGCCACGGAAAGACATGCGGTCTTCGCTCTGGGGGCCCCCTGCGGGCCCCTAGAGTGAAGTACAGGTGGGGGTGCACATGGGGGGGGTACCTGTGGTACCCCTCTTCATTGTCATTTGCAAAGCGGCAGGCACCGCGCGGTGCCTGCCGCTTTGCACATGACAATGTTAAAGTGCATTTTCAGCATTGTGGCGGACGGTGCAGAGAGCACTGCCCGCCACAATGCTGAAAATACAGGATGTGCCCGCCACTGTGGCGGGCACATCCTAATGGCACCCCCGGGACCCCCGCCCTTATGGGGGGCGGTCCCGATCTACGATGGGATGACGGGCGGGCAAAGTCCGCCCGTCATCCTAATGGAGCCCATGAACTCTTCTTATGAAGCACTTTATGCATGGAGTACTTTTGGTCTCTCGCACTATTATCGGAGCTGTTCCAATTTGGGTATGGTACGATGAGCTGAAATGGGACAATGCCAATAAATTGAAGGACCCAAATTGGATGAGGTCAATCGGTATAGAAAATAAGTAGATCCAAAATTACTTTTTAATAGTGATTTTTTTCTTTTGGGAATGACGTATACATGATAAGGCAGAGAGTGGGAAGTGAACATATCAGTATAGAGTGATCAAGTAAGTGAGAAAATGACAGGGTAGGGTGGAGGAGTGTGAAGGAAGTTATGTGTTGAGATGCAATGATTTTAATTAATCGAACATTAATAAATATCTTACATCACAACTGCTTTTATTCTTTTTTTTTATATTTATATAGATGTCCCATCACCCCCTTTGGAGAAATCACCTAAAGACAATTCCATTTTCAGGCTTTGGTTCACAAAACAAGTATAATCAATAGACCCTTTATTTCTGTTTCTCTGCACAAGCAAGGGATACATGGAATCACTGTATTATATATTGGAGTGATGCACCAATAGATTTTGAATGGAGCAGTAGATCCTTTGAATTGTATGAAAAGAGGGGAATCTAACACTGATTTGCATCCTTCCAAATCCGGATCCGTAGTGATGGTGAGGATGACGCTAATGGTAACTTAATCCAGGCACACCTGTTGGTTCTGAAGTCTATCCATCCTAGTCCACAACGCTCATTCACAAAGTACAGTGAGAGCAACATAGATCTTTGTAAATTCATCAAAGAACCGCAAAGAGAAAGAAAAACAATGGCGCCTGCAGTTTCAAAAGGTTACATGATTGTGGTAGCCTTGGCAAGTGTGATTGGAATTCTTAGCAATTTATTCATTGCAACATTTTATCTGCTAGAAAAGGCCAAAGGAAGACGCCTGAACAGCTGTGATATCATCTTAGTTGCTCTGGCAATCTCTTTCACTTGCTTTCAGTGCACCCTGTTAGGAGAGTCTTATGCTTATGACTTGAAGTCTGTGGTTCCTGGCATTCTACTTCAAGTTACAGTATGGTCTTGCAGCTGTAGTTCCTGGTTAAAAGCTTGTCTCTCTGTCTTCTACTGCTTGAAGATCGTGGACTACAACAACCCCCTCTTCTTCTGGTTAAAGCAGAGGATCTCTAAGTTCGTGCCTTGGCTGGTTTTAGGGTCTGTGATAGGATCATTGGTCCTCAGCATCCCGTCCTACTGGAGATCCGACAGAGAATATCCACAGAATTCAACAACTAATCTCAAAGCAAACTCTACTCTCATGCGTGTAGTTCCGACATGGGAAAACTCATACATGTATGCAGTACATACATTTGGCGTCTGCTTGCCTCTTCTTTGTTGCATTGCTTCCATCGCAACTATCCTCACATCCCTCGGCAGACATACCCAGAAGATGAAAATTAAGGCATCAGGGTTCAGCCAACCTCGGCTTGATGCTCATTTTAGAGCAGCCAAAATGGTGGGATCTTACCAATGTATCTGTGTTTTAGTTTTATTGGCACAGTGTCTCATTCTGTTTGCTCCTGGCCCTTCCTTGAGTTTCCTTTACGGGATGGTTATTGCCCTTACCGTTCCTGCTCAATCCACTGTCTTGATTCTTGGGATCACCAAACTGAGGCAAGCACTCATTAGGATCATCCATCCTTGGAGAAAGTGAAGAGCTCCCAGGAAAGTACATCTGAGAGGATGGGGGCTTACTTTTGAAAGGCTCAACTTTGACTGAAAACACACTTTTTATAATCAATGATTCTTGCATATGATATGTTTGTTTGTGTTGTTTTTCATTCAGACACTGGTACTGCAGGAAAAAGGAGTATTGTACATCTTTGGGTATTCAGAAATAAAACTTTAAACATTTGAAAAGCACCAACTAAAAATATGTTTAGAATATCCGAAATTGTTCCATTCACGCCATAGCCTTGTCATTTCACACTAGAAATGCACGTTTGGAAATGTTACTTGTACCAACTAAATCTGAATGTATTACCATGTAAATTACTGACATTCAATGCATATTTACAACTACAGAAATCAGAAAGGTGTGTGGTGTAAAAGGGAAAGGAATGTTTGTAAAATTAATGTAAAATATAGATATTTGATTAAAGGTAATATTTGCAGTGTGTTATGTGCATTTTCTTACTAAAGGAGGTGCAATAAGGGCACAGAGGGGTGCAATCGCACTGGGCTGTGGGCTGGGTTGCTACTGGGAAAGAGTACTATCTTTTATTATTTCATTCAAATTGACTCAATCGAAAAAGTAAAAAACAAATATTTATATTGTTGGAAAGTTGGTCACGCTCAAAATCATGTTATTCTGGGCAAACTACGTATTCTCCCTGTGCCTAACAAACCAATCCTAAAGGCAGTGTGTCTCTTTGGTTCACCTGTAGAATTCTGTTTGATGCTATAGGTTTAATCTGATTACTATTAAAGGTTATGAAAAAGGGAGTACCCTGGCTAATTTATAGTACAAGGCATTTGTTAAAAGTCAGTAGATATTTAAGGGCAGATTGCTATTACACTGTGAAAAAAGGATCTAGACAGACATTTTATTCCATAGAACACTTGCCTATCCGGCAGTCAAGTGTATCGGTGGTGGTAAACCCCCAAAGACAAAACACAGGGCTAGCTTTTCATTCTGATAATTTTTTTTAAACCCCCTTAAAGTGAGCTGTGTTTTGTTTTGCCAGAAGAAATTTAATATGTTTGCAATGTTTTTACTGTATTCCTGATGATTATCTTGTGGCAAAGCTTATGCTCAGTACAGTAGGCTTGAGCTGGATATGGAGTGGTGATCATAAGGGCACTTGAGCATGAGCTGGTTCACTAGGAGAAGTTATGTTAGATGCCATATGTTGGAAAATGGCCCGCTCTGCAAGTTCATACCCAAACATTTGGCCTTCCTCCTTCACTTTTTGTTGAACTTGTTTTTGTTGACCATAGAATTATGAGCACGTTACATGCTTTACATGCATGGTGCCCTCACCCTAAAACATGGTACCATTGGCTTTAACTCAATTTGTGTATTTAATTTACTTAGTAGCCCCTACTAAAGTGCTTTACATTTGCCCAGGGACTGTAGATTAAATGCTAATGGGGGGCCTGCAGCAATGCTTGAGCAACCCACTTAAGTAGCCCTTTAACCATGTCTCAGGCCTGCTATTACAGAGACTGTGTGTTCAGTTTTAAGTTCCCATATCGACCTGGCAAAATAAACCTTTTTCCAGGCCCAAACCTTCCCTTATTATTCATATAAGTCACCCCTAATGTAGGCCCTGGATAAGCCAAAGGGCAGGATGCATTGCATCTAAAAGGCACGACATGTACATTTACGTTCTACATGTCCAGGTAGTGAAAAATGTGTTTTGCACTACAGCAAGACCTATATCTCCCGTAGGATAACATTGGAATTACCTTATTACATTTTATAAAAGTAACTTCCAAATTGGAAAATATAACTGTTTCAAGTTTGCAAATGACATTCAGACTGTCCGTCTCAGTGACTTCATTCAGGACACCGCCACCAGGTTTCATAACTGCATGCAACAGGTTAGTAAGTGGATGTTGGAGAACTGGGTGAAATTGTTCTCAGGCAAGACAGGGGCCCTGCTTTTTGGTGCAAACACCTCTTTTTGGTCACTCAACTGGTGACCTAACAAACTTGTCATGCTCCCAACACCTGCAACTGAAGTAAACAATGTGGAGCCATTATTTATACAACTTTATCTTTGAAACATCAGGCTATCTTCTTCCACCTTCTACACGCAACAATCTAAAAAAAAATGTTGTTTCTGCCCTTATCCTTTCTAAATCAGTCTCTAGAGAGGTCTTCTTGGCAAGTTACAGGTTCTCCAGAACGCAGCAGCCCAACTCCTGACAGAGATTCCCAGGCATCGGTCTGTCAAACAAGCTCTCATCTCTCTTCTTTGGCTCCTCGTGATGAAAAGGATAGATTTTAAAGCCTTCTGTATTCAAGTCAAGTCAAGTCAAGTCAAAGAATTTATATAGCGCACTACATACCCAGAGGGTCTCAAGGCGCTTAGGGAGGGGAGGAGGATTACTTGTCAAATATCCATGTTTTAAGTTGCTTTCTGAATGCTAGGTGGTTCTGGGTAAGGCGAAGGTAAGTGGGGAGTGAGTTCCATGTTTTAGCTGCCAGGTATGAGAAGGATCTGCCTCCCATGGTGGTTTTGTTGATGCGGGGTACAGTGGCGAGGGCTTGGCTGGAAGAACGTAGTTGGCGGGAGGGGGTGTAGAAGGACAGTCGTGAGTTGAGGCATTCTGGTCCGATGTCGTAGAGTGATTTGTGTGCGTGGGTTAGCAGTCGGAAAGTGATCCTCTTATTGACGGGTAGCCAGTGGAGGTCTTTCAGGTGACCAGAGATGTGTTCGTTACGCGGGATGTCTAATATGATCCTGGCTGAGGCGTTTTGGATTCGTTGGAGTTTCTTCTGGAGTTTAGCGGTAGTACCTGCGTAGAGGGTGTTTCCGTAGTCTAGTCGGCTCGTGATCAGAGCATGGGTGACTGTTTTTCTGGTTTCGGTGGGGATCCAGCGAAATGTTTTTTTGAGCATGCGAAGAATGTTGAAGCAGGATGATGAAACGGCGTTGACTTGTCTGGTCATCGCGAGTGAGGAGTCCAGGATGATGCCCAGGTTCCGTGCGTGGTCTGTCGGGATGGGTGCTTTTCCAAGGGCTTCCGGCCACCAAGAGTCGTCCCATGCAGAGGGGGATGTACCTAAGATGAGGACTTCTGTTTTATCTGAGTTCAGTTTCAGACGGCTGCGTTTCATCCATTCGGCAACTTCTTTCATTCCTTCGTGTAGGTTAGTTTTGGCGGTGCTGGGGTCGTTGGTGAGAGAAAGGATCAGTTGAGTGTCATCCGCGTAGGAGATGATGTTGAGGTTGTGTTGGCGGGCGATGGCCGCGAGGGGGCTCATGTATACGTTTAAGAGGGTGGGACTGAGTGAGGATCCTTGTGGAACGCCACAGATGACTTCAGTGGCCTCGGACTTGAATGGTGGAAGGCGGACTCTCTGGGTTCTTCCGGTGAGGAACGAGGTGATCCATTCAAGTGCTTTTCCTTGTATTCCGATGTTTCTGAGGCGTTGTAAAAGGGTGCTGTGGCAGACTGTGTCGAAGGCTGCAGAGAGGTCGAGGAGGATGAGGGCGACTGTGTCTCCATTGTCCAGTAGAGTTCGAATGTCGTCTGTTGCTGCGATGAGGGCGGTCTCAGTGCTGTGTTTTGCTCGGAAGCCAGACTGTGAGGAGTCGAGGGATTTGTTGGCTTCGAGGAAGGCGGCGAGCTGGTTGTTGACAGCTTTCTCGATGACTTTGGCCGGGAAAGGAAGGAGCGAGATGGGGCGGTAATTTTTGAGTTCGGTGGGGTCCGCTGTGGGTTTTTTCAGAAGGGCGGTGAGTTCAGCGTGTTTCCAGCTTTCCGGGAAGGTGGCGGAGTTGAGGGAGCAGTTGATGACGTCTCGGAGGTGCGGGGCTATGACGGAGTCTGCTTTGTTGAAGATGTGGTGAGGACATGGGTCTGTGGGGGATCCTGAGTGGATGGAGTTCATCAGGCGGGTGGTGTCCTCAGTGGAGATTGGGTTCCAGTCGTTAAGGGTGTTCAAGGGGGGAGAATGTTCAGCATATGGTTGGGTGGGTTTGTCTCCGGGTTGGTTGTCGAAGCTGTTGTGGATGTCTGCAATTTTGTTGTGGAAGAATAAAGCCAGGGAGTCGCAGAGGGCTTGAGAGGGGGTGATGTCATTGGAGTTGGCCGAGGGATTGGTAAATTCCTTGATGATGTTGAAAAGTTCCTTGCTGTTGTGGGCGTTGTTGTCTAGTCGATCCTTGAATGCTGTTTTCTTGGCCTTTCGGATTAGTTGGTGGTGTGTGCGGGTGGCGTTTTTGAAGGCGTCCTTGGTGCTAGTGGTTGGGTCTTTTTTCCAGGCCTTTTCAAGGGAGCGGCAGAGTTTCTTAGACTTCTTAAGATCATCGTTGAACCATGAGGCCTTCTTGCTGCCAGGTTTGCGTTGACGTTTTTTCAGTGGTGCTAGGTTGTCGGCGGTGTTGGATAACCATAGGGTGAAGTTGGTGGCGGCTTGGTCTGGGTTAGAAGAGTGGGCTGGGGTGTTTAGAAGGAGCGATGAGGAGATCTGGTCGATGGTGATTTTGTTCCAGTTTCTTTGCAGAGTTTGTTGGGGGTGGTTGATGGGTTTCGGCTTGTTGTAGGTGAAGTGAACGCAGCTGTGGTCAGTCCAGAGGAGATCCGTAGTGTGGCTGAAGGAGACATGGTTGCTGGAGGTGAAGATAGGGTCGAGTGTGTGACCTGCGATGTGGGTGGGGGAAGTGACCAGTTGTTTAAGTCCGAGGTTGGCGAGGTTGTCCAAGAGGGTGGTGGTGTTGCGGTCGTTGTTCTTTTCAAGGTGAAAGTTGAGGTCTCCCAGAAGGATGTAATCTTTGGAGGGGAGCGCGTGTGGAGTGATGAAGTCCGTGATGTCTTCACTGAATTTTGCGCGGGGTCCTGGTGGTCTGTAGAGGAGGGTGCCTCTGAGTGTGGTCTTGGGGTCGATGTGGATCTGGAAGTGAAGGTGTTCAGAGTTGGCGAGGTTGACGTCAGAGCTGGTTGAGATGTGGATTGATTTGTTATGGACGATAGCGATTCCTCCTCCTGTGTGGCCGGTACGGTCCTTGCGTGTGATCTTATAGTCTTCAGGGATGGCAATGGTGATGTCTGGGGCGGAGGACGCGTTCATCCATGTTTCTGTTAGGAAGGCGACGTCTGGAGAGATGGTGTCTAGTAGATTCCATAGGTCGATGGCGTGTCTGTGGACCGATCGGGTGTTGAGAAGGATGCATTGTAGGTGGTTGGGGTCGGGAATCTGTGGTGTGGTCGTAGCGGAGATGTTGTCGGTGCCGATGAATTTGCAGGAGTAGCAGGAGAAAGGTCCGTGGGTGTGTCCAGGAGCTGCTTGGACGCAGTTGGGGGCGCGACCGGGGTTAAGGGCTAGGAGGGTGGCGGCATCGTAGGTAATGCGGGAGGGTTGGGCATCGCGAGGGGCAGGGGGTCTGGCGCTGGGCGCGGACGGGCGTAGACGGGCTTACCTTTGGCGCACCTTCGGCGTGGCCGTAGCGCGTGGACGCTGCGCGTTGGGACATCTGACATTAATGGATAGTGGAGGGGGCGGAGCGGGGGAGGGGCAGCTGGGAGGCGGGAGGTGGGCTCTAGGTGCTGGTCAGGCACAACAATCAAAATGGTGGGGGGAACGAAATACAGCCTGGGCGAGGTTGGGGTGGATGAGAGGAGAGACGCTTAGGGCAGTGGCACCGGCGCTACGTAGAGTTACAAAAGTGAGTCTGAGCGCTGGCTGACAATCGAAGTCTAAATGCCGAGGTGCACGTTATCAAAATCGGAATGGAGCGCACAATGCTATTTTTAAACCTAAAGTGCAGGCATACAAGGCGGCAGCAGTGGCAGGCAAAACTATGGCAGGCAGGCGTATAGCGCTACAATACCAGTCTCTGTGAAGCGCTGTGGCAGTCAGGCAGGATGCACGGGGAGCGGCCGCTTCCTACGAGGTAGGAGAGGTCACAGAGGACCAGCAGGCAGGGCAAGCCTTCGGAGTCCGTGCGGGGGAGGGGCAGCTGGGAGGCGGGAGGTGGGCTCTAGGTGCTGGTCAGGCACAACAATCAAAATGGTGGGGGGAACGAAATACAGCCTGGGCGAGGTTGGGGTGGATGAGAGGAGAGACGCTTAGGGCAGTGGCACCGGCGCTACGTAGAGTTACAAAAGTGAGTCTGAGCGCTGGCTGACAATCGAAGTCTAAATGCCGAGGTGCACGTTATCAAAATCGGAATGGAGCGCACAATGCTATTTTTAAACCTAAAGTGCAGGCATACAAGGCGGCAGCAGTGGCAGGCAAAACTATGGCAGGCAGGCGTATAGCGCTACAATACCAGTCTCTGTGAAGCGCTGTGGCAGTCAGGCAGGATGCACGGGGAGCGGCCGCTTCCTACGAGGTAGGAGAGGTCACAGAGGACCAGCAGGCAGGGCAAGCCTTCGGAGTCCGTGCGGGGGAGGGGCAGCTGGGAGGCGGGAGGTGGGCTCTAGGTGCTGGTCAGGCACAACAATCAAAATGGTTGGGGGAACGAAATACAGCCTGGGCGAGGTTGGGGTGGATGAGAGGAGAGACGCTTAGGGCAGTGGCACCGGCGCTACGTAGAGTTACAAAAGTGAGTCTGAGCGCTGGCTGACAATCGAAGTCTAAATGCCGAGGTGCACGTTATCAAAATCGGAATGGAGCGCACAATGCTATTTTTAAACCTAAAGTGCAGGCATACAAGGCGGCAGCAGTGGCAGGCAAAACTATGGCAGGCAGGCGTATAGCGCTACAATACCAGTCTCTGTGAAGCGCTGTGGCAGTCAGGCAGGATGCACGGGGAGCGGCCGCTTCCTACGAGGTAGGAGAGGTCACCTTTCCCTATTCCCTTCAGGGCCCTCCTCAATTCTGGACCGGAATACTTAAAACACCGGTCCTATTCATATGTTCCATCAAGAACTCTCCACTCCTCCACTTCCAATCTTGTTGAGGTTTTTAGATTTCGGCTTTCTAACTTGGGAGGCAGACATTTTTTCACCACTACTACCAAACTGTGCAACAAACTTTCCATGCATTTAGAAAACTCCTCAGAACTGATCCCATTCAGGAAGGCCCTTAAGACTTGGGTTATTACTCTTAAATCACCGACCGCAATGGGTGAAAAACTCAGCTGTTTTCTTCCTCTGTCAAACTATTTTCCTATGAGGCTTGTAGCACCTAGATGCCCCCGGGCAGTAGTTCATCCTTTAAAAATATTAAAAAATCAAATCAAATCATACTTTCTCCTCCCTATCTCTCCTACTATTTCCTTCATTTATTCCTCCCTTCTATTTGCCCCAACCTCACTACTCTCTGTGTCAGAGTAATGGGAGTAGAATAGCAGGGAAATGTTTATTATAAGATCATGAACATTGTTAAGATTATAAAAACCAGTTGCACCAGCAAAATATTTTATTGGAGCAACAGCTGTGCTCTTCTAAACAGTCCAGGTCTGGCACACAGCGTTGGTGTGATAAGACGAATGTACATATTGCTATGGCACTTTACTTGTAAATTAGTTAAGTTTCTGAGTACCAGAATGTGATACCTTATGCAAAACCAGACTGTACTGTTTATCTTAGTCTGAGTTCATCAACAAGAATCCACAAGAGCAGTGCTTAATTTGAGCAGTGGTTGCAGGTGGGGTCCACCGGTACTCATTTTTGGAGAACACATTTTATTTTTCCCTATTAGGCTTTCCCTCTGAACATAAGAGGTAAAAGACAGAGGAGCGAAAGAAAGAGGAATACAAATAGGGAATAACAGTGACAAAAGGAGACATCTGGAATCAAAAAGAACCTGCAAGAGTGGGATAAAGAGGGAGGGTGTGTCTGGTAGTGGATGAAAGAGGTTGTGCAGCCTTGGTACTCAGCTTTTATAGTGCTGAGCAAATGTTTGGGCCCCAAAACATATTGTTTTATAAATTCAGCACTGCACAAGAGGTGGTTGGTAGTACAAATCCAGCCCTCCATCATCTCTTTATCCAGAAGCATCTGCTGGCTGCAAGATAGTTAATTAGACAATCCTTCATTGTCTGTGAGGGTTGCTAAATTGCTGAAGCAGGTTTTCATCTAAGTTGACTCTACCTTAGAGCACCTCTTTCTGTGGGAGAAGTTCTAATTTTAAGGATATAAACAAAGAGTATGCAATCACACAAAAGAAGCGGTATCTATTCAGGAGATCACTATGGAGGTCCATGACATATTATGCAGGATATCAAATTATGTGATCTCTGTTTAGAATCAACAATAATGTACAACTAAAAACTTGGCGAAGCTTCTGAAGAGTGCCACTGCTCCTCCACTTAGAAGCATTCTAAAATGTGGTCTTCCCTAGAAGTTTAGGAACTCCTACAAACAAGTACTTTTTAGGGCATTGGCAAACTCCAATTCCCCTACCCTGAAAATGGTCAGAGATCTACACCAGCCGGGGGCTGAAGTATTTCCAGTTCAAGGATAGATAAGAGAAATTAGAAAAGATGAAGAATAAGGAAAAAGCATGCATTTTACCAAAAGGTCTCCACCCACCCATATAAAAATCTATTGGTATGTAAAATTCGACCAGAATGGGAACCTGTAGGAACTATCTAATGATATTCCCAGCAGTATGCCTGAAACCTGTGTCTGACCTTGCACAGCCTTACAGGTGTACGTCTGGGTAAGAGGAACAAGCATTTGCAATGTCAATTGTTTTGACCTTTTCATCATCATGAGAATTTTTAAGATTGAGTAGTACACAGTCTACTCTGCCTTAACTACTGGCATTTCTTCTGAAACAATCAGTTACCTTCTGACCATTCCCTCCCTCTTCTGCTCCATCCAATTCAGCTTCTCTCTCCTATTTCTCTGCACTTTTGTGTACTATATCAAGCTCAACTTCTGGATCTTCTCTGGATTCCTAACCCCCTTCAATGTGTGCCCTATCTTTGAGTCCCTTCTTTCCTTTCCCAACAAACCTTTGGAGAAATAGACAAATGGTCAACTTTTCACCTGTATGGAATGAATGATCAATTTGATACCATGCCTTCCTTTAGAAGATGACTTGAGATCACTTTTAGATCGAGGGACTCTGCTACCCTAATCATATTTGTTCTCTCTATATCCTTCAACATGGTCGCCAATAACATTCTAGTCTCACAATTGAAACTGAAAAGAAGCCTTCTTCTCTTCCTCTCTGATAGGACACAATCTATCCACCTTCCAACTTTCTGCTTCTTCCATTTTCTAAATTACCCATTGAGGACCTACAAGGCTGTTTCCTTAGTTCAGTCCTCTACAACATTATATTACTCCTCTCACATACTTCATCTAATCTTTCCACTTTGAATGCAGATGATATACTCATGAAATATGTCAATGATTGAATTGATTGATTATATAAAAAATTTAAAATATATAAAGTGCTTGTCCTGGGGTAGGTGAAAAAGTTGAACATTGTCCTACCCTAGCACAGAGTAGCAATTACGTTTGTTTTTATTAGTTTCCCTAACTTGAACAAACTCTTTTGTGTTTGCATCTTCATGGGTTAGGTGTTCCATGCTTTTGATGAACCCAATGCAAAAACCACAGTTGATGGACAGAATGCAGAACAATGTCATACATTCACCCTAGTACAGAGATCTGGGCCTACATCCATCGTTTTTTTGCACTCCACACCACCCCAGTTCAGACATGGTCATATGCAAATCAGTCTGACCCTGTGCCTCATGGGAACAGTCCAGCCTGAACTGCCAAACAATGCTTTCCCTGGACCGGAAACAAGCTTCCGAGGACTGGTTTCTGGCATTCCAGCCGTCTTCAGCCCGGCTTGCTTGAATCCAGTGGTGTGGAGACCATGGGACTCACGTCTGAGCATACCCATCCCTGGCAGTTTTAGGCCCAGATCTCTGTACTGGGGTGAATGTATGACATTGTTCTGCATTCTGTCCATCAACTGTGGTTTTTGCATTTTTCACCACGAGTGGGATGGGTTTTTGTGCAGGAAGGGGCACCTTCCTACATGAAAACAATCACTACAGGCATTTTCATGAAAACATTTCTCCTCGTTGCGCCTCGCTACGCCACCCCTAGAGTGGCATAGCATACTGACGCATTTCCAGGGTAATGATTCCATTAAATCTGGAAATGTGTTTGGTTCCATGGGTGTTGGGTGGGAAGACCCACAGCAACACCCATGGAATGCCCCTTTCATGCAAAGTACTGCATGTAAATGGACCATATTTACAAGGGCAGGAAAAGCCACGCAGAGGGGCTTTTCCTGTCCTTGTAAATATGGGGCAGGAAAATGCGCTGCCAGTGCGTCACAAAAAGTGACTTACCTGTGGTGCAGGGGGGTTGCAAATCTGCCCCAGTATGTTTAACGCACAAATGTGTTCTTCTTACAAACTAAAGAGTGTCCCTGC
Organism: Lissotriton vulgaris; assembly: GCF_964263255.1. NCBI lineage: Eukaryota > Metazoa > Chordata > Amphibia > Caudata > Salamandridae > Lissotriton > Lissotriton vulgaris. The sequence goes on along the minus strand of NW_028253588.1, from coordinate 303,009 downwards.
TCCTACTACACAGACTTCATCACGTCATAGTTATTTCACTGTGGGAAGGGGCTAGATAATTTGATCCGGTGTTTCCTCAAGTCTACAGATAAATTACAGTCAAAAAACCTCATGGCTTTTTGGGAGGGAATTCCTAGAGTGACTCTGACACAGAGAATGTGGAGAGGAGATGATTGTGTAGGAAGCAAAACCAAAAAGTCTCCATTGCATTATTTGATTTTTTTTTCCAGTTACATCAGGTGCCAAAAACTGAATACCACATTTTTAATTTCCAACCAATCTCGAACAAAAGGCACAAAAGCAACTTTTGGTTTTGAGTAATTCACAATGATCATTCCGCCCTACTCCAAACCTGATTGTTTTTCAAGACAAAAAGTAAAAAACAGGCATAGAGAAAGTGCAACAAAGCGAATGATGTCCAGACATGTTACATGGTTATTTTATGACCAAACCCTAAGTCAGGGTGTAACTGCGATTTACAGTTTTGAGATACCCGCAAATAGTCTCCACTTTTTTGCTATTTACCTAGACCTTTGCTTCCAGTCATTTTTTTATACTAACAGTTGTCACCCATAAAAAATATAATTTTCATAAAAAACAAGTAAAAATCAAAACACTATTTTGAAGCCAACTTTGCTGGTGAATAATATAACCCTTTCTCTCTCTGTTCTTTTCCCTTTTAAGCATAAAGGTATTTGCACTCATACATTCAATATTTTATAGTTATTGATAAAGACTTTAACATATAAGTAATTACAAATTCAGGGCATAGTTTGTAGCCACCTGCAAATACACATACCTTGTAGGAGTAGCTTTTGGGAGTAGATGTATTAAGTGTAATTTCTAAATATCATTTGATCATTGACAGGTCAACTGAAGCCCCAGTGCCCAACTACTCATGTTGGTGTCCGCTTTCGCTCATGGGCCTGCCACCCCTGCTCCAAGCCTTTTACCAACCACAGTCCTAGAAATCGAACACCCAGTTTGCATGGCCCTACCCTCACAGCAGCCAGTCCCTTTGCCCAGAAGCACCTGCAGGTGCACAACCTGTCCCTCATTTGTTCTTTAGTGTACCACCACTATAGGGTGCAATCAAGGATAGGTTACAGAGGATGCTATTGAATTTTCAATTGTGCCTGTCTGAGGTAGCGGTGATCCCTATCAGTAGCTGGTTTGCCACTCAACAGTACTGAAAATATGTGGAGAAGGCTGGTGTCTCTTTAAATGGGTCTCTTTGAAGGAAAAATCTAAAAAAAGAAAAACAAATAACATTCTGGAAAAGATAACAAAGATTTCAAGTGTCAGCTATATGGCTGGTGATGATACGCAAAGCCCATAAAAATATAAAATAATCTATCAGTAATTCCGAGATACAACTGGACAGTGGACTGGGCAACACGAGGGACATAGATAGCAAGCTAGAGGAAACAATGAACGCTGCCAAAAATAATGATCGAATGAGGTGAGATGCTGCATTGCATTGATCTCACTCTTTAAAATAGAAGGAAAAAAGGAAGTGTCCCATGCAAATAGGGAAACTGCAGCAGAGGAAATGGATAAGATGCTACATGGCTTGCATGTTTGGTTCTGTTTCCAGGCTTTACAGGTAGGTCAGCCATTATTGGTTGGATACAAGTTTGAGGGTTCCATTCTCATCTTTCAGTAGGGTGGAGGACTCACAATCATTCTGCCATCAGTTCACATCTTCAGGTATCTATGCAGACAGCAGACATCACCCCAGAAAGCAGTGGAGCTCAGCACAGCAACCCCAGCATGTGCCTGGAGATGGAGGAGAACCATGACTCCATCCCAAGGTGGTGCACCAGCACACAAGAGAAGGAAGGTGTGAACAGCAGCACATTATGGGATGCCAGAAAAACAAACCAATGATGGCTACATCATGTAAGTTTAGGCTTCGCCAGACAGGCAAAAACAATCATCTCCCAGCAAACCTGGGGGCATATTATCAAGGGGGTTTATCTCCGCTTTTTTGGCTTTAAAAGCCAAGAAAGCAGAGATAAAATTATCTCCCTATTACCTAGCTGTCGCTAACACCAGTTAGCGACAGCTAGTAGGAGATAGCGACCATCTTGGGCCCCGCTTTGCATGTCAGTGAAATTTATCACTAATGACATGCAAAGTGGGCGTGCCAAGATGTTAGCGACTGTAAACAGTCGCTAACATCGCTATCTCCTATTACCAACTTTTGGAGATATTCGCGCTAAGCGGGAATATCTCCAAAAGCTAACACCTGCCCCTGAGCAGTTCTTAGCCATGTTATCCAATGGTAGGTGGATAACATGGCTAAGAGCATTAGCTCGGTAATGCATGAATATCGCTGACTTTTCAGCGATATTCATGCATTTCGGTCGATTTTTATCGCTTAGGAGATAAACCTTGATAATAGCAAGGCTCCGAAGCGATAAAAATTGCCGCAGCTCGGCGATAAAAATATTGCCGCTAAGCCAACATAGCGATAATTATCGCTAGTTGTTGGTAATATGCCCCCTGGTGTCTCCAGGTCGAAACAGGTTTTGGGGTATTCTAATTGCCTTTAGTCCATGAACCCAGTCAAAAGTCAGTAAACCTCTTAAGAAAAAATAATTTGTGAGGAGTCATTTTTGGTGGAGCGTGTGAGATGCTTCCTGCTCACGTGAGCATGGGGGGCTCGGGCATGCTCATCCTCTTCTATTATACCTGGTGGTCTGTCTCACAGATTTGTTGTTGTTATCACTGGCTATTTTTATCCAGGCTTAAGCGTATCCAGCACCTTGCCTAGCACTCAAATCATGCACCTACAACTAACCATTTATGGAACAAATAAACTGGGTATTTTATCTCCTAACCAAATTGGGTCAAAGATCAACCTTATTTCTTTGCGGACACACTTGGGTGGCTTTTTGCTATCTTGCTTTTATTTTAATGGTTATTGAGGTCAAAGAATGACGGATCCGTTAAGAAACCCCACTTGGGTTAGATATGTTTCTCTGTATTGTCCCCATGCATCATTAGTTGAGCTCCACTTTTCGCCCTAAGTGGGAAGGGTATGCCCAGACATGGGTCCCTTGCTGCTGTGCCACTGTATTCAAGCTAGCCAAGCTCTGAGGGGTGATACCACAAAACCGGTCCCATGATGCATGTTTCCTGTCCAGGGAAGACCTGACTTGGAAGTTCGGGGTGGACTGATCCCATGAAGCACAGGGTCAAGACTGATTTGCTTATGGCTGGGGTGAAGTAGTGAGCTTGGGGTGAATGTTTGATCTATTCAGCATTCCACCCCTTTTTTGTTGCTGCTGCACATTTCATCCCTTTTAAACATTTTCATATTACTTTAGTAAAGATCTCCAGCCTTGAAATTATATCTCATATTCATAGGTGCTTTTTAGTTTTGCAATTTGGTTGTATTACATCTCACAACAGCACAAGTAGCAAACACAAAGAACACCCATCCTGCCATTCGAGAGCCTTTTAATGAAGAACAGATATACGCGGTTGATTACTGTATAAATTCCCACTCTTTAATACACTTTATCATTCATGTTTAAATGTTGAGATTGAATTGCTGCTTCTTGCAGATCCTACATTTATGTGCAATAACTGCTGGTAAGAATATCAGAATTTCTAGCATATGATGACATGAATTGGAGGGTTTTTTTATCAGTCTTTAAGGTTGCTAAAAACAAAGAAGCCCACTTCTGTTATGCTCCTCTCCTATGTCTATTTTAAAATGTTTAATACACTTTGCATAACGAAGTTTGAGGAAAAAAATTATAAATTGTTATCATTCTACCAAGGCATGATTCAGTAATATTCTTTAAAAATTCAAATTGTGATTGTTGGTGCTTCAACTCAACATTCGCGAGAAAGAGAGAATCCTGGGCTCTAATAATTAGACAAGATTATTACTGAAAAAGTACAAAATTAGGCTTCTTCCAAGTTTCAGTTCATACATTTATTTAAACGACAAATGATTTATTACAGAACGTAAAAAAATTGTTAAACTCAGAAGCCTTGTTCATTATTAAATGGAATATTTCAATTTGCCTTTAACAAATTTAGTACTCGCAGCACCTTTGAAAATATTCAAATTAATATTAAGACCTAATACAGAAGGACTACACAGCATGTAGCCCTCTGTAGTACACCAACACAATGGCCTCGCTCCTCCCCAAGTAGGACATCTAACATTTGTAACAGTCAAAGCAAGCACACACTTTCATGGCATGTTTTATGCAGAAAGGCAACACAAAGAATTACTTGCACAGTAAATGAGTATAACTGTTAATTTCCAAAACACCTATTTGAAAACAATTTATGACTGGAAACATCAGAAACATGGGAAATGCACCTTAATACAATGGACTGTTTTGTACTACAAACTCAGAAACTGAGGTGTATGTCATGATCTTGTGGTGTATCAAAAGCACAGGACTTCAGCCAAGGAAGCTAGCTATAAATATTGCTGCACTTACAGAGATAGACCACAGCTGCACTTTAATATCAACTGTTTTCTGAATAGCTAAATGAAAAATATACTTGTGCACAACTTTCAGGCATGCACTTTTTTAGAATGTAGCATAGGTAATGTAACAGAACCAAACCTACCACACTGAAATCACTATGACGTGATGAAGTCTGTTTAATCGGACAAGGGACACTCTCTACTCTGCAGGATGAACACTTATGTAATTATCTATAACATGTGTTGTTTCATCATGTAAAGACTCTGGACCACCCACCTCTGCCCACTCACGCAGGGGAGGAACTTTCGCTTTATTTCTGTCTGCGAGCTGCGAGTCAAAGATCAAAGGGGCATATTAGCAACAACTTGCGATAAGTATCACAAACTGCGCCTAGCGCAATTTTTTTATCGCCTCCTATCACTGTATGTTATCGTAGAGTTAACGCAGTATTACCAACTTTATCTCCACTGCAATAAAAAAATGCAGCGATAGTGGCGAATCCCATCTTTAACGTGAGATTTCCAGCGATAGAAATCCTATCGCTAAGGAAAATCTCGCTAAAAGGCAGGTGGGACTTAGCCATAGAATCCACCTCCCTTTGACTATATGGCTAAGGTGTAAAATCCTGGCGCTAATCGCGGTTAGCACGCTTTTTTTATTGCTTCGCAGGTATTGCTAATAGGCGATAGCTGTGTTAGCGAATGCTTTCAGTCGCTACCAGTTTGGGCTCGCCCACTTTGCATGTCATTAGCGATGAATATCGCTGACATGCAAAGGGGACCCCAAACCGGCCGCTATCGCCTGAAAGCTGTCGCTTACCCCTGTTAGCGACAGCTTGCTGATAGGGCGATAAAAAAATCGCTACTTTAGCGGTAAAAAGTGCAGCTTCAGCGGCGATAAAGCCCTTGCAAATATATGCCCCAAAGATTTTACACTGTAAAAAAAAAAAAACAGCACTTTTTATATGGAGCAGCACAGGTGTTGTCCATAAAACATGAATGTTAAGTGATGCGTACGCTATCCATGACCGTCACTATTTGCATTTCTATTGAACTCGACTGAAAAGAAAAGAAACATGCACAGTCCTCTGGCAAGAACAAACTCGAAACATCATTGCAGTAGCAGGACTTCCAGTTGCGAGAGAGAGGACTGTCCGGAAAGCCCAAGACCTTGCCTTTATAACAAGCACTGTCAAAGCCAACAGGTTTGATGGGTGCACTTGTGCACTGACAAAAGTAGTGAAAAATGGTTGTTGCAATCCAAAACAATAAAAAATAATTTACGTAAACATCATGGCCCTTATTTATGAGGCCTTGCGTCAGTTTTGCGCCGCTGGTGCGTCACTTTTTGTGACGCACCAGCGGCGTACGAAATGCGCCTTGTTGCGCCATATTTAAAAAGTGACGCATCTAGGTAGATGCGTCACTTTTTAAACCCCTGCACAACATTATACCTGCGTCAGGTATAATGTATGCAGAGGGGGCGTTCCCCCGCAAAAAGCCTCGTAATAGTGACACAGTGAAATCTATGAGATTTCACTGTGTCACTTTTAGGACGCTGTTGCGTCAAAATCTTGCGCCTGCCTCACAGCAGGCGTAAGACTGATGCAAGCCCTTTCACATGGGGCTTTCCCCATGTGAAAGGATGTATTGCTGGAGTTGCGTCACTTTTGTGGCACACTCCAGCAATGCGTCACTTTTGCTCTTACAGATGCGTCAGAAATACTGACGTATCTATAAGTCCTTGCGACATGATGCGTCATACATTAAATATGACGCATCATTGGTGTCGCAAGGAGTGCGCAGTGAAAAGTGACGCATTGCTGTTTTCACGCAGCGATGCGTCACTTTTCATAAATGAGGCCCCATGAGTGGACAAGAGCGGACGGAGGCTCGCTCATATTTTTAGAGAGAGGGATTAGAGAACTTCACAACATTAATCCTTTTATCCCATAAAAAGGCGGAAAAATCATTTTATGATTTGAGGTTGATAAATAAACACCAGCAACAAAAAACAGCACACTATAAACTCTTAATTGAAATGTTCTGATGTATTTTATTATTTTTTGTAAGCCTTTCAAAAATGTAATCACCAACTACGAGACTCCTGTTTAAAAATGTTGTCACTTTGGGTCATTAAGAAGTTAATTATATATTTATATGTGCAAAGCAGACATGCAGTTTATAAAAAGTACAAGCGAAATAAAGCAAATCCTGTTGCCATTTCTCAATCCTCATGTTAGTATTACATTTTTTATGTATAGCCTGTAATTACATTTGAATTCATATGTTATCTTGGAAAGCAGCCTGAAGACTTCCAAATATAAATGTCATCTTTAAAACCACACAACTTTCTTTTACGTTAATTTCGCCATTATTTCCTCATTATTTCATACTTTACAAATGATAAATATTTATAAATTCATATATTATACTTTAAATGTTGACTCACTTATTCTCTAATCACTCACTGCTTATGTTCACAGACAAAAAGTGCATGTTTGATTTTGATAGGGATAATACATTCTATGCATTCGTTTACATTCATCCATACTAATATAATAAAGAGAGAGCCCAAACCTTTGAGGCAGGTAATCTTAGGAACCACAGCGCCAATCACAACACCCAATACAGCGTTGGAAAGGGCAGTTGCAGCAGAAGGACATAGGCTATGCAGACGCCCACCATATACATTTAAAAGGTAAAAGAACCATGCCAGCAAAGTAGTCCCTTGTGGGCATGTCTGCGTTGTGCTGTGGGCGTGTGCTGGGGCGTGACAAATGCTGGGGGTGTGTGGTACGTTCCGCCCTTCATGCCATGTCTCATATCGTGTGCTAATCCCACCCTGCTCCCTTTAAATACCCCTGCACCCCATAATAATAACCCACCCTTACTCCTTAAAATACCCCAACACCCTTAAACACTAACCCATCTTAACTCTATAAATATACCCTGTACCCCAAAACCCAAACCTATCCCTAAACCCCCAAAAATACCCCTGTACCCCAAAACCCAAACCTAGCCCTGAACCCTAAAAATACCCCTGTACCTCAAAACCCAAACCTACCCCTGAACCCTAAAAATACCCCTGTAGCCCAAAACCCAATCCTAACCCTGAACCCTAAAAATAACCCTGTACCCCAAAACCAAAACCTACCCTGAACCCTAAAATACCCCTGTACCCCAAACCCAAACCTAGCCCTGCACCCTAAAAATACCCCTGTACCTTAAAACCCAAACCTAGCCCTGAACCCTTAAAATACCCATGTACCCCAAAACCCAAACCTACCCCTGAACCCTAAAAATACCCCTATACCCCAAAACCCAAACCTAGCCCTGAACCCTAAAATACCCCTGTACCCCAAAACTCAAACCTAGCCCTGAACCCTAAAAATACCCCTATACCCCAAAACACACACCTAGCCCTGAACCCTTAAATACCCCTGTACCCCAAAACCCAAACCTACCCCTGAACCCTAAAAATACCCCTATACCCCAAAACCCAAACCTAGACCTGAACCCTAAAACTACCACGTTACCCCATAACCCGAAACTATATCTGAACCTTTAAAATACCCAAACACCTTAAAACAAATACCTCAGTACCCCAAAACATGAACCCCTATACCCATACTTACCTTATCCAAACATTAAAAAAAACATGCTTTTGCCATTTATGCATTTACAACGAATTTCGTTGTAAATGTATGCGTGGTAAAAGCATATAAAATGTAATGCCATGCGTTATAATGGCATTGCGGAGTCATGGTACTTTCGTAATGAAAGTATGCGGAGTGATGGTATGCGGAAAGAAAGTTGCGGAATAATGGGTGTTTACCCTCCCCCGGTAAGTACATTGGTGGCACGGCGGCCCACATCACCAGCAACATACTCATATTTTTTCACCACCCATTTGAAAAATGCACAGGTCTCTCTCATTGATGACCAGCACCGACATACACTTTAAGACATACCTCCCACCACAAGTTCTAGAATTGAGAACTTTAGAGCTGGGGAGCTATGTTCGAATCTCGGCATCAGCTCAACATCCTGTGATTCCAGGCAAATCGCTTTGTCTCCCCATGACTACCACAAATGAATGTGTTCTTCTGTAATGTAAAGTGTGGTCTTGCCCTGTTGTCGAGTTCGCGCTATATAATATTGCAAGGAAAAATAAAGTAGGGAAACTCGAGTTCACACACGACTGAATGCGCACTCTTAAGTGCATCAGCAGTGCACTGTGAATCAGGGCGTTTCACAGGCCTGTCACAGATAAGAAATTCTATCAAAACAAAATCCTACAAAACAATATACTACTGGCCGGCAGCAATTCATACCCGGACAACGTCGGGACGGGCTGCTAGTTTATTATATGTCAGGACTCTTTTAGGGGTCTCAGTGAAGACAGAATCCTGGGCCTGAACAGCAGTGCTAGAAATAATTTGTCACTGGTGTCATAGAGCCCCGTTATTATAGCAATTGGGCTAAGGTGACTCTACAGCAGTTGTAGCCCTGAACGCCCCCTGTAGAGAGCTACGCTGAAGATGCTCTCCTAGTGTCAATGAGGTTACTGATGAGAACCTCTACAGCTGTCATTTGGATCCCAGCAGCCCAATCATGGCATCAAGCCAAGACATGATCAGGCCAACACAAACTCCACAGCAGTTGTAGCTCCACTGGGTCCCTTGGGACCTTACAGCAATTGAAGTCCCGACTGTACCGCTGCAATCCTCATGCAAGTTGAAACCCTGAGCAGGCTGCCCGGATCCACATGACAGCTGCAGTGGTTCTCATCAGGATTCTGATTGAGACCGGTAGACCATTGTCAATGCAAATCATTACAGGGGGCCTTCTCTACTCATCAGTCTTCTCTGGGTGTCCCTCCAACCAGGAACATTTGTTTTTCCCCTTGATAGTCTCTACTCCAGCAAGGCCATGTAGTCTCCTCAACTGCTAGGCTGGGAGAATGACTTTCAGTAGGACACCGGCCATCTACGAAAGGCTTTTGAGTACCCTGCAGAGCACCGCCGTTCTTGGTCATGAAGTTTCTGGAAATGTAACAAAACTAGGTAGCTGGGATCCAAAATTTGCACACCTTTTCAAGACAGGGGATGTGGATCAGGCTACTCTTCCAGGTACAGCCTTTGTGTCAAGTGACGCTTCTCAAAACAGGTAGAGCTGTGGCTGTTTCCAAATTGGAGCACTCACAACGCACACTTAATGAAGTGTGAGGCTTATGCACCTATCTGTCATCAGTCTTTCTCAAGCAGTAATCAGGGGAAGACAAACAAGCCCAAACCTTCTCACCTTGATCAACAGAAACTGCAGGCCTATTCATTACCCCTACCATCCATCAAACGACAGCACTCATAGACAACTAATCAAGAACACCTTGCTAATAAAGTCTACTTGGAATGTCTAAAGGCACCCCTGTTACCATCCTATTCACTTTAGTGCCTGTGTCTCCATTCTCCAGCCACAGGAATGCAGACAATACCTTTTGACTTAATGGGGATACTGTCCTTATCCTCAAGCTCGTGCCATTTTGATCCAGGGGCATTCAAAATGGGTCCCAATGGTTTAAAATTAAGGCTCACACACAGAGTTCTCCTACTGCACATGTGCTACATGCACTCAACATATGCACACACATGCACCTACAGGCATAATGTCAGGGCAAGGCTCTGGGCATTCAAATAACTGCACAACTTGACATGAGAAAGACAGTAGACCACACTGCACTAACTCAGGGCAAAGGTCTGACCACACGATCAATCTCAAAATGTATTATGCTGTCACTGCTGGTGAATGTGCTATATACCCTGGACAGGGACAGGCACACTCTTTTCACTATAAGATTGCAATTGGTGAGCTTTTCCATGTCACAGGACAGGTCCTGGACCTCGCATAGCCAAGGATAGGCCTGGGCCTTTGCACACCTGCTGAATGAGCATGATGCATGGGCAACATCAAATGTCAGGATACCAGATAAGTAGAGTTGGATACTCAGTGCAAAGAAATACACCTGTATACCATGCAGGGGACAGTAACGGCCCATGGAGGGAGTTCCCTGGGGCGGTGAGGCAGGGCAGGGAGTGGCAGGGTGGGTGGTAGTAAACACCGGAATATGGATGAACGGAGGTAAGTAAACATTTAAATGAATCGCATTTTGCGATGCAGCACGGCAAATGAAATTAGTTTTATTCATTTAAATGTTTACTTACCTCCGTTCATCCGTATTCCGGTGTTTACTACCTCCCCACCCTGCCCCTCCCCTGCCTCACCACCCTACTGAACTCCCTCCATGAGCCGCTACTGGCAGAGGACATTCCCGTCCCAGCAATGTGTGTATGGTAAAGATTGTAACTCAGGTTGAACTTTTCAAATGGCCATTTCGCTTATAAGTAAAGTATACAAAAATGTACTTACATCAATTACTAAGATGTCACTGTGGCCTAGATGTATCAAGCCTTTTGCGATTCGTTATGGCCGAAATTCGCAGAATTTCGGACTTAACGAATCGCAAACGGACATTTTGCATCTTTTGGGATGTATGAGAAATTAGCAAAATAAGGAATCGCAAAAAATTGCGATTCCTTATTTTGCTTAAGCATTTAAGGAATAGCAATTTTGCGATTCCTTAAATGCCATGTATGAAGCAATTTCAATTTGCGAATTCAGGTTAAGAAATCGCAAATTAACACCAATTTAAGGTTGGTGTTAATTTGCGAATTCCATTCAAAATTCACAATTAAGCAATTTTGAAGGTGGCATGTGGCACACATACATGCCCATAGGGCATGTATGTGGGCCATATGCACACACATGTAAGTTTCAGGGGTGCAGCAGGGTGTCCATGAGACACCCCTGCACCCTTGCAATAATTCTCAAATTGCGATTAGCAAATTGCAAATTCGCAATTTGAGAATTATTTCACAATCATTCCTATGGGCCTCCTGGCCCATAGGAATGAATGGGAAATTATTCCTTATTTGCGAATTCGCAACTTGCGAATTCGCAAATTAGGAATAATAAGGAATCGCAAAAAAAGCGATTTTAAACATACATCCCATTTTGCGATTTCTTAATAGCGATTCGGAAAAAATCTTGAAAACGTATTCTTGTTCAAATATTTCTGCCCAATGCATTTCGGGCTTGACCTTCATCAGGGGTCTTAAATTCTGAAAGTAATAAAAATAAAAGCATTTGCATCATTGGTACAGGAAAACTGATGTCTATATCGTTATCAATTTGGTGTAAAGCGGGAAGCAACTATGAATGCAATAGTATGGAACTGAACTCAAAACAATAAGAAAACAAGCAAATGAAACAACTAATAACAGTGTTTTCATAAAATTTTGACAAAAGGAGTGCCGATTGGGGATGTTACTCCCACGGGAGAAAACGCTTGTACTGTATTTTCCTCACCCTCAAGCCCAGGAGGGTTTACCAATTAGGCACCCTGAAACAGGAGTCACCTTTGAGTACTTGATTACACTAGGTGTGCGACCACCCACTTTCCAATTGGTCCGTATTGCATAAGTCATTTATTCTCCTTAATCTTTTGTTCTCTGAATTGCCTGGATGATATGAAGAATTAAATATGTGTACTCGTCAAAAGTAAAATGTCCCTTTGTCACAGAAGGATACACTAACACAGGCAATAGAAAGAAATTAGACTAAAATACTACTATAGTCTGATCAAAGAGGTCATTAACAATATTTCAATCCAATAGCGGAAGGTTCCTGAGCAAAAGAAGTCTAAAGGAGGTGGATCCAACGTTCCTTCAGAGTATGTATAGCCTACAATATGTTCACCAGGAAGGGTGCAAGCACCATTACACATTGAAACTAAAGTTACATTTGTTACATGGAAACAAATGCATTGCATAATAAACTTGATGGCTAGGTGGATCCTAGGCTCACTTTAGCCATAATAGGGTGCATTTCACATGAACGCAGAGTCACTAGGATGCTGGTCTGTATTCAGTACGAGTGATATTCTGTGGGTCTCAGCAAAATTCAAATCGCATGCGGTCCTGGTTTGAGAAGCACACAAATAAATCTGAGATCAAACTGATCCTTTTCGCCACTTTGAGAAAGCCCTGGACCGGAGCGCCAGGAAGGGGCAAAACACGTGTTGGCAGTTGTGTTTTCATGAAACCTGATTCACCGCTTGTATCCGCAACAAGCATCCTGGGACCGGTTTCGGATTCATAATCCTCATCAGCCAGGCTATCTTGAATCCAGTGGCCAAGTGTGCAAGGAACTCACGCCTGAGCATACCCTGCCAACTTAGGGCGAACAAAGCGATACAAAAGGGGGTGATGGACGGAGCGTTTGAGAAAATCCCTTGCCCACTTGGCCACTGGATTCAAGATAGCCTGGCAGATGAGGATTATGAATCCGAAACCAGTCCCAGGATGCTTGTTTGCGGTCCAGGGAAAACATGGCTTGACAGTTCTGGCTGAACTGTTCCCATGAGGCACAGGGTAAGACTTATTTCCATATGGCCATATCTGAACTGGGGTGGCAGAGTGAGCTAAAGAATGGTGATGGATTAAACCCAGATCATTTGACTGGGGGTGAGTGTTTGATTTGCTCAGCCTCTCCGTCCATCATCCCTTTTTTTATCCCCATGTAAAGGCAGGCAGTTCTTGCTTTTGCAGGACTGTTGCTGGCCCCCAGGGGGTTGGGGCCTGGGGGGTGCACATGGGGGGTATCTATGGTACACCCCTGCATTTGCATTCACAAGGTGGCAAGGCCCACACGGTGCCTGTCGCCTTGTGCATGCAAATTCACAACATGCTTTTTTTACATTGCGGCGGGTGCTGCTTACAGCACTGCCCACCACAAAGTAAAAGATGCGGGATGCGCTAGTGTGGCGGGCACATCCTAATTTGAATGGCGGGACTGCTGCAACTTCGGCGGTCGGTCCCTGGCTCCATTGCGATGGCGGGCAGACTTTGTCCGCCCGCCATCGTAATGGACCCCTTCGTTTTCCAAATTTATTTCTGTGCTTTTATATAGCGCGTATCTTACCCGAAAGAGTCAGAGTCCTTTCCAGTAGAACCAGTTACCTTACATAGGACCTTCAAAGTACATGAATTACATAAAAGATATGAAAAAGATAAACTCTAAACTCAAAAGAATGGTAGTAAGTATGTCTACTACAGTTACTCATGGTTAGAGTTACAGATATGCAAGTTGCAAATTCACTCAAGATTACATATTAAGAAAAGTTGACACGATTAGGGTTGGACAAATTTATATAACATATTTAAACTCGTGGTTACAGTTACAGATATACAAGTTGCAAATTCACTCAAGATTACATATTAAGAACAGTTGAGCGATTAGGGTTGGAAAAATATATATTACATATTTACAGAGCATGAGCTTCTCGGTATTGCTGGGGTTCTTGCGGTGTTCGTTCAGCCGGGCCTTCAGGGTGCTGTTGCACTCATGGGTGGAGATCTTGGGCCTGGAGGGATCCCCTTAGCTGGTGATGGCCATAGAGGTAGAAGGTTGAGTGGTGGTGGAGGCGGCATGCTGGATTCCAAGACTGTTCTTGAGCTCATACTGAGCCCCAGCATTGGGAAGAGGGGTAGCTCTGTGCAGTACGGCATGATGGGTCCATAGCCGGTGGAGGGCAATCATATATGGAGGAGAGGTAGTCATTGGTTCACAGGACTACAGTGCTGTCGGAAAGAGATTGGGGAAGTGGGAGTCAACCAGTCTGTGGTGCGCTGCTTGACGGCATTGATGCAGAGAGGCTTGGGCAGCGCGGACATAATCACTGACAAAATATCGAAGGTCACAATATCGACCCACAAAAATATTGCAGCAAAAATATTGGTCAAAAATGTCGACATCCTATCTACATTATGGTAAGTGCAAAAATATCGGAAAAAATATCAATGTCAAAAATATTGTTGTTAAAAATATCGTTTTTTATTTAAGTTAAAAAAATAATGTAAAATAAAGTAAATACTACATATAATTAAAATAAGCATAGTTGAAAATATTTTAAAATGCTTAAAATTGATAAGTAATGTGTATGTATAATTTAAAAATACATTAAACATATGCATATAATATAATATATATCTATATATATATATATATATATATATATATATATATATATATATATATATATATATATACTTACTTATTAATATGTTTCAATATTTATTTTAATACCTTATACATTTTTGCATTTTTTAAATAAATTATAAATACTTCTATACACATGAAACAATAATATAAATAAAAATTAAATAGATATATGTAACATAAAAAAAATAAAATGATTTGAAATCTTTTTAAATTAATTATACACTACATTAGATAAAATAATACAAAAAATATCATATAGCAGAGGAAATAAAATTACTATTCCAACTCTAGTGACTTCAATAGTAGGGAAAGGGTTGGATAGCGTGGGGTAAAAATGACTATTCCCACTCCAATGAGTGGAACAGTAGGGAAATTGTTGGATAGCGTAGGGGTAAAAATTACCATCCCCACTCCAGTGAGAGCAACAGTAGGTAAAGTGTTGGATAGCGTAGGGGTTAAAATTACTGTTCCCACTCCAGTGAGTGCAACAGTAGAGAAAATGTTGGATAGCGTAGGGGTAAAAATTACTATTCCCACCCCAGTGAGTGCAACATTAGGGAAAGTGTTGGATAGCGGCAGGGTAAAAATTACTATTCCCACTCCAGTGAGTGCAACAGTAGGGAAAGTGTTGGCTAGCGTAGGGGTAATACATATATTTAAAAATAATGAAAAAACATTTAAAAAAATGTTTAACGTACATATGAAATACATACTAAAATACATAAAACTAGAATAAATTCATATTATGTACAACAATATTTTTGCTATTGATATTATTTACTTCAATATTACTTATTTCGCTATTAAAAAAATCGATATTACTTACCTTGCAGTCGATATTCCGGTCAATGATATTCTTGACTTCGATATTCTGACCCTACGACATTAAAAACTCGATATTAGTGTAGGGTGATATTAAAAATTCTATATTTTGACTGCACACCGCGCGGACAGGTTTGCGGGCATTCTATAGTATTAGTGGCATGAGGTCACTGATAATTTAGTTGAAAACTAGTTGAAATGCACTTTAGGTATCCATGATACAGCCATCTTAAAATAGGCACTTCTAAAATGCCAGATCTTCCAGGCTGGGCAACCATGAATATATAATTGACAGCTACACTTTCCAGCAAGTATATATCTGAAGCGGCTGCACTGTGAGAGATTTCCCATTGAGTAAAGTGGTGGTTGCTAATATTATTCAGACCATTATAAGGATGCAACCGGCAATTTATAGGGGCTCTTAATAAAGTGCTTTTGAAAGCATGTTGATCTAGGAACATTGATCAAACATGGCTTAATGATGACTTGGAAGTGGTCATGGGCTCTCCGTCATGGGATGTTTGGGGAAAGTTATGGAGAATGGTGCATTTTAAAGCACAGCCGGTCATTAATAGTGGGTTTGCAAGGCCTGCTTTCCTTAATAAATTATGAGATACGTCTATAACTTGAAAGCAGCCATGGCCACTAGAAAGAATCATAGATTTATATATTTTAAAGACTAGTTTAAGGATCCCATTCCCTTTCTCCGCATGTATCTCACTCGTTCTCACTTTGCTACAGTATTCTTTCACTTTCTCTCTCGCCATCATTCCTCTTATCACCTCTCGCTCTCACAACTCTTTCCGCCTTGCCCCTTTCGTTCTTTCTAAAACTGTGGGGCATATTACCAAGGGGGGTGATAGGCAATTATCGCCGTTTAGCAGCCGTTTTCGGCCGCCAAGTGGCGATAATTCTATCGTTATATTAGCAAGCTGTCGCTAACTGATGTTAGCAACAGCTTTTAGGTGATAATGAGCGGTTTGGGGCCCGCTTTGCATGTCAGCGATATTTATCACTAATGATGCGCAAAGTGGGCGGACCCAACCTGTTAGCGACTGAAAGCAATCACTAACGTCGCTATCGCCTATTAGCAAGGCGGGCGTAGCGATGGAAATATTCCCGCTATTGCCAAAAACTAACCCCTGCTCAGACCAGTTCTTAGCCATTTTATCCAATGGGAGGTGGATAACATGTCCAAGAGCATTTTGTCGCTAATGCGTGAATATCGCTGTATTCTCACCGATATTCACGCTATCGCCGGAAAAATTTTCACCTTGGAGATAAACGCTGCTAATAGCATGTTATCTCAGTGATAATTTCCGGCGATGCTTAGCGATAAAAAAATCGTTGCTAAGCGTAGTTAGCGACAAATATCGCTACTCGTTGGTAATATGCCCCTGTATTTCCTCCCGTTTATCTCTCTTTTATTCTTTCTCCCACCACTGTGTTTCTAACCAGCTTGCTCTTTCTTCTTCCATGCTATATTTTTCAACTTTTCTATTGCTTCTCTCTCCTTCTCTCATTTACCTCTCTTTTTATATACTTCTACTCAGCTTTTAAAAATGTTCTGTCTCTCAATCTCTGCATATATTCTCTTCTTATTACGTGTGTACTTCTTTTTAACTTTTCACTTTATCAATATTTCTCCCACCTCTCTTTCACAAATACTTAAATTTTCCCCTCTCTCTGGTTCTCCCTCTTTTGCACTCCTTCTTATTGTCTCTTCTTCAATTTCCTGCTTTACTAGAATATCTTCTCTCTTCCTTATCACATTCGCTCTTTCCTTTCTGCATACATCTCCCTCTAACCCCTCCATTTAATCCTTCTACTCTATGTACCTGTTTCCCCAGTAATCTCCGTGAGGGTAATTATATTATAGCAGAATATGAGGACCTTCCAGTATTCTCCATGAACACTGCAAGTATCAACACTTGGGGGTTCAAGTTGTGCTCTTCTCCTAATCAGTCCAGGTCACTTGTACACAGTGTTGGTGTCTTGTGGGTAATTTACATATTGGCAAAGTAATGGAATTGTAAATTAGTAATGGTTCTGAGTACGGAAACATTATACCTTATGGAAAACAAGCCTGTTTTGTTTATTCAAGAAGAACCATGTACCTGTCCCTATTCCGAGTGGCAATGCTCCACCACTTGAGAAGGTGTGGTACAAGCCCATAATAGCAGGATGCAGGCTTCTCCCCAGTTCCGGATTACCATATAGGTAAAGTCGGCACTGGTCTATGGGCCCCACTCCCTTGATGGGCTCCATGAGAACGGATCAAAATATTATTGATTTGATCTAGAAACAAAATGACAATCAAGCTTTCTTAAATATTGTTGTCAAATGATAGAATAAAATTAACTCAGCACTCAACGACGACGCCCCCCCCCCCCCCAGCACATTGAGACCCTCATGGGTGAGTGGTTCCACTTTACCAACCCTGATTGATTGATTGATTGAATAAACTCAATTAAATAAAAACTGTACATTAAAGACTCTGTAGAGAAAATACTGTATTAATGTAAAGTACCCATTAGCAACTTAAAGCACATAAACCAGAGACATCAGATGAACATAACATGTTGTCTCTTAAAAGCTCATCTTCTGGCAGCAGTCAGTTTGGAAAAAAAAATCTGGTGCATTGGCTATTAAGAGATGATTTGCGAGGGGGGGGGGTGGCGAAATTTCGACTGCCTAGGGGCCTCCTCAGTGTTTAATCCTACACTGTTCCTTCCCATTAAAGTTTGAGTATTTCTGCAGAAAAGGGCCAGTTCTCTCTCCTTAAAGGTACTGTTCAAAATGCCAGAAATGTCCCATAGCCACTCTGTATCCATTGTGCTGTAAACCTCCAAGTAAAGCACAGTAGTCCTGATAAGAAGTGCTGCATTGTCTCATTACAGATAAGCAAGTACTGCTGAGATGAGTCTGTGCAAGACAATTAAAAATAGTGTGGCCTCAATAAGAGATTCTGAAATGTTCCCAAATAAAGGTGCGTACTTACAAGCCCCTTGCGCCACTTTTGCGTCACTTTTAACATGGGTAAAGCGACGCAAAAGAGGCGCAAGGGGCTTGTAAATCTGCCCCAAAGTGTATTGTCTTCGAGCAGAAAAGGTGGTACTTCTGTAGATATATCACGTCTGCTGAGATGTTCCTGTGCTGTCCCAATATAGGTCTAGCAGCCTTTCTGAGAAGTGGGTGGCTTAACCGAGCCATCTGAGATTGAATACTTAATGTTATCCAAGGTATGTGCAAAACTGTATATTATTCACATTAATCCACCAAACTTTCTCCCCAGAAATAGAACATTGGTGCTGCAAACTGAACAAAACTCTTTGGAGCAGGCACCGTGACCCCCCCCTCCATATTTCAAGAGAGGACGACACCATTCACCGTTTTTATAAAGACCATAGGGCTGGAGAATTGTCTACCAAGTGAAAGGCATGGCTAACTAATTGAGTTTCATCTGTGGATCTTTCAATGAGACTTTCCCTCTGAAAGGCTGGTATGCTTTGGACAATTTTAACCACTTACTTTTTTAGTAATGGTAGAGGTCCTAAAGATGCTCCTTAGAGCGAACTGACTGGATTGGCCACAAATCAGTGAAAACATGCACAATCTGGTTGGTCGCATTTCATATCACTAAGGTGGGGAAGTACTTCTCTGTTTCAGGTGCTGAGGATCCCACTGGCTGTCTAGGGAAGTTCCTTAGTTCAGTTGCTAATAAGAAAGGCTGTTAGCGGAGGCTGGGTGTCATCACTGGGTTGTCTTTGTTGTGATCTCAGTTCATGGAGATGTGATCATAAGCTTTTTCATGGGCCTATTTGTGAGGGTCTTAGGTGGAAGATGAGTGTGGGTTGGCTCTCTAGTCTTTATGTTTGGTACCATTATTCATATCTTATAATTGTCTCTGTGCCCGAAGGTCCTGTGACAAATGTGCCCTCATGCACCTGAAGGCAATCTAGGACAAAAAGTGAATCTGTATGTCACCCAACATAGGAAACATTTGCTGTCTCACATAAGTTCTGTTCTTGCTCCAAGTGAAGACCCTCGGGTTGCTCCGCTAACAAGGTCTCTCCTACAAGAGGACAATTTCATGGTCGATGTCAAAATTGAGGTCCAGATGGGAGCAAAAGAAAGTGAAGTGGGCAAGAGAAAGAGTCAAGGGCATAACAAGTGGAAACAACACTTACAACGCAACTTTTACAACGCACTACCTTTACAACAAAACTTTTACAACGCAACATCCATTACAACGCATACCATTACAACGCAACCATTACAACGCAAGTGACTACAACGCATACCACTACAACGCATGTCATTACAACGCAGTCATTACAACGCATACCATTACAACGCATACCTACACTATCCAACACTTACCCTACTGTTGCACCCCCTGGAGTTAGAATAGTAATTTTTACCCCTACACTATCCAATACTTACCCTACTGTTGCACCCCCTGGAGTTAGAATAGTAATTTTTACCCCTACACTATCCAACACTTACCCTACTGCTGCACCCCCTGGAGTTAGAATAGTAATTGTTACCCCTACACTATCCAATACATGCAATGTAATGGTTGTAGTATGCGTTGTAGTGGAATGCGTTGTAAAGGTAGTTTCAAAGAATTCGTTGTAATGGCATGCGTTGTAATGGAATGCGTTGTAATGGATGTTGCGGTGTAAAAAATGGGTTGTAAAGGTATGCGTTGTAAAAGTATGCGTTGTAACGACCTACATCCCATAACAAGTCTACTATGTCTCTTTTCAGTTCTTGTTGTGGAGCCAATCTCACATCTGATTCTGGTGTGCCCAAATTTCCATGCACAGCTACACTGGCTTATAGGCAGTCAGTTTCCCAGCCACTGCTGTAAGTCTCTTAGAGCCTGGGAAAATGGATCTGGAGGCAACGTGCAGGCCTACAAGAGCATCAGTCCTCCTAGTTCCTTCTCAATGCAGCAACAGCTACCAAGCTGCTTTAGCTTGTCCTTAGTGGCACACAGCTACACTGTGGGAGGCAAGATCTACCATTTTCCCTCAGGGAGACAGTCCGTCATTTCTGACAGACGGGTCCTTCAAATCATTCAGCATGGCTATGTCTTATCTTTTCATTCACCTTCTACCTTTTCTTTCTGCTCCATCAACCGTTTCCCCCACCCAAGAGCAAATATCAGGGGAATACTTGTCAATTCTGTTACAAGAGGTGCACATTTTACTTTCCAAAGGAGCTGTTGTGACGGTTACAGACTCAGATATAGGAGAGAGTTGCTACTCTTGCTGATTCCTTTGGCACTTTTTGGGTTTTTGACCACTGAATGTCTTCCAGCAGAGAGACAAATTCATAATACAAGTGCTAGCCCAGGTCCTGCCTGCCCTGATCCTGAGAGACTGGATGGCGCCTTTGGAACCGAGGGTCATGTATTTATACAAACCCATCCAATAGTCCAACAGATGTTGCCTACAGTTCAAGATAATAACAACCACTAAAAGGGGTAGCCCTATCACCTGAACTAGGGGCAAGATAAAGTCTAAAATCCTAACAAAGGCTCAAGTAACACAGTACATACAACATAAACTCAACAATGTATTTAGAATACATCACATCAGACACCCCAGACTATACATAAAATAGTGATGTTAAGAAAAATGCTAACAATTGAAACTCCTACACAAGCTTAAAAATGTGCAAACATTTGATTTTAATAAGACAATAAGACAATAATATAAAAATCAGATAGGATGGTGCTCTCCTGGTTACACAACAGAAAATATAAAGACAGTTGACAAGAGAACAGTGGCTTAGGGCAAAATTATTATACACAAAACTGTTCCGACAAAACAGAAAACAGAGTTAGCAAAGATAAACCAGGATAATTTTCAGTTTTCCAGGCTCCCTTCAGGACCATTAACCCTTCAGGTCCTCATGAACATGATGGCGGTGGTCGCTGCCAATCTTTGGAGGTCAGGGATACCAGTTTTCCCCTAACTCAGTTACTGACTGTTGAATACAGGATCATCCTAGTGAGTCGTAAACCTCCTCCAGATGAAAGTGAACCTCCTGTTTTTAAATATCAACCAGCCGAAGTTGCACCTGACTTTACAGGCGCTGCAATAGAGAATAGGAATTAAAGTTCCAATGGGATTATCACCAAGAAAAACCATCAGATGTCATTCAGATAACAAAGAAGACTGTACATGATCTGCAATGGTGGCTACTCAACTCCAATTGAGCAGTGATAGGCCCTTATTGCTTCCCCACCTAGAGCTGAAGGCGGTGACAGGTGCATTACTGCTGGGTTGGGGAGGTCACTTGGAGGAGGTGGAGGTCAGAGGACTCTTGTCACTGATTAACTCCATATCAACTTGCTAGAGTTATGAGCCATTAGCTTGGCCTTGAAGGACTTCCCATCATCTAAAGGTAGGTTGGTTTAGGTTCTCAAGGACAACACAACCACAATGTGATCTTGCAACAAGCAGGGTGGAGTAAATATCTGAATTTATATAATGTATCATCAAGGTATGTAGATTTGGAGTTAAGAATTGTGAATCTATGGTTTCCTATATGGATCACCTTTCGATATTTTGCCAATCAACATTTTAGGTAAAACATTATAGATACAACATTAGTGTGTTATGATATTTTGTGCTCAAAATTCCAGGGTAAAGTCCTCAAAGCATGCAAGGAGAAACCTATAAATACTGCCAAAATGTTTCAGTTGTCAATCTCAGGTCCAAGTGGGTCCTGTTGGGTTCCAATTATAACCTGCACCTTAAACACGGATACGTGGGTGTTTTATATAGTGACTATCCTGAAAGGTCAATATGTCAGCAGATCCATTCTCCATTCAAACTTACCAATAAAAATACTAGGGCATTTATAATCTATTTTACATTTACTTTTCATTCATTGATATCTAAAACAATCACTGATAAATATCAGGTTAGTAAATATACAGTGAAGTAGTGTGGCTCACTGGTTAGAGGCGGCAGACCCGAGAGCAGAGGACGGCCTGGGACCAGGGTTCGATTCTCGGCGCGGCAGGTTTCTGGACCAGGGTCAGCGGACTCGATAATTCTCTTGCCTCGGTGCCCACTCTGATCAGCGATCACACTCGGCAACTCTGGGCATTAGCTTGCCTCATCTTCACTAACGGCCCCACCAGACCGCCGGGGATGCATGGTCTCACCCTGGAGATACCCATTAAGGGACCATCTCTCAGGGAAGCCAGGAAGGGTTTCGCAGCGGTCGAAGCGCCTTGGGACCCTACGGGTAAGTAGTGCGCTATATAAATGCCTATACATACAATCACATTATACAAGTCTATTATCAACACAAGATTTCTATGAACACCAGCACACAGTTTGAGACAAAACAATTTGATATTCAAATAAAATAAACAAGTCACAGTTTCTATCACACAAAAAACACATAGTGCTAGCATTGGACTCAAACATCTTATAAAACCCCAGAAGTCCATTAAGTCATTGGTCATTGGGCTGTAAAGACATTACAGGCTGAAGTTCAGTTATTCTGGGAGCATCTCAGATGTGTCTGGTGCACGCCTGCATTACACAGTAAGGACTGTTGCTTACACTGATATCTGGTGCCTCCATGCAGTCAACACTCTACACAGAGAGATGCTCCTGCCACTATCCATAGTTGCAGTAGTTTACCTTCACACACAGCATGTTAGTGGCGCTTGATCCCAAATACATGGGTCTGCTTTGGCAGAAAGACTAGGTCAAGCACCCAGAGGGTGTTCGCCCCTGAATGTCAATAATAGAATATTGTGGTATAAGAATTTCAAGGACACATAGTCAAAGCCAAAGTATTGAAAGGTAAGTATTGGTGAGTAAGCAAGTATATTCGCATTTTATATACCTTGACGATATATACGCCTATAAAATATGTAGATGTGGAGTAGGAAATAGTAAATCATTCCCTACTATATGCACCTACAGTATTTTGATCTCTGAGATTTCGCCTATGATATTATTGTATTCATCTCCTCTGTGTTTAGTAGTACAATCTCCCAGCACACTTGAAATTGAAATACCAAAATCTTCTCATTTACTACTGATCTTGGCTACAAATTAGTTGCAATAAGAGCTTTGTAGTGTGGACACTAATCATGCTTAGAAGTGCTGGTACTATGCAATACGAGAACAGAGCCCCTATTGACATTGTTGTTTCTATGCATGTCTATGGTATAGGTCCTTACGCAAAGTTTTGTTGCAGTCCATCAATTGGTACACAGACAAAATATCGATTTTTTAATATCGATAAGCAAAAATATCGAAGTTTAAATATCGATATACAAAAATATCGAAGGTAAGTAATATCGACAGTCTAAATATCGATATTGGTATGATATCAGTAATATCGAAGTTGTAAATATCGATGTTAATAATATCGAAATTAATAACTTTGATGTTACTAATATCTATTATTAAATACATTTAGTGTATATTATATTGTATTAATTATGTTTTATAATTTTTTTTAATGTTATTTTATTAAATATTGTGTTTTACTACTGTAGCGGGTTGTGGGTTTATAGGGGAATAGGGTGGGAAGTAATTTAATTATGTTAAATTAATTATTAATTATTAGGAATTATTAATTAATTAATTGAGAATTAATTTTAAATTATTTTAATTAATTTATTAATTGATAAATATGTTCTGTAGCGGGTTATGGGTTTATAGGGGAATAGGGTGGGAAGTAATTTAATAATAATTAATTAATTGATATATGTTTGTACATATTTTAAATAATTAATTGGTAATTAATTTCTATTAATTAGTTAATTAATTATTATAATTTTTTATCATATTTATAATTATTAATTAGTTGGTAAATAATTATTATTAATTATTTTATTAAATTAATTAAAGTAATTTTTATATATAGTATTTATTGTTATTAATTAATTAATTGTGCAAAATAATATTAATTATTAAATTAAATTAATTACAGCAAATGTGCTAATATATTTATTTTATTGTTATTGTTAATTAATAATTAATTGGTAATTAAATAATATTAATTAATTGTGGGTACAGGGGTATTTTTAGGGTTCAGGGTCAGTTTTCAGTTCATGGGTACAGGGGTATTTTTAGGGTTCTGGGTCAGTTTTCAGTTCATGGGTAAAGGGGTATTTTTAGGGTTCAGGGTCAGTATTCAGTTCATGGGTAAAGGGGTATTTTTAGGGTTCAGGGTCAGTTTTCAGTTCATGGGTAAAGGGGTATTTTTAGGGTTCAGGGTCAGTTTTCAGTTCATGGGTAAAGGGGTATTTTTAGGGTTCAGGGTCAGTTTTCAGTTCATGGGTAAAGGGGTATTTTTAGGGTTCAGGGTCAGTTTTCAGTTCATGGGTAAAGGGGTATTTTTAGGGTTCAGGGTCAGTTTTCAGTTCATGGGTAAAGGGGTATTTTTAGGGTTCAGGGTCAGTTTTCAGTTCATGGGTAAAGGGGTATTTTTAGGGTTCAGGGTCAGTTTTCAGTTCATGGGTAAAGGAGTATTTTTAGGGTTCAGGGTCAGTTTTCAGTTCATGGGTAAAGGAGTATTTTTAGGGTTCAGGGTCAGTTTTCAGTTCATGGGTAAAGGGGTATTTTTAGGGTTCAGGGTCAGTTTTCAGTTCATGGGTAAAGGAGTATTTTTAGGGTTCAGGGTCAGTTTTCAGTTCATGGGTAAAGGAGTATTTTTAGGGTTCAGGGTCAGTTTTCAGTTCATGGGTAAAGGGGTATTTTTAGGGTTCAGGGTCAGTTTTCAGTTCATGGGTAAAGGGGTATTTTTAGGGTTCAGGGTCAGTTTTCAGTTCGTGGGTAAAGGAGTATTTTTAGGGTTCAGGGTCAGTTTTCAGTTTGTGGGTAAAGGGGTATTTTTAGGGTTCAGGGTCAGTTTTCAGTTCATGGGTAAAGGGGTATTTTTAGGGTTCTGGGTCAGTTTTCAGTTCATGGGTAAAGGGGTATTTTTAGGGTTCTGGGTCAGTTTTGGGTTTTTGGGGTACAGTCGTACAGGGTAAAAATTAAATAAATTTAAATTAAATCAATTAAATGAAATTATAAAATATAAAATTACATTAAATTATTACGTTTTTAATTTATTTTAAATGTATATGTATTAGTTTTAATTTTTTTATTATGTTTTAATATTTTTATTTAATATTTGTAACATTATATGTATTTTATAATTATTTTAACATTATTATTAATACATTTAAAAAAACGATATTTTTAATTCCGATATTTTTGTACTACGATATTATTTTTTCGATATTTTTGTACTTACCTTGTTAGGGATAGGATTCCGATATTTTTGACTTCGATATTTTTGTCCCGATATTTTTGTATGTCGATATTTTTGATTTCGATATTTAGTCAGACATTCCATCAATTGCATAATCAGTATGCTGAGAAGTAATGGAACAATCTGTGATTTGTATAGGCCTTGATAAGAAGTTTTGGTAATGTTCTGTAATATGTAGCAGCCTATCTGAGAAGTGCTAGTATTAGCTCTTACTAGCAGATCCACCCAGCTGTGAAGTGTTGCTTGTGTCCATTACAGGTGTGTCCATTGCACGTATAGAAGCTTTTCAAAGAAGTGATGCTAGCCTCCATTACTGGTGTAGTGGTCTTGCTGAAAAGTACTGGTACTGTCCATTACTACTATATCAGCCCTGCTGAGCTGAGAGGTGTTCCTCATTTCCATTAGTAATGAAGTCTGCTATGAAATAATGGTACTGTTAATCACAGAGACCTGATAAAGTCCATTGTATAACACCAGCTCTGCTCGGAAGTGAAATTGGGGCCCATCACTAAGGCAGCAAAAAGTAAATTCACACGCTCACAAATTAAATGTTGCATAGAGAGTAGGACTGGGTGGAAACTACACTACGCTCGCGGAGTGTGCGGAGTTTGCGCAACTAGGCACTACACGAATCACACGTAGGGCAGTGCAAAAACGAGTAGCGTAGCATAGCGGTCATTTTTTGCTCACTCGCAGCAGTCCTCAACATCAAGTTGGCGACTGCGAGTGTGGAAAATAAACCTCCCGGCGAGATTCTCAATGTGGGGAGGCCAGGTTTCTCATTGTGAGTGGTCGCGTATGCTCACGGCCGCTCGCAATGAGAAACTACCAGTCCATGTTGAGAAAGCTGCCGCTCGAGTACAAATCTACTCGAGTGGCAGAAAACGACTGCTTGCACTGTGCATGATTTCTTTTTCAATGATTGAACAGTGCGGACAAGCATCTGACACTGTGCTATCATTGCAAACAGCATTTCCCTACCGCACTAAGCAGTTCGCGTAGCTATGCGTAACGTGGGTAGTGCGAAGTGCACTTCGCTTAGCTACGTGTAGCACTACTACGCGAACTACGCCCAGGGTTAAAGAGGAGAAATGAGCCAAGTCGCATAATTTTGTGAAATATCAAGAAAACTGTAGTTTTTGATCCGGGGCATATCTGGCAGAAGAAAGTTGTACAAGAAACTATTAAGAGACTGGCTCGAGTTAGGAATACTTAGCAACAAGATATTTTCTGCTCATACCAATTTTCTGTCAACGTGTTATGTTAATTTCATGCATGAGCTATGCACTCGCTTGAAAAATATCATGAGATATTCCAACAAAATACATTTTGCACCATTTGCATATTTTTTTCAATTTACCCACTATTTCAGACACTTTCTGATTAAAGTGACTGTCACTAGAACAACATGAAACAAAATTGTATAATGCAACATTTCATATTATTTTTAATGCATAAATTTAGCATTTTTAATTAAAGTTTTTCGTCTCTGACTACTAGACAGTAGGGGGGAAAGCTTCAATAACCCTGAAATCTGCATAAGGGTATGATCCGAAAAATTTGCAGTACTCAAGACCTATTCCTTTATTTTATAAATCCTCTAGGGTTCTTCTGTGTACAGAGTAAATGTTGTGATCTATGTTTCAAATATTAAATTAGCTAAAGATAAACACGAAAAACAAATTTCTTTGGAATTGCAGTTTCTTTCTGGTCCATATTGCTCCATTTGAAATATTCCCATAAAAATGCTGAACAATCTGCTGTTTTTAATGTGAAAAACACTCCAATTTATCAAATGATTTATACATAAAAGTTACAGTGGTGCTGGATCCAGGACATGAAACCACTGAAACAACCCCACCCTCACACATGCTTCCATTACATTAGCTCTTCACTGGTTTCCAAAGTTTGTGCTTCAATTTACTGTTACCTTGAATCAAAACAATGGTTTGTGCAGGAGTAGAAAAAGCAGTGAAGATCACCAAAATAAAATGTGCCAACTCTTTACCTACAAGTAGTGCGACAAACTCTGTCACTAAAAATAGAGTAGAGATGAACAAGAGGGATCCCACCATTTTGGCTGCAGCTACATGAGCATCCAGGCGGGGTTGACTGAATGCCGACGCATTCTCCTTCATCCGCTGAGCATGTCTGTAGAGAGACGTGAGGATGAGTGTGATGGCGGCACTTTCAAGAACAAGAGGCAAGCAGAATCCAAAAACATTCCCTAATATGTATGAAAGTTTCAATGTCATTTTACCACTGATTATAGTATGGTTAGCTGTGAGATTAGCTGATGAATTCCAAAAAGACTCTCCATAGAATTCCATGAACATGGTTATACTGAAAGTCAAAGTTCCTATGATTGTCAGAAGGAGAACCCACGGCATGTTCTTAGAGATTCTCAGTTTTATCCAGATGAAGAGGTGGTGGTTGACCTGCACAATTTTCACACAGTAGAAGACACAGAGACAGGCAGTAACCCAACAGCTAATGAGGGCGCTCCACAATAGAAGCAGAAATATGGCTGGATTCATAGTATCTAATTCACCAATCCCCTGTGATAATGAAGAAATATAAATATTTCCTAACTGCGTAAAATGAAAACAAATTGGTGACATCCCGAGAACCACCAAGATAAGATCACAGGTTGTCAGGCGCCTGCCTTTAGCCCAGTCAAGAAGATTACATCCCACGATGAAGCCACCAGCGAGTATTCCAAACACATTCACTGCTGCCATGAGAATAAAAAACAAAATTTGAAGTGCAAACTCCATTTGGTGTTCTCCTGGTAGAATACTTCAAGAGACCAGAAATGGAGCTCCTGCTCTCACAAGAGGTAGGCTTTGAGTGTCAAGGGCAGAGATATTTTCCAAAGACTCTTAACACCTGCAGCAGCTCTTGGTTTAAGTTACAGCTAGCATCGTCCATGTTTTGCTTGCAATTTGAATTTGGATAGATGCAAATTGGATCTTGAGGTCAAACTACTCATTTTAGTCTTCGGGAAACAAATGTAAAATACTTTTTTTGTGTTTTGATAGACTTGCCACTGAACTTAGCCTCTAACTTGCTTGTTTTTCGAAAAGAATTAAAGACCTGGCTCTTCTCCCAGTAATTCTGTGCCGGCCTGCAGAGGGCGTTGTGTTGTGTACTTTTCTTCTATCTCTCTTTGCTAAAGTGCCGGGACACTCCAAGGAGTAGCCGTGCGCTATAGAAGAGCCCTTTTATAACATAATATAACTTAAGACTGACACCACCCATAGGAGAACTGATTTTATTACTGTAAATGGCTTTGGCCAATCCCTAACGTGGATGAATGGTAAGCATGGGCGGAAAATCCGTTTCGCTCGCGGATTTTGCGGATTTTCGGTAAATTCGCAATCCGCGAGATTTGCGAATCTCCCGCAAAATCCGCAAATCCGCGAGCAGCGGATTTTGCTCGCACTGTTCGCGTGAGTTCGCGGCTTCCCAGTACAACTTCGCGCCCCGCGAATAAGTGCAAAATTGCAGAAATACGATCTTAGCAAAACTGAAACTACTTACCAGGTTCAAAAGTTCAGGCTCATCATTAGTAGCCATTTCCTGTAGTGCTTCCTGAGGGGCCCCTCCAGAGTTCAGTTGCCAGTTGCAACTATTATGTGACCCTGCTCTGAACCTCAGAATAGTTACACATATGCCACAAAGGTCCTGAATTACAGCTAAGGGAGACAAGCAGGAGCCAGGCTGGAAGTTCAAATCCATTAATCAGCCCCTAATTCATTATTGTCAGTTGGGGCAGGGCAGGTGTTGTAACTAATTTTGCAACAATGAAAGCACTTAGCAAGTGCAAAAGATCACTAATCAGGAAGCACTAAGGAAGCAGGTGCCAGCTAAAAAAATATTCTGTGACACATTAATCAGCCCCAAATTAATTCAGGTCACTTGAGGCAGGGAAGGTGTGCTTGCGTTGCCACAATATTGTACACTGACTGGACAACCAGAGGGTGCTGTGATGAAACAGAGGGTGG
The DNA here is from genome assembly GCF_964263255.1 of Lissotriton vulgaris. Taxonomy (NCBI): domain Eukaryota; kingdom Metazoa; phylum Chordata; class Amphibia; order Caudata; family Salamandridae; genus Lissotriton; species Lissotriton vulgaris. The sequence continues at coordinate 273,285 of NW_028253588.1, read as the reverse complement.
CATGGGTGGGCCAGAGGGTGGCATGAGTAGTCAGAGAGTGGCAGTGGTGACAGAGAGTGGCAGTGATGAAGAAGAGTGTCCCAAACAGGCTGGACACGTAGAAACAACAAGTTCGCGAAACTTGCGACCCGACAGGTAAGTTCGCAATTTGCGACATTGTACAAAACCCTCGCGAACTGGCAGAAACCCGCGCAAACACAAAAAAAAAAATCCGCAAATTCGCGAGAATTCGCGGATTTTGCGGATTGCGAGTTCGCAAATCCGCTAAATTCGCGAACGCGAGATTCGCAAAATTCGCCCATGCTTAATGAATGGCCGAATTGGTGGGGAAATAAGTGTGATCCTTAGTTTGGTGCTGATTAGACAAATGGTTCAAAAGTCACAAGAGGCTTCACAACTTCAGCGTTTGTTCTTGGTTTGGTGAAAATCCATTCAGCAGCTTTGGAAATATCAGACAAAATGTGAGTGTACACTTCCCAGATCAATGTATTTATATTCTTCAAATTAAATGCAAACTCACTGGGTAAAATAAGGACATAGTACACATACACAACATTTAAGGGCTCTCACACATGTTTTAATCCCAGCGTTCACAAACAATGATTGAAAAAATCATGACAAAAAATAAAAGAAAATGACATGTGTGCTGCAGTATGAATAAGTAGGACTGTAAAGCCATATGTTTATCAATAACTTTCCCTGGCATATTTAACATACAAAAGCAATATAAAAAGAACAAAAAGTCCTTTTTGTCCTACCCCCTTGCCTGGCTAAAATCAAATACTGTCTGGCTCAAGGAAGGAGGAACTTAGGGGCAGATGTACGATCATTTTTTTGCAGTCGCAAACGGGAATTCGGCCGGTTTGCGAACTCGTAATTGGTCAGCCCAATCTGCAAACTATATTTTGCGAGTCGCTAACCTATTAGTGACACACAAAATATGGTTTGCGAATCGCTATTAGGAATGGTCATGCCAAGGGCGTCCCTTCCCAATAGTGAGCCCAATTGCAATTTATGATTCTTTTGTGACCGCATTTGCTGTCGCAAAACACTCGCAATTTACACCCTTTTCAAAAGGATAGTACTCCACTAGCAAACGAGAAGGGGTCCCCAGAGGACCCCTTCCCCATTATGAATTGGCACAGAAATATTTTTAAGAGCAGGCAATGGTGGAGAAGTGTGGCTCACTGGTTAGAGCAGGCAGACCCTGAAGCAGAGGTCAGACCCGGGACCAGGGTTCAATTCCCGACGTGGCAGGGTGTTGAGCTCAAATGTCCACGGACTCGATAATTCTCGCTTCGGTGCCTGACCTAATCATGGGTTCACACTCTGCAACTCTGTGCATTAAGCTTGCTTAATCTCCATAACGGCCCCCCGCGGCGGGATGCCTGGCTTTCACCTTGGGGATGCCCTGTAGGGGCTATCTCACAGGGAAAAACGGTTTCCCAAGGCAAGCGCGGAGATACCCCTTCGGGGGTCGATTCTGGCGCTATATAAGAAATATAATAATAATAATAATAATGGTGCCAGAAACCACTGCCTGCCTTTAAAAAATGAAACTGAAAAGTTTATTTTGTATTTTTTTTTTTTTAAACTTTATTGATAGGAAGGAATAGTGGTTCATCAGTTTCATACATACTTTTGGCAATTGTTACATTTTGTACTATTAACTTTTTCATATGCGACAAGAAACTTTATCGTTGCAAGGACTGCGTTGCATTAAGCTTTCTGAGACTTGTATATACATCAATCGTCGGTTTCTTTGTGTATATTGTATTCCTCTATTACCCCCTCCCTCCTAAACGATTCAGTGGTAACATCACTTTTTGTTTAATACAGAAATAACAAACTTCCCAACACCTCCCCTCAACCGTGTGTCATCATAGCCCTTGTGTTTCCACCAATATTCCGTAGTAGCCTTTGTCTCCGCTTGCACTTTGGTACATGGCCAGGTTAGTGCCACTAATGTCGTGCTGTCTTGTTATTGAGGTGACTACCCCGTGTCCGCTCTGTTACTCCTCCTCCCCCTCCGAGTCTAGGTCGTCCCCCTCCGGTAAGGGTTCACAGATTTCACCTCTGTAAACATTCCATGCCGCCCACACTTTGTTCCATTTGCGGGGTGCTGCACGTAGTACGTATACAGCCCTTTCTGTTACCATTAGGATGTCCATGTTCTTAGCCCATCTACTGGCGGTGGGTATGTCTGGCGCGCCCCATTTCTGTGCTATATCCCGCTTAGCCACTGTCATAGCCAATGTTGCCCAAATCAGTTCGTGTCTACCCAGGTCATTGGGGTCCCAGATGTTCAAAAGGCATTTGCGTGGTTCAGGTAATATGGAAAGTTTAAGGGCCTGGGAGATTGAGCGGAGTACTTGTCTCCAGAATTCGCGTATTTGTGGGCATTCCCATAGTGTGTGTATCAGTGTCCCTTCTTCCCCGCAGCCTCTCAAACAGAAGGGGTGTATTGCTCTCTGTATTTTATGCAACAGTGTCCTGGTGTAGTAGATGCGGTGTAGGATTTTAAGTTGTACCAGTCTGAGCTTACTTGAGATTCCAACCTCTTTCGGGGAGGCCAGCGCCTCATTCCATTCAAATTCGTCTGTCTCGCCTAATTCCCCCTCCCATTTTTCTTTAAGTTTCAGCGTCGGGTCTTTGAGATTATTGATCAGTTTTTTATATGTAAGGGAGGTGGCGCTTTGGAGCATGAATTCTGTCAGTAGTCTATCCTCTAACGGGGAGGAGTCCGGCAGAGTGGTGCCTGTAGGGATCGCCTGTAGTAAGGCGTGTCTAATTTGGACATATCTAAATGTTTCTGTGGGTCCAAGGTTATACTGCTGTTGTAGGTGTGGAAATGGTATTACTGTGTCATTGTCCCAGAGGTCCCCTACTGTAGAAATGCCTATGGAATCCCACCGCTCAAATCCCTTACAGCCTCTAAGGTTCCCCAACGTCTTCGTGTCCCACAATGGCGTCATTTTGGTGATTCGACCTGCCCATCCCAGACGGGCCTGCGCCATGTGCCATAGGGCCGCCGTGTGCTTGGTCTGACCAAGTAGGGTCTTCAGTTGTGACTTATTATATAGCACAGACAGCATACAGTCCGTCCCAAGTTGTGACCAATCTGCCCGATAGGCTGGGTCGTCTTTTGGGGCGTGGATCAAGTAGTTTATAATTTTCAGTTGGGCCGCCCAGTAATATAGCTGAATGTTGGGGAGCGCTATGCCCCCCTCGTACCAGCTTTTAACCAGTTTGTCGTACGCTATACGCGCCGGGCCAGCATTCCAGAGCAGGACATTGACCAGTGCTACGATCTGCTTGAAGTATTGTGGTGGTACCAGGTGTGGAGTATTTTCTCGAACACAGAGGAGTCTCGGGAGGGCCATCATCTTGTACAACGCCGCCCTACCCAGTAGGGTCAGGGGCAGGGCCGCCCAATGCTTAACATCCGCCCGCAGGCGATCTATGGGTGGTTTTAAGTTGCTAACAAAAAAGTCTGCCTCCGCGCTTGTGATGACAATGCCTAAGTATTTGAAGGAGGCTGATGTCGTAAGCAGCGGACAGTTCTCCTGTAGCCTCGGCGCTGGGCCTTTTAGCGTATATAAGGTAGATTTCGACCAGTTTAGAGTGTAGCCCGATGTGCGCCCGTGCGTATTACATAGGTCTAGCAGGGCCGGGATGCCGGTATCAGGTGCGGTCATGTAGATGAGCATGTCGTCCGCATACAGTGAGACTTTGTCCTCCCATCCCTCCGCCAATTTAATGCCTGCGAACAGGGGCGTGGACCTGATCTGGATTGCCAGGGGCTCAAGTACTAGTGCGAAGAGAAGGGGGGACAGGGGGCAGCCCTGTCTAGTTCCCCTGCCCAGTGGGAACCTCGGCGATATGTGGCCATTGGCTACCACCTGTGCGATGGGCTTCGCATAAAGCAGCCGTATCCATGTTATATATTTCGGCCCAAATCCCATGCGTTCTAGTACCATGAAGAGATATTCCCACTCTACTAGGTCGAACGCCATTTTAGCGTCGAGAGAGAGAATCACAGCCTGCTCCGTGAGGAGGTGTGCTCGGGCCAACACGCCGTGGACTCTTCGGAGATTCATCGCAGTGCTCCGGTGAGGCATAAAGCCCGACTGGTCAGGGTGGATCAAGGTACTGAGGTGGGGCATCAGGCGGGTGGCTAGAAGTTTAGCTAGTATCTTGGCCTCGATATTCAATAACGATATCGGGCGATACGAGGTACATTCAGTCGGGGGTTTCCCCGGTTTGGGTATTGCTACAATCGTGGTCGTGCGTTGATCCAGCGGCAGCTCTACTCTATCCCTGCTCTCTAAATACATGGCTAGTAATGGGGCACTGAGGTCTGGAGCCATGGACTTGTACCACTCTACCGTTATCCCATTTGGGCCCAGTGCTTTACCGGACTGTAACGCCTGGATCGCCAGCTGGATTTCTTCCTCCGTCGGGTCCAGTTCTAGGGTGTCCCTATCTTCCTGCGTAATGCTGGGGATGGTAATGTCTGCTAATGTTGTCGTTGCCATTTGTTGTGTGACCCTCCGTTCTGGTGTGTATATCGCCCGAAAATGTCGTGCTAATTCGCAAACTATTTCTTCTGGGTGCGCCAGTGTCCGCCCATCCTCAGTGTGAATTCTCTGAATACCTTTCGATCCACTCCTTCTCTTATCTAGCCATGCCAGCATACGACCTGCTTTGTCGCCCACATCGTAGATTCTATGTTGAGTGTTTGCGATATACCCCTTCTCAGTCGTTTTGAGGTGAGCTAGGTATTGTTGTTGCCGAACCATGAGGGTGTGTGCCGTGGACGGGGAGGGGTCTGTCATATGTGCATTGTTGGCCGTGGCGAGTGCAAGTTCTAAGTCAGTGAGTTCCTTTCGTGAGTCCCGTTTGTGCCCCGTTATCGCTGCAATGGCCGCCCCCCTGAGGACTGTCTTGTACGCCTCCCACAGGGTGGACGGTGATGCCACTGTGCCTGTATTCTCAGCAAAGTACTGCGTTGTCACAAGTTTGAGTTTCTTTCGAATCTTGGGGATTTTTAAAAAATTTGGGTAAAGTGGGTAGATCCGTGCGCATCGTTTCCCCCCGGTGGTAAGCGACAGGACAATTGGAGAATGATCGGAGATTCCCCTGGGCAGTATGTCTACCTTGTCCACCATGCCTAGTCCCATCCCCAGTGTCATGAAGTAATCTATACGAGATAAGCTATTATGTACAGCTGAGTAATAAGTGTAGTTGGTGGCCTCGGTATGCAGCTGTCGCCAGATGTCTACAAGGCCTAGGGCCTCCACAAAATCCGATAGTGGTGCAGTACCTCGTGGCCGGGTCCTAGAGGGAAAGGTGTCCTTAAGTGGATCCATGACTGCATTAAAGTCCCCCCCAATAATCGTGTCGCCATCAGGGAGGTCAAGAAGGAACTTGCCCAGTGCCGGTAGGGCCACAGAGTGTAGAGCTGGGGGGATATATACTGATATCACATTTAGAGATCTGCCCTCCCATTGCCCATGGACTGCAGCAAAGCGACCCTGGTCGTCCGCCACACGGCGGGTTATAATAAAGGGGGATGATTTTCTCACCAGTATGCCTGTTCCCCTGGAGCCAGCAGTGAAGTCTGCGTGTACCGCCATTGTGTAGCCACGTCTGTCAAGTGCTTTGCAGGTGGACCCTGTGAGGTGGGTTTCTTGTAGGAGGACCATGTCTGGATTTTGTCGTTTTATGGCCTGCAGGACCAAGCCTCTTTTAATTTTGTCACCCAGGCCTCGGACATTCCATGTTAGCATGCGCAGTGGGGGTATCCCCCCAGCTATGGGGGAGCCCTCGGTGGGCGTGCGATTAAGCGGCCTGGCCATTAAGCTGATGAGGGAGTCCTGCGCACAACGTGCGCTGTGGAGTAACCCATGTGCCGATTCGTGTCGTGCTGCGTAGGAGACATACAGATGTCAGGGTGGTAGTGCAATGTAGGTGCTGAATGATGACTACAAACAAAAACAAGCATTCTAACATAAAAACTTGAATCCCATCCCCCCTCCCTGCTACCCTGCTCCACGGACTAACCCCCGCCCGTTTCCCCAACTGTGCAGAGTGCTTTAGTCCTTCCCTAATCGTCTTACTTGCTTGTGGGGTTGGTGAGTCCCCCTCGGGCACTGCCTGTGCCCACCTTACTCAGCCACGTCCGATCCATGGCACCTGCGGCCCACTCAGTCCCGAAATCAATATATTCCGGCTTCCAACCGGAGCCAATTGTCCAGAGTCCAGCGGGTCTCTCTCAAGGTCCGATTCTGTTTCCTCCGCGCCTTCCTGATGGGGCAATTGGGAGGACTGACTGGGTATTGTTTTTTCAGTACGGTGCCGCGGTCGGTCTCGCTGTGAGCGGTGTCGCTGTCCCGCTGGTCTCCAGCCCTCTAGCCATTCTTGTGCCACCTCTGGCGTGTCGAAAAACCAAGTCTTTCCCTCGGCCACAATTCGCAGTTTAGCAGGGAACATCATGGAGTACGGTAGTTCCCTGTCTCATAGTGCCTTTTTAACCTCCGTGAAGGACTTACGTCACCTGGCCACCTCCGCCGTGTAGTCTGGGAAAAATGCTAAGGTCGCATTTTGAATCCGCACTGGTGGTGAGTTTCTTGCTGCCTGTAGGATTGCATCCCTGTCTCTAAAATTGAAAAGCCGGGCTAGCACAGGTCTCGGTGCTGCTCCCGGCTTGGGCGGGCCCCCCGGGACTCTGTGCGCCCTCTCCACCGAGAAGAAGTGGGATAGGCCTTTGGGCTGGAGTTTGTTTTTAATGAGGTCTTCTACATAGAGGTCCATGGCCCCTTTCCCCTCCGTCTCTGGAAGCCCAAGGATGCGTACGTTATTGCGTCGCGAACGCCCTTCCTGGTCGTCCAGCTTGTCGTGTAGGAGCTTGGTTACTTTCTGCATTTTTTCCATGGCCACTTGGAGCTCCGAGGTGTCTTCCACAAGTGACTTCGTGACCACTTCCACCTGCGACACCCTCTCCGCCATTTTGTGAAAGTCTGCTCGCAGCAATGAGACTTCCGAGGAGATGGCGCCCACTGTAGTTTTCACCTCTGAGAGTGTTTTCATGATGTCTTCCAGCGTTATTTTTGTCGTTTTTTCCGCTTCCTGGGTATGCCCTGTGGAGGATCGCCCTGTAGTTTGTTGTTGTCCTTGTCCGTAGGCGAATTTGTCCAATTTAGCCTGCGTGGTTCCACTCCTGAGGCCTTTACCCGCCATGGTGCTGGGGTCTGCGAGGTCCAGAGTCTTGCCCTGCTTATTCGCGACTTGCGCCACGTCTGAAGTCGCCGTTGTAGGTACCAGCCAGGGGGTAGCAGGTTGATGGGCGTTGGACAGAGTTTTACCCTCCGTTGTCTGCGTTGGTCTCACTGGTCGTTGCGCTGGTGTAGGACAGGCCCTGCGGCGGCTGTGTGGGTTCTGGTGAATCGCTGGTGTACTTCGTGCTTTCGCCCCTCGATATTCTCACCTAGGGCTGGAACGGCCACTGCAGCCTCAATCCTGTTTTTCCGCGCCGGTCTGCCTCTCTCGGTCACACCGGAAGGCTTAGATTCTGGGCCCGGCCAGCCACTTCCCCGCAACCGGACAAGCCGCCGTGTACCGGGTCTCTGTCTCTATGTCAGGGCTGCTGATGTTGTCCGGTAGGACGCGGGCCCGAGCTCCCGCGTTTATAATCAGTATGGTGCCGTCCCCCAGGGGCTCCGACGTCTCTCACCTCTGCTCTGGGGTGGTACGTCTGTTCACTGCTACCCCACGGTCAAGCGGGGCCCGGTGATCTCCTCCGTCGTGTATCGCTGCCCGCTAGGCTCCCGGGGGGGTGGGGGGGGAGGGTCGAGATATCAGCGCCGCTCCGCGCGGCCAAGGCTGGGTTCGCTCTTTCCTTCGCGCTGCTCCTGTCCCGCTTGGAGGACTTGGCAGTCTGTGCGTCGCCGGATGATGCCACCAGGAGTGTCAGGCTGGTTTCGCGCTGCCCGGCAGGTACCGGGGTGTGTCCACCTCTCTCGGCCGGCTTGGTCGCACTTCCGCCGGGGCCTGGGTGGTACGCAAGGCCGGTGCTGTTCCTCCGGCTGCAGGCCCAGACTCGCCACTCGAAGTATGTCAGGCTCCGGCGCACCGATTTCTTCGAAAATCAGACCGGTGACACCGCCTCGGTCCCGGACTCGAACGCCGCCGCTTCAGGCAGGCAAGGTAGCGGATAAATGTGACGGATTTGTTAGAAGGCCACAGTGCCCTCGGGAGCTCTCACTCTATGCGGCCGCCATGCTTGGCTGCTAGCCACGCCCCCCCTATTTTGTATTTTTTAAATGCATCCCATTTTCATTTAAGGAAAACAAGCTGCTTTTTTTTTAAAACTGCTTTGTTTAAAAAGCAATTGCAGACATGGTGGTCTCCTGACCCCAGAAGGCCACCATCCCTGTGAGTGCTATCCATTCCCAATGGGGTCACAAATTGCGACTGAGTCCTGAATATTAATGAGGCATGCAATTTGCGACCCCATTGGGAGTTGCAAGCAGTGTCTGAGACACTGTTGTTCATTCACTTTTGCGAGTCGAAATTTGATGCAATTTGCGACTCGCAAATGTCAATGTCTGTACATATGGCCCTTGCTAACTATTTTGGGCCTCATTTATGGGCTTTTGCCATAGGGCAGCCCCGCAGGCCTCCCTGTTGCACTGCGCTACTGCAAAAGCAAAGGGCAGGAATGCGCTGTGTCTATATAATACACCACATTCCTGTCCTTTTTGCCGGTGCACAATGGGTATCCCTGTGCCAATGCAGGCACCTTGGCACCGTGGTGCAAGGGTGTCTGGGTTGGGGGGATGATTGATTCTGCGCAGGAAGGGATCCTTCCTGCACACATTCAATCACACATGCAGCACACATAGAAAAATGAAAGCACATAGAGAAATGTTGTTATTTCTCTTCGTTGTGCCTCCATAACGCCAGCCACCCCATAGGCACTCCCAGGCTTACTATCCCTTTTAAATCTGGGAATGTGTCAGGTTCCATGGGTGTTGCATGGGAACACCGACAGCAATACCCATGGAATGCCACTTTCACATAGTTTTCGGTGTGAAAAGGGTACATATATATATATATAAGGCCATGAAACGCAACATAAAGTGGCTTTACATGGCCTTATGAATATGCTGTGGCACATTGCGCCACCAGCACGTCAAAAAAGTTACTTTACGGGGGCGCAAAACTGCCGGGAGGCTCTTCATTTGCAAAGTGCTGGTGGCATTACACTTTCCTCCCATGCTCACCTTTCTCAATGGTCAAAGAGGTGGGACCACATAAGTGTTGATTTACTTATAGCTATGGAATCATTTATCAAATCCCTGTTAAATATGATTGACTTTTATATTGTTCTGTATTCTGTGGGTATGGCAAGCTGCTTGCAGATCCATCAAGTGTGGTCAAAGTTAAAATGGTGCCAAAAACGATTTTTGAGCAACTTGACATTTCCTGGCTAGTATTCAGTTAAAAGAAGTGCAGGAATCCCATTTTTCACTCAGGTCCACAATGGAAGAAGGATAAAGTTAGATGAGGGGATTAAGAAACAACTCAATGGCATAAAAGAGGACTTTAGCCAGATAAAAAATAAGGTACTCCACTGGCTATCAAACAATACCCCTGTGGGACCTGGTGTGGAACGCAACATTAGCATGGTACGCCGGGTGGAATGGATAGATAGCTCGCAGAAACCAGGAGGAGGTGATTGTGTAATTGTTAATTTTAACAGAAGCTTCCCAGCAGAAAGAATTCTGTCTAGGGCCTCTCATGTTGGTTCACTTACTCATGGTTCCACAATACAAGTACTATCTTTGGGTTTTTCTACAGAGTAGCTTTCCGAGGGCACAATACAGGGCATAGTGCTATGGAAATGCCCCGAGATAGGGAGTATCCAAAAACCTTTGTGACCAGCGATCAATGGTATTTACAAACACCCTATAGCACACATTCAAGAGTGCCTTACCATGCCCCTACCTTGCCCCCCTCCTTAGCTCTAACAAATAGATGTTCTATGCTATCGGGGATGAAGAAATGCAATTGATTGCATACCCCAACTGCCCCTGTAGGAGAGTCCAAGTGTCAGCAGAGGGCTTACTCCCCAATGGTAGCTGAAACAGAGATACTGCAGATGGCCCAGCTCCCACCAATAAAGAAAGAGGTGTTAATCAATCAATCAATCAAGAGTATTGGTAAAGCGCACTACTCACCCGCTAGGGTCTCAAGGCGCTGGGGGCGGGGGTGGGGCTGCTACTGCTCGAAAAGCCAGGTCTTGAGTTGCTTCCTGAAGGAGAGATGGTCCTGGGTGAGTCGTAGGTGGGTGGGGATGGTGTTTCATGTCTTGGCCGCCAGGTAGGTGAAGGATCTTCCTCCAGTGGTGGTTCTGCGGATCCGTGGGACGGTGGTGAGGGCGAGGCTGGTGGAGCGGAGCTGGCGGGTTGGCGTGTAGAACGTGAGGAGGTTGTTGAGGTATTCAGGGCCCAAGTCGTGGAGAGCCTTGTGTGTGTGGGTGAGGAGTCTGAACGTGATCCTTTTGCTGACGGGGAGCCAGTGCAGGTCCCTCAGGTGGGCGGAGATGTGGCTGTGTCGGGGGACGTCTAAGACGAGTCCTGCTGAGGCGTTCTGGATGCGCTGGAGTCTTTTCTGTAGTTTGGCAGTGGTCCCAGCGTAGAGGGCGTTCCCGTAGTCCAGATGTGGTCCGTGGGCTTGGGTGGGGGGCCCAGAGCAGGGGGCCACCAGGAGTCGTCCCGGGCAGAGATGGATGGGCCGAGGATGAGGACTTCCGTCTTGTCTGAGTTCAGTTTCAGGTGGCTGAGCTTCATCCAGTCTGCGATGACTTTCATTTCGTCCTGGAAGCTGGCTCTGGCTGAGGTGGGGTCGTTGGTGAGGGAGAGGATCAGTTGGGTATCGTCAGCATAGGAGATGATGTTGAGGTTGTGCGAGGGGGCTCATGTAGACATTGAAGAGGGTGGGGCTGAGCGAGGAGCCTTGAGGTACGCCGCAGATGATCTTGGTGGCTTCTGCGAGGAAGGGCGGGAGACGGACTCTTTGGGTTCTGTCGGAGAGGAAGGAGGTGATCATTCCAGGGCCTTTCCTTATTTATTTATTTATTTAGGCGATTTGTAGAGCGCTCAACTACCCGTGGGTGTCTCGGCGCTGAGTGGAAGAACTAGTTCATGAGGAGTTATTGTTTAAACAGCCAGGTCTTTATCTGTCTGCGAAAGGAGAGCAGAGATGTGGAGGTTTTGATGAAGGATGGAAGACTGTTCCAAAGTTTAGTGGTGGCGACTATGAAGGATCTATCTCCCCAGGAGACTTTCTTAGTCTTAGGCACTTGTAGTAGTCCAGCAGTTGAGGATCGTTGGGATCTGGTGGGTTCGTAAGGACGAAAGGAGTCTTTCAAGTACGTTGGTCCTTGACCATGAATTGCCTTGTAGGCAATGCAGAGAGCCTTGAACTTGGCTCTCTTCTTCACTGGCAGCCAGTGGAGCTCTCGGAGTGTTCCGGAGATAGAGGCGTACTTGGGGCATCCAGTAATCAATCTGGCCGCCGCGTTCTGCACCAGTTGTAATTTCTTTAGGACACCTTCTTGAGCGTTGACTAGCAGTCCGTTGCAATAGTCAATGCGGGCCATGATGAGTGCGCTGATTAGAGTTTTTCTCATAGTCATCGGAAGGTAAGGTAGAAGTTTTTTTATCATCCTCAGAGTGTAAAATGAGGAAGAGACTACCGTGTTGACGTGATGCATGAGGGTGAGCTTGGTGTCCAGTATAACTCCCAAGTTCCTGGCTTTGGTTACGGGGAGGGGGGGAGGTCCCAAGGCATCAGGCCACCATGTGGGAGACCAGGCAGGGGAAAGATTGCCGAATAACATCACCTCCGTTTTATCGGAATTCAACTTCAGACAGTTTTGTGTCATCCAATTGCTTATTGCCAGCATTCCCAGATTGAAGTTGGAGGCCACTTCATCTCCGTTATTATTTATGGCTAGGACAATCTGGGTATCGTCGGCATAGGATGTAACCGCCAGGTGATGGATTTTTATGATCTTCGCCAAGTCCGACACATAGATGTTGAATAATGTCGGACTTAGCGAGGATCCCTGGGGTACACCACAAGGAAGAATGAAGGAAGGTGAATTGAAGTTGCCGAAGGTAACGGATTGAACACGATTGGTGAGAAATGAGGCAATGAGATTCTTCGCTGAACCCGTGATGCCCGTCGATTCGACACGGTCGATCAAGATAGAGTGATCGACCGTGTCGAAGGCCGCAGACAGGTCCAGTAGAATGAGCACCGCCGCACCTCCACCATCCAAAGACTTCCTAATTTCCTCCGTGGCTTTGATAAGCGCAGTTTCCGTCCCGTGTCCTTTACGGAAGCCAAATTGTGTTTTGTCCAGGCAGTTGTTTTGCTCTATAAAGTCGGAGATTTGTCTGTTCATGATTTTCTCTACAATCTTGGCAGGGAGCGGGAGGCAAGCGATTGGACGGTAGTTGGCAACTATGGTAGGATCAAGTGAGCTTTTTTTGATGAGAGGCTTGACGATGGCTCTTTTCCAAATGGAGGGAAAAGTAGTGGACTGGAACATAGCGTTAAATATCTCGGTGAGTTTAGGGCTTAAGATTTCAGGGACATTTTTGAGAATGGAGGGAGGGCACGGGTCTTCTGGGGAACCGGAGTTCGTGGTGCCTAGGAGATGGGACACCAGTTTAGAAGAGATTTGAGAGAACTTTTGGAAGGAGTTGGAAGGGATTGTTCGAGGGGGATTGGTGGAATTCGTGGCCGGAGGAGATTGATCATTATAGACGGAGTAAGAGTGTCCAGTGTCACTAGCATGAGCTTCAAATTGGGAGAAGATGTCAGTGACTTTTTTTTGAAAATGATTTGCCAAGGAATTGCATAGTTCTTGGGTATACGTGACCGGGGTAGAGATTGTTTGTCCGGAGAGATGCGTCACTACCTGGAAGAGTTGTTTGGTTGAATCTTGAGCAAGATTAATTTGATGGGTGTAAAAATTACTTTTCTCTGTGATGATTGATTGTTTGTATGTCAGCAGCATGGATTTATAGAGGGCTTTTTGTTCTGGATCATATTCACGTCTCCATTTGCGTTCTTGACGCCTGTTGATGCCTGTTTTGTCTTTCTAGTCTTAGAGTGTCATTGAACCAAGGTGAGGACTTAGTGGTTCTATTGGAGGATTGTCTCTTGAGTGGGACTGTCTGATTGACAGTGTTTCGAATCCAAATTGTATAGTTGTTAGCCGCTAGTTCAGGGTCCTCCGTTGTGGGTGGTAGGGATGCTAAGAGTGAAGACTGGGAAGCAGGAATATCGATGCTTTTCCAGGCTCTGAATGTATTCACTGGAGGTGTGGTATGGGCTCTGGGGGAAATAGGATGAAGTAAAAAGTTAAAAAGAATGGCAGCGTGGTCCGACCAGGTGACGGGGAGAAGATCCTTTATCACTAGGGATTTCTCACTGGAGAAAAGACCGTCCAGAAGATGGCCTGCAATGTGCGAGGCACCTGTGACCAATTGAGGGAGACCTATGTTCATAAGTTCTGATAGCAGAGCAGAGGTATCGGGGTTGTCCAGGAGCTCGAGATGAAAATTAAAATCACCCAGAATGGTGTCCCAGCGTGGCAGTGGCGGAGGCGGGTTGTCAGGGTGCGGTGGCAGACCGTGTTGAACGCAGCCGAAAGGTCGAGCAGGATGAGGGCGGCGGTTTCTCCATTGTCCAGCAGGGTCCGGGTGTCGTCGGTGGCCGCGATGAGGGCGGTCTCGGTGCTGTGGTTCGCTTGGAATCCGGACTGCGATGGGTCATGGGAACCGTTCCCCTCCAGGAAGGCTGTCAGCTGTTTGTTGATGGTTTTCTCGATATGTTACCCCATATACCGGATAGCAATGTCATATCATGGAACATAGTAGGCTTGGCCGACAACTTTCAGGACCCCTTATGGCAGCAGTTTGTTAGACAATTTTCTGTCATCTGCCTACAGGAAACATGGTTGGTGGAATGTAATTTGTTTTTGGAGGGATTTAAAGGTTTTTTTTTGTCCCTGCCTCTCCATCACCTTGTGGCAGAGCAAAGGGTGGTTTGGTTACCTACATTTCCCTGTCGGTTGATTGCCAGGCACGGACCAACCCCTCTTTCAGTCAGGCATTTCAAGCTATTACCCTCAAGAAGGGGAATGATCTATTGGGCCTGTTTAATTTTTATAATTTACCGAATAGTAAGCAGGGAGAAGGTAATATCACCCAGCTGGGTCATTACTTAAGGAAGATCTGTGGTCACACATTGCACTCAATAATGGTGTTAGGAGATTTTAATATCCATCCATGTGGTGACCCAAACCTCACATTAATGTCTGACCTGGGATGCCATAGAATGGGGGGGTTCCACTTTGAGCATTCTATACAGGGGGACGAATTGAATAAACTAACTGATGTATAAGATTTATTGACATTAATGTCCCTCACGGCTCCTAATAGCAAATTACTGGTTCCCACTTATAAAGGGAGTGGCAGTGGGTCTTTTATTGATTATATTTTAATTTCTTCTACTATCCAGTCTGCATTTCATGGGTTTACTATTAGGGACCAATACCCCTTATGTGTCCACCTGAGCGGTCTATTTTTATCTAAAAAAGATAAGGGGAAGGCATCAGGAATTTTAAGACCTATGGACGGCGGGCGACGCCTCAAATAGTCTCAGATTGACCGAAATGTTTTTTATAGAGAAGTGAGAGATTCATGTGCCGCTGAACTTGCTCTCTGTATCCTACCGGATAGTTGCCAAGAGATGTCCTTAGTGCCTTTAACATCATCTCGCTTAAGGCAGGGGATCTCTTAAGTGCACTGGGACATACAGTAAACAATACAAACCCAAGATGGTTTGATTCTTCCAGTACCCAGGCGGCACGTAGACTAAAAGAGGCCCTGAAGGTTATCCTCAGAAATCAACAATCCATACGCTCCTGTCGCCTAGCATACAAACAGGTTTTAGCTATCCGCAATGGAGTCCTCCAGGAGGAGGCATGGAAGGAGCTGCTAGAGTCTAGTACCTTAAGGAACAGTTCAAAATTCTAGAGAATTGTTAGCAGACCTTTGTTTGCTACAGATACAGGCAGTGTCATAGCCTCCTTTATTACGGAGGAAGAATGGGTGGCCATTTCCAGTCGATGTTTATGGGGTGTATGGCCCCCTCTGGGCAGCCACATTGGGAAACCAAAACTGATAGTTTGGTCTGTGAGCAGACAGAGGTGGAGGCGGGGATCGCTGGTCTCTCGTGGAACGAGGCTCCGGACCCGGATGGAATCCCGCCGGACCTCTATTGGTGGTTGTCTTGCCTAGTTGGCCGCCCTGATCTCTTTTTAAAATCTTCTGTTATTGTAAAAAAGGATGTGGAACTGTTTAAGAAAGCTTTCAGTTGGCTCTTGAATCTAGAAAGAGATGGGCTGAAACTAAGAATTTCAAGTGTCCGCAAATTCCTGACCCTTAAAACTGATCCATCCACTGAGCCATATCTTTTGAGAACACTGACTACCTATGAGCGTTTTTTATTGTCCAGGTTCCGCTTTGATCTTTTTCATCTGTTACATGCTGTTCCTAAAGGGTATAGAAGAGGACAGGTGTTAGCACCCTGTGGCTGCGATCAAGTATCTCCACAGGACCTGCTACACATTATGTTCATCTGCAAATTTTAAGATATACCACAAAGACACTTTTTGGTCCCCTTTTAAAGAGATTGAATTTTAACCAGGCCCGCTAGGCTCTCTTGTTTTTGCAGATGCTAAAACCAGATTGTATTTTCTTCATCGTGGGATATCTGAAATCAGTAGTGAGAACAAGGGCTTGTCTTGAATCTTAGTCATATTAGAGGGAGAAGGCATTAAATCATGGACTATGTGTTTTGTACTGTACATTAATTTTTGATATGAATTGTGAAACTCTCTTTTTAATTTTATGTATTTATTTGTTCTTATCTACCATTATGAATTTAAAAAAAAACTAAAGTACCAGTTCTTAATGAGGTGCGGACATGTAACTTTTATGGTTTTTATCGAAAAACTCAATAAAGTTGTGTTTGATTGATTGATTGAACTCAATGATGCACTAATATTTTTGCTCTCCAGTACAGAAAAAAACACAAAGAACAGAATTACATCAGATTTCATGAGAAATTAGAACTTTACTCAGGGAAGTGCCTTCACTTGATCTGGTGTGAATCTGATTAGTATATTTTATATCTGGAGCATCTGCAGATAGTCGTCAAAACCAGGGGTGATGGGTCACCGCATATTTGTTAGGCCACGTATAGCCACTTTACGTGGTTTTTCCTGGCCTTATAAATATGTGCCCCTTTCAAGCAGAAACTGTGTGAAAGGAGCATTCCATGGATATTGCTGTGGGTGTTCCCACGCAACACCCATGGAACCTGCACATTCCCAGATTTACGAGGCATCGTAAATCTTGGAATGCGTAGGAACCTAACGCCACCCCGGGGGGGGAGGTGGCTTTAGGGAGGCGCAATAAAGAGAAATGAAAACATTTCTCCTCGTGGTTTCATGTTTCTATGTGTGCTGCACATAGAAAAAGGAAAGCACGTGCATGGATTGATTTTGTGCAAGAAGGGTTATATCCTGCACAAAATCAATCATACCAGCAACACAGACACCCTTGCACCATGCTGCGTTGCCGCACAGATGGCCATTGAGCACAGGCGCAGGGGAAAAGGACAGGAATGCACAGTATCATATAAATACAGCGCATTCCTGCGCTTTCCATTTGCCGTAAGGCAGTGCAGCAGGGAGGACCGCGGTCCTGCCCTGCCGCAAAAGCCCATAAATAAGGCCCCAGGTTTGCAAACTGTCCACTGGTCTAAATTTAAAAAACAAAAGTGTACTATTAGACAATAAACTTTTCTCTTCCTTTGTCTATTTCAGTTCTGCAATATCACAGTTGTGTTTGTGAACCCCGTAACAATTCACAAGCTCTAAAAAATATTAAAGAATATAGATCCAGACCACAGGCTAGGCCCTTCAGCTGGCTCCCACTGCAAACTGTCTGTGGCCATTCGCAGTGTTAGGGACAGGGACAACCCAAATCCAGTTCCGCCAGCCAAACTGGCTCTGCAGAGCAATTATCTGCACAGGGACCTTTGCTTTCTTTCTTCATACCTGTGTTTAACTTCATAACAGCCCTTCATATACAATGCAGACTCATTACCCTTTGCCCAGAGGCAAATCTATTAGAACATTTGGAATCTCCCCATTTAACTGTGGCGTTCCTGCATGGATGTTTTTAAAACTCAAAATAATATTAGTGAGCTAAATATGATAAAGGAATTAAAATTGTTTGAAAATTGGTGAAAAGGGGCTAAAGGGTATTTGTTAATCATAGACTGTTTGAACCACACTTTAACCACCCACACTTTGATTCATTTGGATAAAATTTGAAATAGCAACAGAAAACTAAGCATGTTAATGTCATATTTCATGTGGTTCCATTAAAAGGGTGTCCCAGTTATTAAATAATTAACATTGTTTTTGTCTCCTTTTAACAGGGGCTCACCCCCAATGGAAGAAGAAGCACAAATTTGAGAATAGCCTGTAAATGCATCAATATATTATGCAAAAAAGGAAGATTGGAACTCTGGGTAGTTCCTAAGTTTACGTACATATGTTTTTCTAGCATTCATTAATTTGCTAAACTAATGCGAATCCCATGCTTAAAAACTTTGCTGTAAAAATGACAAAAGGCTTTGTAGCCCAGGGTGGCAAACCCTGGAGATTGCACACAATCTGAGGTGGTGGCTACTCAACGGCAATAGGACCAGTGACAGGTCCTTTTCCCTTCACCACTTAGAGCTGCCGGTGGTGACAGGTGCATTACTGCTGGCTTGGGGAGATCATTTGGAGGAGGTGGAGATCAGAGGACTCGTCTCTCATGGACGTTTGACTGCATATCAACTTACTGGAGTTATGAGCCATTAGCTTGGCCTTGAAGGACATCCCATCATCTAAAGGGAGGCTCTTAAGGACAATGCAAGGAATCAGGTTGAGGAATCTGCCTGAAAATTTCCTCAAATTTGCCTCGCGGTGCTCTGCTCCTTCCCTAAAAGTTTGGGTGGGATTCGCCAAGCGGGGCCCGAGATAATAGGGGGGTCCCAAAACGTGTTTTCCCCATGTTAATTTCCATAGGGCGGTCGACCTCACTTTTAGCCCGAACGGCTGAATGGATTTCCACCAAACTTGGCAAAATTGTAGGGACTGGTAGCCCGATGTGTCTTTGCTATGTCTCAAGATATGTGCTCCAGTGGATTTGGAGTAATTTAGTTTCAAAAAAATATATATATATCTATATGCGCTCCCAGGTACGCGCACCGGTTGCGCTACGCGAGTTCGCGAGAGGAGAGCTGATTGGCTCTCGGGTGTCTGTCAACATTCCAAACAGTCCGGAGCAGCCGCCATCTTGTCTCTCGGTAGGATCGAGACACAAGAGGTGGCAAAAACAAAGGGGGAAATGAGCAAAAGGGGGCAGGGTAGACCCCCCCTGACCCCCTAGGTTTGATGTGGGGGCCATAAAAGGGCCCCGCGGGGCAAAAAAAAAGGGTTTTTTTTCCGATTTATCGCGGGGGGAGCGCCTGGTACGTGCACCGGGGAGCGTACCGGGGAGCGTACCATGGGTAAAACCCAGTGAAAAAGTAAAATAATAATTTAAAGTGCTTAGAGGTAGGGTAGCTCTGAATAGAGTTGTTGTGGTAAGTGGGCAGTGGCAGTGTCCCTCACCGCTTTTAACTGCGCTACCGGCGTATGAGTGATTAAAACTTATATGCTGCTTATGCTGCAACTTCTCTAGCGCTAATTTTAAAAAGCTTTTAAATTCACTGGGCACTGGTGTGAAAGAGAGTGGGTCGCTGCACTCGCGCTGCTCATTTCATTTTGCAGTGTTCACTGGAGGACTGGCTGTGTTTGGCATTCTGTTTGCTGAGGCATTAGGGAAGCAAGCAGGCTGTTACTTCAACCAATCACAGAGTGCTGGACTCGTCCCTCCCTCCCGCCTCGTTCTGACGCCGGTGGCTAGCGCCGTTTGAGCAGAGGGCGTGGAGGGTCCGAGCCAGCTACTTCCTGCTTTCCATCTGCAGCGCTCTAGCTGTTGGACGCAGGGGGGGATAAAAGGCGGATGTGCCCTAGGCAGCGCAGCGGACGAGCGCAGCGGGCGCGACGATGGCGTGCCGAAGTTGCGCCTAAGTTAAGCCCGTCTGCGCCCGTCCGCGGTCGGGCGCGGGCTAGGGCCATCCCCCCTGGCCTCTTACCGAGGCTTGCAACCTGGAGCCGTGAGGATCTGCTGGCCCTTCGGGGCCTTCAATCCGAGACATGCCTGCATAAAATGAAGGCGGAAAATACTCTAGGCTGTGACCATTGCAATTTTATCTTCAATCAGGGCACTAAGACATCTAGGGGCCCTCAGGCCTTGGTGTGTGGTCTGTTAAATGTCCGATCATTGCGAAAACATTGTTTGGATTTGCATGATCTCCTTACTAATAAACATTGGGACTTGGTTTTATCACGGAAACGTGGTTAGACCAATACTCCACGCCCGAGGTCCTTGACGCTATCCCAGAGGGCTACGCCCTGGTGAGGTTAGACCGGGAAACTGGGAGAGGCGGCGGGATAGCTATTGTGGCCAGACACGGCCTTCACTGCCACTTAGAACAGGCGAAGATCGTGGATGGTGAGGTTGGGGAATTTTCTATCTCTGTCAACGGGAGTTGCACTCTGAAGGGCCTTCTGATCTACAGGCCACCGGGCACTGCTGCTCGTTTCAGTGAGAGCCTTCTCGAAGTTATTACTGAGGCAGCACTGCGAGTGGAGAACTATTTGGTACTGGGGGATCTCAATCTCCATCTTGATGATCCCACTGACAGAGCAGCTAGGGAATTTCAACAAAGCATGGAAGCTCTACACTTTGTGCAGAAAGTTCTTCAGCCCACTCATCAACTAGGCCAAACCCTGGATCCGGTTTTTGCGAACTGGGAACAGGTTGTTGTCTCCGACCCTATTCCCATTGGGCATATCAAGAAGGGGTGGTCGGTTGCAGGGTACGGCACCATGGTATGATGAGGAGGTACGGGCAGCCAAAGTGGTGTGTAAACGTGCAGAGCGACTATGGAGAAAGACCCTTACGGTGCTTGCGAAAACCGAATACAACGCTATTCGGCGAACCTACCATAGATTGATTAGGAAGGCCAAGACGACATACTTTGGCACCAGGATCTTGGAATTCCACTAAAGAACTGTTCCTAATCTATAAAACACTATCGGTAGGGAAATCTGTAGCAGTGCCGGAAGAACTCTGCACGGTGGAGGGTTGCGACCGAATAGCAGAATATTTTGCCAATAAGGTAGCAACAATCTACACCTCCTTCCCACACCAGATGGCTGCAATCCCGAGGTTTGGGACAACTACCAAGGGACTGGGGAAACAACGGCTGTCTAGCTTCACTACCCCCCCGACGGAGGAGCTTATCCGCATCTGCGGATCAATACGATCTGGCTCACCTAGGGACCCCACTACTCCCAGACGGCTGTTGGGAAGTCTGGATGTTCTCGAACCACACATCCGCCTTCTGCTCAACACCTCTTACGAGACGCAGACTGTCCCTGCTGCATGGAAACAAGCGATTGTTCTCCCGCTGCAAAAAAAAGCCAATATTAGCTTTGATAAATTTGAGAACCTACGTCCCATCTCTCTCCTGCCTTATATGGCTAAAATTGCGGAAAAGATTGTTAATCTCCAGCTGATGAAGTACGTGGATGATGCCTGTTTGCTCCACGACTCTCAGTTTGGCTTCCGCCCCGTCATTCGACGGAATCAGCTCTTCTAATGGCGGTGGAAGCCTTGCGTCAGGGTGCGGATGAAGGCCAAACCATGGCTTTAATCCTGCTAGACCTCAGCGCTGCATTTGACACTGTAGCACACTCCATTCTGCTACAGTGTCTGGAGGAAGGGGGTATCTCAGGTGCAGCGCTGGGTTGGCTTGGCTCTTTTCTATCTGACAGACGCTTTCAGGTCCATCTGGGCGATTGCTACTCTAGAGAGATCGGGTTGGGCCAGGGAGTGCCTCAGGGCTCCTCCCTGAGCCCCACCTTGTTTAATCTCTATGTTGCCCCTTTGGCGGGAATAGTGGAGAAATACGGGCTGCGTGTTGTGTCCTATGCCGACGACACGCAGCTGGCCATCTCCCTCTCACGTACCCCGGATCTTGCGGCGGACAACTTCAGGAACTGCATGAAAGATCTTGCAGCCTGGATGTCCGCCAACTGTTTAAAGTTAAACGGTAGCAAGACCGAGGTACTGATTGTGGGTGGGACCCCGGATGCTTGGTCGTCGGCATGGTGGCCTTCTTGCTTGGGCGAGGCGCCAGCTCCTTGCCAGGAGGCAAGGAACTTAGGGGTCTGGCTGGACTCTGGCCTGACCTTTGATACACATGTGGGCCGTGTGGCTGGGGTATGCGTTGGCGTCCTGAGGACCTTAAAAAAGGTGTTAGATCTTCTCCCCCTTGCGGCCCGCAGAACATTGGTGCATGCCCTGGTGACTTCCCGCCTCGATTATGGCAACCTATTATATCTGGGTGCCTCCAGCAGGGCCATCGGGCGACTTCAGGTGCTGCAAAATGCGGCTGCCCGTTTGGTGTTGAGGCTCCCCAGGAGATCCCCCTCCAAACCCGCGCTCCACGCACTTCACTGGCTTCCAGTTGCCAGTCGGGTTGAATTTAAAACTCTCTCCACATGCCATCGTATTGTGAATGGCAAGGCTCCTGCATTGCTCAGGAACTTGGTGACCGTGTATGAACCCACACGTAGCCTTCGATCCTCCTGCACAGGGCTCTTAACGATACCAAGAGTAAGGAAAGCCCGCATGGGGGGTAGATCTTTTAGGCATCTGGCGGCCAAACACTGGAATGCTCTTCTTTCAAGCCTGCGTTTGGAGCCATCAGAATTGATTTTCAGAAAAAAACTCAAGACCATTCTGTTTAGCAGGTAGTCGGCGGGGAGGGTGGGTGGAACCTCAGCTTCTCACTTATCACAGCGCGGGGACACGCCGGTGGGCGTACTTCCAAGCGCTTTATAAATGTCCAAAATGAAATGAAAATGTGTTGTACACCGTCTCCTCTGTAGATACTCCTCTGTAGATATCTTGCATGTTGTTACATATGTTATTTTGGTATATGGAATCCAGACCATAGTCTGTCAGGAAAGAAGAAATAGATCCTTTAAGCCCTCCCTGAGAAGGCCTATGGGATGATGGGTAGTCTACCCTGCTCCCTTATGATGTTTTCAAGTATTACATTTTACTCTCTTCTGAATCTACACAAAATTGGCGGTGATATGGTGCATTAGAGACAGACAGTGAGAGAAAGGAAGCAGGAGATGAAAAAGAGATCTCAAATACACTTTGGAGATAATATAGTGGGAGAAAGGAAGTAACTATGAGCAAACTTATTATGTAACACAAAAAAGTTGCACAGTATAATATATGTCTCACTTTATATTATAATCATTTTGGTACTATTTCATGAATTACATATAATAATGAATAATGTCTCAAACAATTTTTAATTATTAAATATAAATTTATTGTTCTGATTTTTCAAAATTTAAAAGAACTTCCAACATTAGATCATCTGGAATCTCCTCATTTTGATTCAATGATTCTATTGTTTCAACACTGTCAAGTAATTGTTGGTCCAGAGACTGATCCATAAAGTCCAAGTCATCCATATCTTCCTCAGGATTGTTCTCAACAACAATTTCGAAAGAAATATACATTTTGTCTTGTTTTCCTTCCATTTTCTTGCTGTAAATTGCATAAAAAATAGCTATATCAGTAGAGTTAGGGCACTGTTGGGTTTAAGTTCAGACAGGTACTTTTGAGTTTTTAACAGTGAAGTTATCTTTGGGCAGTGTATGGTTTCAGGCAGGAAGTAGAACTATTAAAAAGTGCATGTGATGAAGCCTAAGTAAATTCATAATTATACCAGAGAAGCCTAACTCAATCCATAACTATAATAGAGAAGCCTATCTCAATCTATAACTATTACAGAGGGACAGTATATACCTATCAGAAAACGTTTTCCCAAATTAACTTACAGTGCACAACATAGTTCCCCTTCCAAATTAACAACTTACCTTTGTGAAAGTAGTTGAAGTTTTCAGTGAAAATCCTTTTCAAATGTACCTCAGGTAGTACTAGTCAAAATGGCTGTGTTGCCCTCTCATTTTTCATATATATTCATGCACTTAACCAATCAAATGTCAGCACATAAAAGTACAAAATGTAAGTAACACTTTAATTGGTTGTAAATTCCAACACTTTCATATGTGTTTTTGTCATGTAATTTACCTCAGGATATTTAGACAGGGCTACAGCCTAAATGGCTCAATGGAATACCACCAAATTTGGGAAAATGGTAGGGACTGCTATGTAGTAGGGCCTATTCTATATTTGGTGAAAGTGTCTCCAGTGGTTTTTATGTAAATTAACTTCCCACATTTTTTGGTGAGCGCTTACCGGTGCGCGCTCCGGTACGCGCACCGGGAGCTCTACGGGAGTCCGCCATCTTGTGTTTCGGTACAATTGAGACACAAGATGGAGGAAAAACAACATTGGGAATGGGTAGACGGGGGCATGGTAGACAGCCCCTGACGCCCTAGGTTTTCTGAGGGGGGCTTAGGAGGCCTATATAGGCCCAAAAAAAGAATAAAAAAAAAAAATGGCAGGGGGAGCGCCCGGTACGCGCACCGGGGCTCGCCGAAATTCTGCGCTTACCGGTGCACTCACCGGTACGCGCACCGGGAGCGCTCCAGAGTAAAAAAAAATAAAAGAAAAAATATGAATACACTTAAAAAAAAATTGTATTATATTAATATACAATATAGGATTCATTTTTTAAAAAAATTACCTTTCTTAGCTATAGACATTTGCTATTAAAAAACCTTAGAAATTCACAAAAAAACACATAGGTTTGAGACCCTATATAAAGATAGAAATTAGCATTTAAAAAACCTATGAAATTCACTGAAAAAAACATAGGTTTCATACCAGTTATAGTTAGGAATTAGCATTTAAAAAACCTATGAAATTCACTGAAAAAACCATAGGTTTCACACCAGTTATAGTTAGGAATTAGCATTTAAAAAACCTAGTAAATTCACTGAAAAAAACAGTCTGTCACAAGGATGGTGTCATCAGTGATGTCATGAGTGATGTCACTGACCATGTCATGAGTGATGTAATATGTGACGTCATCAGCAGTCCATTGCAGGCGCGCAAGTTATAGTGAGTCCAACTAACTATAACGTGGAATTTCAATGGTTTTATGTCAGTAAAATTTCCAGCAAACTGGTGTGAAACCTATGGTTTTTTCAGTGAAGATATATATATATATATATATACTAGCAGCCCGCCCCGGCTTTGCCCGGGGCAGAAGGGTGCTGGGGGCAGCATTTTAAGCCTCTGTGCACCCCCCCCGACATTGCCCAGACCACATCCCTCCCGCCTCCCGCCCCGACATTGGCCATGCCGCCTCCCGCCTTCAGCCTTCAGCCTCCCGCCCGCCGCCCGCCCCGACATTGGCCATAACGCCTACCGCTTTCCGCCTTGTGCCTCCCGCCCGCCTCCCGCCGCCCGCCTCCCGCCTGCATTTGCCTTACCGCCACTCCTCGCCGCAAGTCCACTCCTCACCGCAAGTCACCGCTTCTCCCCGCATATCGTCATTACGTTACGTGTCGGTTGCGATCAGCGCTACGTCGGGGCCGGCGCTTGTTTTAGGGGACTAATTTGTTTACAAATTAATTTTTTTTAATTTACGTTTTTTTTTTAAATTTATTGTTGCCTATGTCCATCTACAAACCCTGATATTTTCATAGATGTATTGGGTGTGTGGATTGGCGCTGTGATTCCCGAGTTTACCTGGCCAAAAGGTGCAAGTTCTCTCTTTATAATAGTAGTATAGATAGTATAGTATAGTATAATAGTATATAGTATAGTATAGATAATACTCTGACTGGTGCCCAATATGCCCAATATGCATGTGTTTTGCTTCAAGCCACCCTTTATTCCTAAACCTCGCCCCATAACTGCTGCTTCCACTTCTCTCTCCCTCAGTTTTACGCATATTTAAAACCTCCCCGTCCTTATTCTAAATCCTGTATATTCACACACGCCAAAAGATTCATCACATTTCATTATTCCTTGTCACTGCTGGCTGGTGACATTTTAAAGTGCACCCTGCTGTTTTTGTTTGTGTCTCTTTAGTGAATCTCCACCTTTACTCTTGTCTTCAGAATCACTCCTGGGTGTTCACTCCCCAGCAGTCCAGTCCACCACAGGCAGCCACAGGGTGACAAACCCCAGGGAGGAAAGGCCCTTGAAGCTGCTTCCGTTCCAAAAGTGTTCACTTTAACCAAAGAAGAACCACAAATACGAATATTATTGACGTATGAAACAACTCCTTTGCAGCCGGTTTGTCATTAGCTCAGATTAAAGTTCATTCTCGTGCCAGCTGCAGGCGTCTTTCCAGACTTGCAATTATATTGCAGGACATAGCGGATTATAGAACGTTCATGGGTGTCCAGGGTCTAAGTTTAACACGTTATGAGCACTAAACATAATCTGGTCATATGCAAATGTGTTACCAACGCAGCAGCAACAACACACAAGTTCCCAGGCGCACTGCACACGCATGCGTCACAGATTTAAATCAAAAGTTTCTTTGTGGCAGTGAAAGTAAAACTCACCAGTTTTTATAAGAAATATCCCCATCAAGCCACTGTCAGGTAGGCCTCTGTAGTATACAATAGCCGGACTCAAGTAGTTGATAAAACTGCCTTTAAAGGGTATTGTTTTGCACATTTATGCTCGCCTCCCGCCAAACGGCAGAGTTACCAGCTGAGAAGTATCGATCAGGGAAAAAGATCCCCTGCCTGTTCAATTGCAGAATAAACATGGTGCCACTTTCGAGCGCTTTGTAAGGAGCATTTGCAATTTCACCAACTAAAAATTACATTTAAAAGTGCACAGTGCCCCTTCATTCCACTGCTGCCCTAACCACAGACTTCAAAGACTCATCAGTTTGTTCGGATTGTATAAGTAAGTATCAGCCCGCCCCAGCGTTGCCTGGGGCAGAGGGGGGCTGGGGGCTGCATTTTTGGCCGGGGCAGGCAGATTGCTCCTCCACCCTGCTCCGCTCCGTTCTCGGCTGCCCTCAGCCCTCAGCCGGTCAGCTCTGCTCCTCTCCCCTACGCTCGAAGTGCTGCAGCTGACGGGACTCCTCCTTCTCCTTCTTGCCGTCAGAACACGGACACGTTCACGGACACGGACCACCTCCCGCCCCCGCTTCCGCCCCGACATTTTCTGTGTTTGTAAATGCCTTACCTGATGACCTCACATCACCGTCGCTCCATGTCCCGTCATCACGCACGTCGCGGCCGGCGCTTCTTTCAGGGGACTACTTTGTTTTTAAAGTAAATTTTTTTAATTTACGTTTTTTTTTAATTTTATGTAGCCTATGTCCTTCTACACACCCTGACATTTTCAAGGATGTATCGGGTGTGTAGATTGGCGCTGTGGTTCCCGAGTTTACCTGGCTCAAAGCTGAGAGTTCTCTCTTTATAATAGTAGTATAGATATATCCATACTAATAATATAAAGAGAGAGCCTAAACCTTTGAGGCGGGTAATCTCAGGAACCACAGCACCAATCACAACACCCAATACAGCGTTGGAAAGGGCAGTTGCAGCAGAAGGACATAGGCTATACAGACGCCCACCATATACATTTAAAAGGTAAAAGAACCGTGCCAGCAAAGTAGTCCCTTGTGGGCGTGTCTGCGTTGTGCTGTGGGCGTGTGCTGTGGGCGTGTGCTGGGGGGCGTGACAAACACTGGGGGCGTGTGGTACTTTCCACCCATCATGCCATGTCTCATATTGTGTGCTAATCCCACCCTGCTCCCTTTAAATACCCCTGCACCCCATGATCATAACCGACCCTTACTACTTAAAATACCCCAACACCCTTAAACACTAACCCATCTTAACCCTATAAATATACCCTGTACCCCAAAACCCAAACCTATCCCTAAACCCTAAAAATACCCCTATACCCCAAAACCCAAACCTAGCCCTGAACCCTATAAATACCCCTGTACCTCAAAACCCAAACCTACCCCTGAACCCTAAAAATACCCCTGAACCCCAAAACCCAAACCTAGCCCTGAACCCTAAAAATATCACTGTACCCCAAAACCCAAACCTACTGCTGAACCCTAAAATACCCCTGTACCCAAAACACAAACCTAGCCCTGAACCCTTAAAATACCCCTGTACCCCAAAACCCAAACCTACCCCATAACCCTAAAAATACCCCTGTACCCCAAAACCCAAACCTAGCCTTGAACCCTAAAAATACCCCTGTACCCCAAAAACCCAAACCTACCCCTGAACCCCAAAACCCAAAGCTAGCCCTGAACCCTAAAAATACCCCTGTACCCCAAAACCCAAACCTACCCCTGAACCCTAAAAATACCCCTGTACCTCAAAACCCAAACCTACCCCTGAACCCTAAAAATACCCTGATACCCCAAAACCCAAACCTACCGCTGAACCATAAAACACCTCTGTACCTCAAAACACAAACCTAGCCCTGAACCCTAAAAATACCCCTATACCCCAAAACCCAAACCTAGCCCTGAACCCTAAAAATACCCCTGTACCCCAAAACCCAAACCTACTCCTGAACCCTAAAATACCTCTGTACCCCAAAACCCAAACCTAGCCATGAACCCTAAAAATATCCCTGTACCCCAAAACCCAGACCTAGCCCTGAACAATTAAAATACCATGTACTCCACAACCCAAACCTACCCCTGAACCCTAAAAATACCCCTATACCCCAAAACCCAAACCTAGCCCTGAACCCTAAAAATACCCCTGTACCCCAAAACTCATACCTATCCCTAAACCCTAAAACTACCCCTGTACCCCATAACCCAAAACTATATCTGAACCCTTAAAATACCTCTGTACCCCAAAGCCCAAACCTAGCCCTGAACCCTAAAAATACCCCTGTACCCCAAAACCCAGACCTAGCCCTGAACAATTAAAATACCCATGTACTCCAAAACCCAAACCTACCCCTGAACCCTAAAAATACCCCTATACCCCAAAACCCAAACCTAGCCCTGAACCCTAAAAATACCCCTGTACCCCAAAACTCATACCTATCCCTAAACCCTAAAACTACCCCTGTACCCCATAACCCAAAACTATATCTGAACCCTTAAAATACCCAAACACCCCAAAACATATACCTCAGTACCCCAAAACATATACCCCTATACCCATACTTACCTTATCCAAACATTAAAACAAACATGCTTTTACCATTCATGCATTTACAACGAATTTCGTTGTAAATGTATGCGTAGTAAAAGCATATAAAATGTAATGCCATGCGTTATAATGGCATTGAGGAGTCATGGTACTTTCGTAATGAAAGTATGCGGAGTTATGGTATGCGGAAAGAAAGTTGTGGAATAATCGGTGTTTACCCTCCCCCGGTAAGTATATTGGAGGCACGGCAGCCCACATCTCCAGCAACATACTCATATTTTTTCACCACCCATTTCAAAAATGCACAGGTCTCTCTCATAGGTGGCCAGCACCAACATACACTTTTAGACACACCTCCTGCCACAAGTTCTAGAATTGCGAACTTTAGAGCTGGGGAGCTACGTTCGAATCTCGGCATCAGCTCAACATCCTGTGATTCCAGGCAAATCGCTTTGTCTCCCCGTGCCTACCACAAATGAATGTTTTCTTCTGTAATGTAAATTGTGCTTATGCCATGTTGTCGAGTTTGCGCTATATAATATTGCAAGGAAAAATAAAGTAGGGAAACTCGAGTTCACAAATTACTGAACGCGCACTCTTAAGTGCATCAGCAGTGCACTGTGAATCGGAGCGTTTCACAGGCCTGTCACAGATAAGAAATGCTATCAAAACGAAATCCTACAAAACAATATACAACTGGCCGGCAGCAATACATACCCGGACAACGTCGGCACGGGCTGCTATCAACAATGAAATCATAAACCAAGGACTTATAGAAATTGAAGACTCACTCTATCTATTAAGCGAGAAGTCCTTACAAGATTTCAGCCTGCCGCCAGCGGTCCGAACTAACTTAACTGGATACCACAATATCGCTACCGCACACAATATTCCAGAGCTAAATAACTACCTTGCTCAACACTTGCCTAACTTAGTTCCCGATCAACGACTCGCCTACAACACCACAGTTGATAGTGTTGAAAAGAAGCAAGGCAAACTATTGTTAATAGACGCCCCCAGTGGCACAGGAAAGACTTACCTAATCAACCTCATACTTGCCAAAGTTCGATCTTCTGGGAATTTGGCTCTAGATGTTGCTTCATCTGGAATAGCTGCCACTTTGCTAACAGCTGGGAAAACAGCACATTGTACCTTTGAACTGCCTCTAACAGTTTCCCTTGAAAAGGATTCAATATGCTCTATTCGGAAAAACAGACCTTTGGGGACACTGCTTCAAAATGTGTCTCTTATCATGTGGGATGAATGTACAATGACACACCGCTCACATATTGAGGCAGTTGACAGAACTCTCAAAGACATTAGAAATTCATACAACATAATTGGAGGTGTTACTTTTGTGTTTGCTGGTGACTTCCGACAAACTCTTCCTGTGGTGCCTACAGGAACGCGGGCTGATATACTAAAAGCATGCTTAAAAGCATCACACCTATGGAACTCTGTACAATTTATTACCTTGCGCACTAACATGAGGACACATTTAGGAGGTGGAGATACACAATTTGCAGATCTTCTAATAGAAGTGGCCAACGGAGACATACCTGACACAAATGGCTTTACCAACATACAAAACTTAGGTAAGCGTCTCTGTACACTACATGAACTCATACAACATGTTTACCCAGACATCAAGCATCTTCTCAGCAAAGATTACACATGGATTTGCGAAAGGTCTATAGTTGCCGCCCGAACCTCTGCAGTGCATTATATTAATGAACACATACTACAACTATTCCCAGGTGAAACCACAATATATAATTCCATTGATACAGTATTAGAAACACAGTACTATGTGCATTATCCCCAAGAATTCCTCCACTCACTTAACCAGGGCTTCCCCCTCATACACTCCAAATGAAAGTAGGTGTTCCTAGCATGTTATTACAAAACCTACATCCACCAAATCTCTGCAATGGGACGCGCCTACAAGTTAAATCTCTTTTACCTTATGTTATAGAGACTACTATTCTCACTGGCCATGCTGCAGGACAGTTAGCCCATATTCCCTGGATACCCATGATCCCTACTGATCTACCATTTCAATTCAAACACTTACAATTCCCTATTAACATTGCTTTTGCATCCACCATTAACCCTTTCGATGCTCATGACGAGCTCAGCTCGTCATG
Organism: Lissotriton vulgaris; assembly: GCF_964263255.1. Classification (NCBI taxonomy): domain Eukaryota; kingdom Metazoa; phylum Chordata; class Amphibia; order Caudata; family Salamandridae; genus Lissotriton; species Lissotriton vulgaris. The sequence continues at coordinate 242,709 of NW_028253588.1, read as the reverse complement.
ATGCACAGTTGAGCTGTGCTGATGACGAGCTGAGCTCGTTAGTGGTTATTGGGATGCAAAGACATTACAGGCTGAAGTTCAGTTATGCTGGAAGCATCTCGGATGTGTCTGGTGCAGGCCTGCATGACACAGTATGGGGAGTTGCTTACACTGATAGCTGGTGACTGCATAGAGTCAACATTGCACAGAGGAATGCTCTTACATCTATCCAAAGCAGCAGCAGCTCACCTTCCCACGCAGCTTGTTGTGGGTGTCTGATCCCAAAAATATGGGTCTGATTTGGGAGAAATACTAGGTCAAGCACCGAGAGGATGATCCTCCTGAAAATCAAAGATGGAATATCGTGGTATTAGAATATTTAAGGACAAAAAATCAAAACCAAAATATTGCAAGGCACGTATCGGTGACTAAGGAAGTATCGATTTTCCATACCTACCTGTTATATCTATATACCTTGAAAATATATATATGTATGTATTTTTAAAATATGTAGATATGCAGTTGGAAATTGTAAATCTTTACTCTTTCCATGCACTTAGCTTTCAATGTTTTGGTCTTTGATATTTTGCTGATGATATTATTGTATTAATTTCCTTTCTGATCAGTAATACAATCTCCAAAATCACTTAAAATGAAAATACCAAATTTTCTCATTCACTACTGACCCTGGCTACAAATTAAAGGTATTAAGAGATCAGTATTGTAGCTGCTAATCATGCTTAGACGTACTGGTACTATGCCAGCCGCGGCCCGTGCAGGTAAGAGCGGTGGGGTGATGGGGATTTCGTCTGACGATGATGAGAGGAAATTAAATAAATAATGAATTTTTCCTTATCTTTGGCGGTCGAAATCCCCTCACACACTTTCCTCACTGCCCCACCGCTTTTACCTGCACAGGCCGCAGCTGTACTGTGCGATACTAGTATAGAGCTGCTAATGACTATTGTTGTTCTATGCATTTATAGGATATAGGTCCTGCTGAAAATGTTGGTGCAGTCCATCAAATGCATAAGCAGCACAGTGAGAAGTGATGGAACTATTTATGATTTGTGTAGGCCTAGATGAGGAGTTTTGGTAAAAGCTGTAATATGTAGCAAGCTATCTGAGAAGTGCTAGTACTACCACTTACTAGCAGATCCATCCTGCTTTGAAGTGCTGCTTGTGTCCATTGCAGGTGTGTCCATTGCAGGCATAGAAGCTCTACAAAGAAGTGATGCTAGGCTCCATTACTGGTGCAGAAGTACTGCAGAAAAGTGCTGGTATTGTCCATTGATACCATCTCAGCCCTGCTGAGAGGTGCTCCTGGTTTCCATTAGTAATGCAGTCAGCTGAGAAGCAATTGTATTGTCAATCATGGAGAGCTGTTAATGCCTAGTTGTATAACACCAGCTCTAATAAGAAGTGATATCATGGCCCATTTCTAAGGCAGCAACAAGTACATTCACAGGCTCACAAATGATATGTTACGTAGACAGGAGGCCTGTGCCAAGTCACATCATTTTCTTCTGTAGAATTTAGTGAAATGAAAACAGCAGGTTTTGATCCGGGGGCATATCTGGCAGTAGAGATTAGTGCAAGAAACTGGCAGGAGACCCCCTCGAGTTGGGGACACTTTGCTAAGAGATATATTCTGCTCATACCAATTTTTTGCAAGTGTCTTATGCTATTTTGATACAAGGATATGCCCTTGCTTGAAACATTTCACGAGATATACCTACAGATTACACGTTGCACCATTTGCATAGTTGTATTCAATTTACTGCTGAAAGTGACTGTCTCAAGAACAACATGAACAAAAAGTGCACAATACAACATTACATATTATTTTAAATTCATAAAAATAGCTCGTTTAACAAAAGTTTTTTGACTCAGACTACCAGACAGCAGGGGGTAAAGAGTCAATAACCCTAAAATCTGTACAAGGGTATGATCCGCACAGTTTGCAGGCACCCACAAGCCAATAATTTCCTTTATAAATCCTCTAGGGTTATTTTTTGTACAAGGTACACATTTGTTTTAAATGTTGTGAGCTATGTTTCAAATCTTTAAACAGGAAATGATGAACGTGAGTCTTTTGAATTGTAGTTTCTGGTCTATATTGCTTCATTTGAAATATTCCAATATCAATGCCCAACAATCAGTTGTTTTTAATGTGAAAAGCAATGCAATTTATCAAATGTTGTATGCATAAAGGGAAGAGAATAGCATATTTCTTTTGTGATAGAAGGTGAGTGTGCAGTGGTAAGGGATCCAGGACATGAAATAAATGTAATAACCTCACACATGTTTCCACTAGATTAGCTCTTCACTGGCTCCGAGTTGTGAGCACTTTCCAAAGTTTTTGCTTCAATTTGCTGTTACTTTGAATCAGAATTATGGTTTGTGCTGGAACAGAAAATGCAGTGAAGGTCAGCAAAACAACATCTGCCAAATCTTTGCGTGAAAGTAGTGCGACAAACTCTGCCAGTAAAAATAAAGCACAGATCAACAAAAGGGATCCCACCGTTTTGACTGCAGCTACATGAGCATCCAGGCGGGGTTGACTGAATGATGACATGCTCTCTTTCATCCGCCGAGCATGTCTGTAGAGAGATGTGAGGATGAGTGTGATGGAGGCAATTTCAAGAAGAAGAGGCAAGCAGAATCCAAAAACATTCCCTAATATGTATGAAAGTTTCAACATCATGTCACCACCGATGAGAGTATGGTTAGCTGTGAGATTAGCTGATGAATTCCAATAGTACTCTCCATATAAATCCAAGTGTATGGGTATACTAAAAGCCAAAGATGTGATGCTCGTCACAAGGAGAACCCACAGAATGTTCTTAGAAATTCTCTGTTTTATCCAGAAGAAGAGGTGGTGGTTGACGTCCACAATTTTCACGCAGTAGAAGACACAGAGACAAGCAGTACCCCAACAGCTGGACACGCAGGTCCACAATAGAAAGAGAAATATGACTGGATTCATGGAATCCAAATCAAAAATCCCCCGTGATAATGTAGAAATATAAATGTTTCCTAAGTGCGTACAATGAAAACAAATAGGGGTCATCCCGAGCACCACCAAGATAAGATCACAGGTTGTCAGGCAGCTGCCTTGAGCCCAGTCAAGGAGATTACATCCCACGATGAAGCCACCAGCGAGTATTCCAAACACATTCACTAACACCATGAGAATCAAAAACACAATTTGAACTACAAACTCCATTTTGTGTTCTCCTTGTAGATCACTTCAAGAGACCATAAATAGTGTGTCTGCTCTCACAAGAGGTAGCCCATAAGTGTCAAGGGCAGAGATATTTTCCAAAAACTCTTAACACCTGCAGCAGGTCTTGATTTAAGTTACAGCTAGCATCATCCATGTTTTTGTTTATGATTTGAATTTGGACAGATGCAAATTGGATCATGAGGCCAACCTACTCAACTACTCATTTTAATCTTCGGGATGCAAATGTAAAATCTTTTATCATGTTTTGATAGACTTGCCACTGTATTTACGACTGACACTACCAATAGGAAAACGAATTTTATTAACTTTAATAGCTTTGGCCAATCCCTGACCAAACATAGGGGAAAACTAAATTGGTGGGAAAATAAGTCATCCTTAGATTGGTGCTGATTGGACAAGTGGTTCAAAAGTTATAAGAGGGTCCCAACCTCAGTGTTTGTTCCTGGTTCGGTGAAAATCCATTCAGCTGCTTTGGAGATATCAGACAAAATGTCAGTGTACTCTGCACAGGTCAAAGGATTTATATTTTTCAAATTAAATGCAAGATCAGTGGGGAAAATAGGGACACAATACACATACACAACATTCCAGGGTACTCACACGTGTTTTTCATCCCAACGCTCACAAACAATGAGTGAAAAATCATGCCAAAAATTAAGAGAAAATGGCATGCTGTGCTGCAAAATGCATAAGTGGGAGGGTAAAGCCATCCATATGTCTTGGGGTGGAGCTGGATTCGGTCAAAATAGAGGTGAGGCTGCCCGCGGACAAAAAATATTGAATGTGTCTGTTGAATAAGACGCTGGTGAAGGAAAAAGCGCTAGGGAATAAGAGTGAGATATTGCTAGGCCACCTCAATTTACCCTTCAGAGCGGTAAAGGCAGGGCATACCTTTCACAGGAGTTGGGGATTGTGATTGGCTCTGTCGGGGGCTTCCCTTCCACACTACAGAATTCAATTAAAGGCAGTAGTGAAAGCCAATCTGAGTATTTGGCTGGCTTTTTTGAGAGAGTTTAACCGTATTCCTTTGGGAAGGGATGGGAGAAGAAGCGGAATGGTCTCTGGAGCTTTTTTCAGATGCAGCAGACAGAACAGGTTTTGGTGTGTTTTGGCGAGGGCATTGGTGTGCAGAGGAGTCTTTGGACAATTGGAAAGGTGGTGACTGCAGTATTGCATCATTGGAGTTCTTTCAATTGGTGGTGGCAGTTTGTGGGGTCACAATCGTTTAATATGAAGGTGCTTTTTCATGTGGACAGTAAGACAGTGGTTGACATAGTGAATAGACAGTCAGCAAGGGACCTTAACATTCTAAAACTGCTAAGAGGTTTTGTTCAGATGCTACATTTCATCTTTGTTCGGATGCTCTGTCTCATTCCCAGTGGCTGACACACTTTCACCCATGCTGGAGCATCTATGGACCATTGGAGAGAGCGTACAGTCAGGCTTGCTAGAATTTGTGGCGTCTGGTGATCACAGGAGGACAATCGAGGATGGAGAGGAATTGCTTTGGGCAGACATGGTGAAATTGATCAGGCTTCAGATTGAAAGAGTTTTGTCAGCCGTGACCGTTGCGGGTAAGCTGTCTGGGTTGGCTTTTTGTTACAAGCTATCGGCAGGTGAATTGAGAAGGCGAATGTTAGAAGGATGAGCCAGGGAGTGTGGGCCAAGGGAATGGATTAGAATGCCAGTGACTTTGCAGTTATTAAAAAGACTGGTGGTAGTACTTTTGCTGATTTGTCAGGGGGCTGAAGAGAGCGGGTTGGTTTTGGGGCTAATTGTACGGTTGTTTTTTTGGGGCCTTTTGTGTGGGTGAGTGGATTGGAACCAAAAATAAGGAGTGTATACATGGAGGAAATATGTTGGTGTTACAGAGGAAGCCAGAATATGATTGCCACGATCTAAGAAAGATCAGAAAAGATATGGGAGAAGTGTCAGGCTACCAACTTATCCAGACAAGAGGATGTGTCTGTTGCGGTGGTGGCTACATTTCACTGAGGGGAAACACTTGTAGGTTTTTCATCATGCAACAGGGGTAGAGTGCTGACATCACAGCTGCTAGGTTTGTTGAGGAAGGAGATGCTTTTTCTGGGTATTCATGGTGGGGATTTTGATACTGACTCTTTCTGAATAGGGATGGCAATTTAGGTTGAGATGCATGGCTGGCAGAGATATAAAATTCTGAAAGTGGGAAGATGGAAGTTTGAGTGCTACAAGTGGTTTATGAGGTGGGTTCTGACTTTGTAAGGACAGTTTAACGTTACTGTTTCTGTTTGTTATAGGTTGCATTGTGAGGCCATACCGGAAGCATATTGAGGCATGGATTTGTGGGCACTCCTTTGTGAAATAAGCCCTAAGGCAGGCGGATTCCAGGTAGATCATAAAACAATTGGGCTTTGATGGCATAAAAATACAGTCAACATTTTTTGGTAAGTGTGGCATGCATTGGGTGGAGCTGTTGCCTCAACCGGAATGTTTGAGAAAACATTTTGATTGTCCTGATGTCATGGAGCTTCATTTGGGTGAGAACGACTTGGTGAAAATGAAGCATATAACTCTCACAAAATGTGTGAAGGATGACTTGAATGAGATAAAGCGGATGGGGTCAGGGACTAGATTGTTGTGGGCAGCACTTTTGCCGAGGCAGAGCTGGAGAGGCACCCAGAGGCCTGGGGCATTAGACAAGACAAGGAAAAAATATAATCATGACATTGCAAGATTTTGCAAGAACAAAGGGGATTTTTCCATTAAGCATGGTGAGATCAGGCACGAAGAGAGCCTTTTCATCAGGGATGACGGAATACACTTATGGTGCTAGCAATGAATTTGTATTTCCTACGGTTGAGAAACATGTTGTCAGACTTTTGGGGGGAATCAGTTTGATGTGGTGTCAGAAAAACACTCAGGATATTTTTCTGGTGGTGGGAAATTGAACAGATTTCATGTTTGACAGTTTAAGATACAGTTGGAAGATGCAGGGAGAAGAAAGGGGGAGGAATGAAAAGGAAAGAAGAAGGCAAGTGTTTGAAAGACATGGAACAGTTTTGGATGGGTGAAGTTTGGAGTGAAGAGAGATTGAAGAGCTTAAGTTTGACAGGGACATTTGGTTGGGTGGATAGGTGTTTTATGTCTTGAGGGCTTTCATACTGCATGCTTTCCCGTGGCATTGCCGCCACGGAAAAGCATCTTCAAAGGCCTATCCTAATATGGCTGGCGGTGTATGATAGACACCGCCACCATATAAACCCTTTTCAGCCCCGGTTGCAAGGCGACCGGGGCGGAAATGCTGCGGATGTCTTTCCGTCCGCCGCGGACCCCCCAGTCATACTAACATGGCAGGCGGTCATTCCGGAGCGGATGGCGAGAGGATTGCCCCCGCCAGGCCGGCGGTGACCACCGCTGGCCTGGCGGGGGCAATCCGCTCGCCATCCTAATGGGCCCCTAATTGTTTAGTGATAGGCTAGGATTCTTCTACAATTTGAATCTACTTCTGTCTCATTAAAGCAGTATTTTATTCACTTAAGCATGACTCACAGGGTTTTTTTAGTGTGTTGTCCCACCCGCTTCAAGATGGCTGCCACATTCAAATGAAAGGTTCAGTGTTGACCAACTTCTGCAGCATTTTGGAGCTCCCAATGAAATCATTGACACCAGGAACCATCAGGACATGTATCATATCCGAGATGATCCGCATCAGGCTTTCATCACACATAGAAAGAGTGCAGACACACTGAGGGGTAAAAGAATCTGTAAATGCTACAAATATTGAACAATGCGACTTAAACACAGATCAGTGGGTGATCGATGCAGTGGCTCCTCTTACAGATTAAGAAAAAGCAAATCTACTCTGAATGCAATGTCCCCAAAAAGAAATACTGGACCATTTATAAACTATTATTTTTAATTACTTTTTATTGCTTTTATTCCTCTTTCTCCAACAAATTACTATCTTCCATCAATCACACATAGAAAAACACGTCATCACATTATATATGCATATTATCAGCCCTCCTTTTATATATTAATTTCCCCATTTCCGTTTTTCTAGTTTAATTTTCATACGGATAAATCCTTTTTGAAATATGTTCATAACTAAAATTCATGACATCTATTGTTTCAACAATGTTGAAATTAGATTGAATGGGATACTCTTGAAGCTTAACCATGGCTTTGTTCTTTGAAATACTCAGCTTTTCAGACATAATTTGTTTTGCAACATCCATTGAAAGTATAGATTAGATTAAGCACATATTGCGATGGAGCATTAACATTTTTACAAACACTGGAAAGCAGCTATGTTACAGAGTCCAATCCTACATGGAGTAAACAAATATCTATTTTAGATAAAATAGACACATTTTATTGAGTATTGATCCTGCCGATATTTTACATGGTGCCTCTCTCACCACCCCCCCCCCACATAATTTGAAAGTAAAAATAAAAAAGTGGAAATATCCATATTTAATGTAATATTGACACCAGCAAACAAAAAGATATGTGAGATACAGTGTTCATCAGATGGATAACATGCAGTGGTGGCACTGTACCCAAATTTCCCTTAAACCAATTCTGGCTGTACGGACATTAGAGACTGAAGTTCAGGTATACTGGAAGGGCCCGATTCACAGAACTAACTTAAGACAAAATCCTAAACTTACTACTTTTGGTATTCACAGAAGTTAGGATTTTGTCTTAAATTTGTCTTAAGACAGACTTAAGATCGACTTAAGACAAAATCCTAAGTTAAGTTTGTCTTAAGTCTGTCTTAAGACAAACTTAAGACAAAATCCTAACTTCTGTGAATACCAAAAGTAGTAAGTTTAGGATTTTGTCTTAAGTTAGTTCTGTGAATCGGGCCCGAAGCCTCTTAGTTGTGTCTGGTGTAGGCCTGCATTACAAAAAAAGGGCAGATGCCTAGACTGATGGCTGGTGATCATGCAGAGAGTCAACACTCTGCACAGACCCCTTGCCTCTGCAGCAGTGCCCCTCCGCACAAGCTTGGTGGGGTGTCTGGGCCAAAGCATATAGGGCAGCTTGACAGAAAGACAATGTCAAGCAGGAAGACCATTTATAATGTCTCCAGATTCGCTGTTAATTCTGGCTACAAATTAATGGCAATGTGAACCTTGTGCTGTAAACAATAAGGTCCAGCCACCAATGGGGATTCTAATTTTTGGCGGGTTTGATTAAGGTAGTGTCGTAGATTGTCCCCATAATGATGTTTCGAACCCTCTCTAATCCCCAATAATTATAGACTTTTTTTGTGGATTTTGAGTATATATTGTTACCACTTACGCGATGTGATGGTGACAGCGGCGGCACATTTACTCAGCGATGCAACGGCAACTGCTGCGGTGACGACGCGATCCTCATCGTTGAGTCGTGTTTCCAACTCCCAGCGACACACAGTCTCTCAGAAGGACCAGCACAATAGCAGACACTTCAATTCCCAACAAGGGAATTCAGTGGGATGCTGGTGGTGAAGTATTGTATCCCTGAGACTTCAGGTAGGAAGCAAGCTCAAATTTCAAGCCCATGGAGATCTTCCACAAGATGATGAAAAGCACACTCAGTCCTCTTCTCCTTTCTTTGGCAATGAAGCAACCACTGCAGGCCAACCCCCAAACACACAAGCACAGGGGTAGTCTCTTCCTTCAGCTTTCTGGTTATTCTCCTCAGCAAAGGTGTGTCTTGATTCTCAGAAGTGATTTAAAGTTCTGGGGTCTGGGTCCCCCTTTTTATACTCATAAATCCTTTGTCTCTGAAGGCAGAGAGTGTCTGTACCTAGTCCAAACCAGTTCTGGTTGCATTCTGCCAGTGCACAACTTCTTCTTTGTCAGTGTGGCCAGGGTCATCAGACTCACCATGGGGGTGGAGCCGCATTGTGGAAGGCAGGCACAGCCCTATTCAAGCCCTGGTGCTACTCCTCCTACCACTCCTCATGCAGATAGGTCTATTCAGCCTTGTGCTGACTCACCCTGTCTCCTGGAGCCACCATAGCCCCTGTCACTCACAAACCAAGTTCAAGTTCAAGTTCAGGCATTTATATAGCGCACTGCTCACCCAGAGGGTCTCAAGGCGCTTGGGGACGGGGTTGCTTATTTGTCGAATAGCCAGGTTTTAAGTTGTTTTCTGAAGGAGGTGTGGTTTTGAGTGAGGTGGAGGTGAGTGGGGAGTGAGTCCAGGTCTTGGCAGCAAGGAAGGAGAAGGATCTGCCACCCATGGTGGCAGATCCTTCTCCTTCCTTGCTGCCAAGTTCCATGTCTGGTAAACCAGACATGGAATACACAACCCAGCAGAGGCAGGCTTGGATGGTTAGGAAAGAATATACCTACTTTCTAAAAGTGGTATTTTCAAACACAGAATGTAAAAACCAACTTCACTGAAAGATGTATCTTATCATTCCGAGTTCAGGCATACTAAACTCAAATTTCTACCTAGTTCCCTGAGTCAGTTAGGATTATAAGATGTTATAATCAAACTGCCCATTCTGGCCTATGGGAACAGGTAGCCTTGCAATAGTGAAAAACTAAATTGGCTGTAATGCACTATCAGGACATGCCACACGCATCAGGGCATGTCCTACCTTTTACATACAATGCACCCTGCCTTTGGGCCTACTTTAGGGGTGTATGATATGTAGGAAAGGAAAGGTTGCGGGACTGGTAAGTGGGTGCACTTACCAAGTCAACATGGCAGCACTAGGCTGCACACAGGCTCTGCAATGGCAGGCCTGAGCCACATGTTACAAGCTGCTCCGGTGGGTGGCACAATCAGTGCTGCAAGCTCACCAGCAGCATTTGATTTCCAAGCCCTGGGTACAGATGGTGCACTGTACTAGGGTCTGCCAAGTAAACCAAATAAGCCAATCATGGAGTCACTAATCCATTACATCAATTTAACCTAGGGAGCACTTGCACTGGGGCACTGCATAGCAGTTGCACAGTGCCCAAAGCATCTAGACCAGCAAAACATGTCAAAAGCACAGGAGGCAACAGCAAAAAATGGAAGGGAGACCCATCCCAATGGTGCCAAGTCTAACACATAACGTCTCCTAATGACATTTGCATTTCTAGTGTAAAGGCTAAGCTTTTGTGCAGTCCATAAAATGCATAATCAGTATGGTCAGAAGGGATGGAGCAAGTTATATTTGTATAGACCTCACTGAGAAGTTTTGGGATAGTTTGTAGAAGTCCTGGTGAGAAGTATTGGTACTGCCCCGTAATACTATATTACCATGCTGAGAGGTGCTCCTAGTTTCCATTAGTAATGTAGTCTGCTGAGAAGTGATGGTTTTGTCGATCACAGAGAGCTGGTAAAGTCTATTAGTGAAATCACAGCTCTGATAAGAAGTAATGTCATGGCCCATTACTCGGGCAGCAACAGGTAAATTCACAGGCTCACAAATTACATCTTACCTGGGCAGGAGAACATGCAAAATCATATAAATTCTTTCTGCCAAACTTTTGTGAAATTTAAAGAAAATCACATTAAATTATATGATTGGTGTGAAATGAGGTTTGCCCATGTCTTGCGTAATATTTTAATACACTTGCATATCTCATGTCAATTGAATCATGCACTGTACCAGCAAAAGACTGGGTAGGGTTGATTATATCTCATGAAGAGATATTTTCTGTGCCAACCAGTGTCTGGCATTACTTTCTCCCATGAGATATGCCCTCAAATTAAACTTTCAGGCATTTTCATGAAGTTTTGGACATTTTCATATACGTTTTGGCCACAAGAACAACATGATGCACAATTGCATAAAAGTGTAATATTGTTCTTAATCATCGTTTGTGTATTCATATGGTTAAAATCAAGTGTATAAAAGCATTTTCTATTGGGCAGAAATGGTTGAATATTTCAGTCATTTTAAAATCTTAATTAGGGTCTGACCATAAAATTGGCAGCACCTAGGATCCCAATCTCTCTGTTATGAAATCTTTAGTATGCTGTTGTGAGCAAACTGCACATTAATTTTAAATGTGAGAACTAAGGAATGTTTCACCATTAATTAAAACAATTTGTTTTGAATTGCAGATTTTGGCTCAAGTTCAAAGTCCAAAATGATTCTATTGAAAAACACTACAATTTATCAACTATTGTGTACAAAAAGAGGAGAGAATGATATATTGTTTTTGTAATCAAAGGTGAATTTCACAGTGGAATGGGCTCAAGGAGATCAAGTATGTCTTGCAAATATTTTCTCTAGATCATCTCTTCACTGCCTTCGAGGTGTTTGACAGTGCTTGCTTCAACTTTCTGTTTCTTTGAATGAAGATGATGTGTTGTTCAAGGGTAGTGTAACGAAGAGTTCAAAAACAAAAATCTGCCCACTTATTGGGTCAAAACAGTGCCACACACTCAGTCAGTAAAATGAAGCACAAACCAGTAGGTTAGATCTTACCATTTTGGCTGCACCTAAATGAGAATCCAGAAGTCGTTGACTGAATGCTGATGCGTTCTCCTTCATCCACCGAGCATGTCTGCAGAGGGACCTGAGGATCAGTGTGATGGAAGCAATCTGAAGAAGAATAGGCAAGGAGAATCTTAAAACATTACCTAATACTTCAGAAAGTTTTAGGCCTAGATGTATCAAGCATTTTGCGATTCGTTAAGCGAATTTCGGAATTCCTTACTTTGCTTAAGCATTTAAGGAATTGCAATTTTGCGATTCCTTGTAAGCCATGTATGAAGCTTTTTTAATTTGCGAATTCAGGTTAAGGAATCGCAAATTAACACCAACTTGAGGTTCGTGTTAATTTGCGAAATCCTTTCAAAAACCAAAATTTGGCAATTTTGAGGGTGGCATGTGACATACATACATGCCCATAGGGCATGTATATGCGCCATATGCACAAACATGTAAGTTTCAGGGGTGCAGCAGGGTGTCCATGAGACACCCCTGCACCCTTGCAATAATTCTCAAATTGCAATTAGCAAATTGCGAATTCAGAATTTGAGAATTATTTCACAATCATTCCTATGTGCCTCCTGGCCCATAGGAATGAATGGGAAATTATTCCTTATTTGCGAATTCGCAACTTGCAAATTCGCAAATTAGGAATAATAAGGAATCGCAAAAAAATAGCGATTTAAAACATACATCCCATTTTGCGATTTCTTAATAGCGATTCGGTAAAAATCGCTATTAAGAAATCGCAAATAGGAACGATGAAACATCTAGGCCTTAATGTCCTTTCACCACCAATGTGAGGACTGGTGGCTGATGAATTCCAATAGGACTTTCCATATCAATCCAAGTAGATGGGCTTCTTGAAAGTTAAAGAACTTACCACTAAATAAGGAGTACCCAAGGCGTGTTGTTGGAGAGTTTCAGTATCAGATTTATCAAGGTTTAGTGCCACCCTTTAACCACACAAAGGTGTGCAAGGGCGAGGCAAAAGTGGGATTTATCAAGCCAGGCATGGCCACCTTGCATGGCCCTGCATTGCTAGATGTATCTAGAGCCGCGCAAGGCAGCTCAAATGTCCACCTTGTGTTTTTCTTTCCCAGGGAGCTGTTTCATGGTTGGAGCATGAGTGTTCTCACTCATCCACCCATGGATTTTGGTGCATTCCCAAATTTACCATTAGTAGGAGACCTGAGAATGCATCAAAATGCTACACCTCCCCACATGAGACTTAAAGATGAGAAATATTTTTATTTCTCCTTAAAATTTACTCTTTCTGCATATGCTGCATTTTGCAGCACACATAGAAAGAGATAAATGCCTCTCAGGATTGCTTTTGTGCAGGAAGGCGTCCCTTCCTGCACAAAAACAATTTGCTTACATTGCAGGCCCTCTTGCACCATGAAGCAAGGGTGCCTGCATTGGCTAGGCAACATTTTGTGCCCCAGCGCTAGGAAAGGACAGAAATGCGACATATCATGTTAAATATGGTGAATTCCTGCCCTTTCTCTTTCACACAGTGCAGCGCATGAAGGTGGCTTGTGCGTTGCTCTGTCTGAAAAAATGATACATTTTTCTTGTCTCAGTTTTAACCAGAAGAAGAGGCGTTGATTTAAGTCCACAATTGTCACACAGTAGAAGACACAGAGACAGGGAGTAACCCAACAGCTTGAGAGGCTGGTCCACAATATAAGTAGAAATATGATAGGATTTGTGGAGTTTAAAACAAAAATCTCTCTCGATAACACAGAAACAAAAATGCTTACTAACTGTGTACATTAGATCATAAGTGTTCAAACATTTGATTTAGTCAAGTCTAGGAGATTGACAGCTGCAATGAAACCACTAGTGAGTATTCCGAACACATGCATTAATGACATGAGAATCAAAAACAAAATATTACGTCCAGGCTCTACTTGGTGTCTTTATTCTAAATCACTTGAAGATATCTGAAACCACTGTGAGGCTTTCACCAGAAGTGATCACTGACTGTCAGGAGCAGATATACTTTCCATAGACTCCCCACACCTGCAGCCACCCCTGGTTTAAGTCACAGCTGCCATCATCCTTGTACAAGCTTAGGATATGATGTTGAAACTATACAAATCTGATCTTTAGGCAAACTACTCAGTCTAACACCTGTGCTGCAAAAGTACCATATTTTATATGGATCACTGACAGAATATCGAAATCACAAATATCGACCTACAAGAATATCGAGTCAACAATATCGATGGCAAAAATATCGACATCCTATCTACAACATGGTAAGTACAAAAATATCGAAAAAATAATATCGATGTAAAAAATATCGATGTTAAAAATATCGATTTTTTTTTAATATATATAAATGTAAAATTAAGTATATAACACTAATAAATAAAATATACATATTTAAAAGTATCTAATAATGTTTAAAATTAAATAATTAATACATATATATATTACTAATACATTAATTAAATATATACACTAATATATAATATATAAATACAGAACAATAAGTATTAATACTTATTTTACTAATTTATAAATTAATAAAATATATTCTAATTTACTAATTAACATTTACAAACATAAAACAATAACATAAATAAAATGTAAGTAATAAAAAATAAAAAATAATTTTTTTACAATTAATTATATAAAACATTGGATAACATAAGGGTAAAAATTACTATTCCTACTCCACAGAGTGCAACAGTAGGGAAAGCGTTTCATAGCGTAGGGGTAAAATTACTATTCCCACTCCAGTGGGTGCAACAGTAGTCAAAACTGACCCTGATCCCTAAAAATACCCCTTTACCCAAAAACTGAAAACTGACCCTGAAGCCTAAAAATACCTTTACCCAAAAACTGAAAACTGACCCTGAACCCTAAAAATACCCCTTTACCCAAAAACTGAAAACTGACCCTGAACCCTAAAAATACCCCTTTACCCAAAAACTGAAAACTGACCCTGAAGCCTAAAAATACCCCTTTACCCAAAAACTGAAAACTGACCCTGAAGCCTAAAAATACCCCTTTACCCAAAAACTGAAAACTGACCCTGAACCCTAAAAATACCCCTTTACCCAAAAACTGAAAACTGACCCTGAAGCCTAAAAATACCCCTTTACCCAAAAACTGAAAACTGACCCTGAACCCTAAAAATACCCCTTTACCCAAAAACTGAAAACTGACCCTGAACCCTAAAAATACCCCTTTACCCAAAAACTGAAAACTGACCCTGAAGCCTAAAAATACCCCTTTACCCAAAAACTGAAAACTGACCCTGAAGCCTAAAAATACCCCTTTACCCAAAAACTGAAAACTGACCCTGAACCCTAAAAATACCCCTTTACCCAAAAACTGAAAACTGACCCTGAAGCCTAAAAATACCCCTTTACCCAAAAACTGAAAACTGACCCTGAACCCTAAAAATACCCCTTTACCCAAAAACTGAAAACTGACCCTGAACCCTAAAAATACCCCTTTACCCAAAAACTGAAAACTGACCCTGAACACTAAAAATACCCCATTACCCAAAAACTGAAAACTGACCCTGAACCCTAAAAATACCCCATTACCCAAAAACTGAAAACTGACTCTGAACCCTAAATATACCCCTTTACCCAAAAACTGAAAACTGACCCTAACACTAAAAGTACTCCTTTACCCAAAATTAATTAATATTACAATTAAATTACTTCCCACCCTATTCCCCTATAAACCCACAACCCGCTCCAGTAGTAAAACATATAATTTACTTAAAAAAATACATAAATTATCAATTAATTAATCAATTAATCAATTAAAATAATTAATTGACAATTAATATTTAATTGTAAAATAATTAATCTTTTAAAAATAATTATTTAATTAAAAATAAATTACTTCCCACCCTATTCCCCTATAAACCCACAACCCGCTCCAGTAGTAAAACATATAATTTACTTAAAAATATACATAAATTATCAATTAATTAATCAATTAATCAATTAAAATAATTCATTGCCAATTAATATTTAATTGAAAAATAAATTAATCATTAAAAAATAATTATTTAATTAAAAATAAATTACTTCCCACCCTATTCCCCTAAAAACCCACAACCCGCTCTGGTAGTAAAACATATAATTTACTTTTATATTTCTTTAAGTTATAAAAACATATTAAACACATATTATAACAATTACTTTAAATACTTAACTAAAATTTCTAACACATATTAGTAAATCGAAATTACTTACATCGATATATATGCTATCGATATTAGTAATTTCGATATTACTTACATCGATATATATGCTATCGATATAAGTAATTTCGATATTACTTACCTTAGGGTCGATATTCTGGCCATCGATATTCTGGACATCGATATTCTGTCCTTTCGATATTTGCAACTCGATATAAGTGTAGGTCGAAATTACTGTAATCGATATTTTGACTGTTTACCATTTTATATATGTATTAGGAGGAGATACCACACTCCTTAGGAAAATGTGTTAGGATCTTTGGCCTCCATTGATCAACATTTTTTATTTTATATTTTATTTTTGAGTTTTGTACAGTGCAGCGTTCACCTAAACAGTGTTTTCTGGTGCTGGATAGCACATAATGATGACACAGACACACAGAAAAAGCAGCAGATTCAAATTGCAACTTAATTAATTTTAGGGAAGAGCCAGGTTTTTAATGTATATATCAAAATGGCAACTGGTGAGGCTCAGGCTGGAGAGATAAAGGAAAAGCATTCCAGTGCCTGGCTGCTGCCAAAAACAAGGCCCTACCAATATCAGTAAGGTAGAGGTATTTAGGAACATTAAATAGTCAGTCATTAAATGATCTTAAAATCATTAGGACTGTAGCAGGACAATCTGGTATCCAATGGGAAACACTGTTGTATGTGAATTGCCCTGTAGACCAGACATATGTATTTAAACTGTGTACACTGCTTCATGGGAAGCCATTGCAAGGAGGTTTGCAATGGTCCAAGCGCAATGAAATAAAGGCCTTGATGTTCTGGAGTTTCTGGGGTTCCTCAAAAAGATAGCGAATGCTCTTCAGAGTATGAAATTGAGAAAATCAGGACTTTACCACTGATGACATTTGCTCTGAAATGTCAATGGACTTTTGATTTTAATACCCATACTTTTTTACAATAAGCAGTGGTGCAGGTTGAGGACCTAGGACGTAAGGCCAGAATCACAAATCCCAAAAAGGTGATGTAATGGATGGACAGAGAGTTTCGGTCTTCTCCCCATTCAATTTAAGCCAATTCAAATTCTTCAAGGGCAAGGTTTTCATAAGGAGATGCATTGTCCTAGCGTTGCACAAGGTGATGCAAGCAGTGCAATTTCTTATCCCAGATTTACAAGCTGACCTAGGGGGTGACTTTACAGTTTGAGCTGGGAGGCATTCCATGGGTAGAGCATGGGTGTTCCTGTGCATCAACCCAGGGATTTGATGCCATTCCAGATTTGTAAATTTGTAAACTTTGGGTTGCAGCAAATTGGTACGCCTTTCAGATTATGGTGTAAATAGGAGAAAAAAAGTTTTCTCCTCTTCATTTCCTCTTTCTACGTGTGGTGCATGCTGCACCACAAAGAGAAAGAGTAAAATTCATCTTCGGTATGTTTTTGTGCGAGTAGATATCCCTTACTGCCTAAAATAATCCTCCCTGTAGCAAAGGCACACTTTCATTATGGTGCAAGGGTGCTTGCATTGGCATTTGGCTGCACACAGGGTGCGAGTGAGAGGAGAGAGCAGGATTGAGTCATATCTTTGTAAATATTGAGCATTTGTGCTTTCTTCCGTTCACGCAACGCTGCACAGCTAGTTTCCTTCTTGCGCCACGTTGAATGAAATAATAGTAAATGCTCCCTCAATTGATGTACCTTGGTGAGGCAACCCTGTATGTTGATGGTATATTGATGTTCATTGCCTGTCATCTAAATAATAATATGAGTATCATCATCATCATATAAAAATACCCCAAATCATAGGTTTCACTGAGATAGATGAAATATATTTT
The DNA here is from genome assembly GCF_964263255.1 of Lissotriton vulgaris. Lineage (NCBI taxonomy): Eukaryota > Metazoa > Chordata > Amphibia > Caudata > Salamandridae > Lissotriton > Lissotriton vulgaris. Next base: position 225,045 of record NW_028253588.1, on the reverse strand, counting down.
TTTGAATTTAATGGAGAGAGAACGAGACCTCAGGAACAGAAACAAGGGATGGAGGTAGAAGTAAAAGAGGAAAGCCCACTTCTGCATTACCGGTTGGAAAGGAAATTGATAAACCAGGCCAAAGCATGGCTGACAATCACAAAATCTTTCACTCTCAATAAATAAATAGAGCGGTTGTGTCTAAGGTAAATCAAACAAAACAAAAGAGTTTGAATATTAGAATCTAAAAATCATTACTGCTTGCCTACCGCTGTAATGACTGTAAGTCTTGAGCACGTCCAGGGCGGAAACCCATTTGGTGAAGACAAGAAACATGGTTAGTGTTAATATCCTTGGCTATCTGAAAATAGACTGGCTTCACCAGCAGCTTGGTCGGTTAAGGAGACGTAAAATAGGATGATAGTTTCCATGATTATCTGGATCCAGATTGGGATTCTTCAGAAGGGGCAATAAATACCCTTGTTTCAAAGTGTCATAGGCTTTTCTGAAAGTAGAGTCACATTAATAATAGAGCTCAGCCAAGCTTGATGAAAGAGTACAAAGGTTTTATGCAGCAACGGAGGAAGAGGATAACCAGGAGAGCCTTGCCTTTACTCTTAAGAAAACTAGCAGCATCTGTGGCTGAAACATGCATAAAAATAGAAAACATAGTCCTGGAGGTAACATCCTCAAGATCCCAAGGAGTGGTGCTGCTATTGCCCATGGATCTTCAAACTTTTTGTATTAAAGAAATAGGCAATCATTTTACAGGTGTCTGACAAGGGATTGGGGTGGAATGACACACGTGTGCAATTCATTGATAACAGAAAACATATGAGAAAATTGGGAGCAAGAGGATCAGCAAATAAAAGAGCAAAATTATAATACAAATTTAGAATTGCAACTGCATCAGATTCAGAGTCAGCGAATGGACCCTAAGAAATTGTGTTATTAGATGAGGGGGAAGCCCCACTAAAGCAGTAAGCACAGACAGGGTGAACCACAAAAATCACTAAGTAAACCTGTTCTTAACCCTCTGGTTGCTTGGCACAAAAGCAGCCAGGCTTGACTTAGATGCATTGTAAAAAAGTATTAATGCAGCAATAAAAACAGGAATAAAGTAAAAATACAACACAAGAAAAATACCAAACTAATGTAAAGAAGTAGAGAAACATGTAATAAATAAAATGAAACCAAACCAACAAATATCCAATCAGTAGAGCTGGAGTTATGAATGATAAAAATTTCTACTGAAAATAGTTCCAGAAAGCGCCATTTGTGGTTATCCAATAATGCTGGATTGGATAAAGTTCAGGCCAACTGTGATCGAACGTGGATCGGATATAGGGACCAGGTTTGTTGTGCTGAAGATTCTAACTTCTCTGAGTCCAAGTCAAGGTGGAGAGCTGCAGTGGAGCTTTGCGTTGGCAGTCGTCTCAAGGAGACAATTATTGGCACGAAGAGCAGGTCGGGCCTTTAGGTCAGCCACTGTTTGGCACAAAGTCGTCCATCACTGGAGCTTCATGTTCGCAATAAAACAGACTGTCGCTGTTGGCACTGGATCCTGGAGCAGACACAAAGAGTAGGTTGTCTCTGAAGGTTTGTCCTGCCATGCGAAGCATACGTTTGTGGTTGCCAAGAGCATAAAAACATCTGGATCTTCATCTGGAAGTCAAGACTTGTAGTTTTGAGACAGAAGTACACTCTAATGCCAGCTGAAGATCCGGTACCTGGAGGGGCACATCTTGGAATCAGGACTCACTCCAGGAGAGGCCAGCACCAGAGATCAGTCAATCGCAAGCAGGTCCAGTTGGTACTGGTCAGCTGGGCAGTAACAGCAAGGCCCCTGAAATCTTTTGTTGTTCCTGTAGCTCAAACTGGGGGTCAGCCACCTATCCCTTGTAGTCACTTCTGCTGAGCCTAGAATTGTAGGCAAACAGGTCTAATCTGTCTTCTACAGACAGCAGGGCTGTCCTTTTTCTGAATCTTCCACAGGTCCAGGAGTGTACTGATGAGATATTCTGATGGTGCCACTTTTATCCCCAATATCAAGGTGTGGAATGGGGAAGACCCCTTTGTCTAACCTTCTCCTTTCCTGGATTTAGTTCCGAATTTTCTAGGGTAGCTCAGCTAACTATAACTGCTGATGCTCTTTGATTTTATATGAGTGAAATGTCAGTCTAACTCAAATGTCCCTGTAACCTTTGTTTTTTCGGTGAATTTGTAAGGGTTTTTAATTCTATTTCCTAATGATACCGTCCCTATAACCTTTGTTTTTTTTGGTATATGTATGTGTGTGTGTGTGTGTGTGTGTGTGTGTATATATATATATATATATATGTGTGTATATATATTGTCACTGAAAAAACCATAGGTTTCAGGGATGTTATAGTTAGAAATTAGCATTTAAAAAAACCTTAGGAATTCACAGAAAAAAACACAGGTTTTGGGACGTAATAGTTGGACATGTCACTCATACAAAACCAGAGAAATTTGAAAGTTATAGTTAGTTGAGCTAACTATAACTTGCACCCCCGCAATGTCCTGCTGATGATGTCACATATTACTTCATTCATGACATGGTCAGTGACATCACTGATGACAAGTGGAGAAGTGTGGCTCAATGATTAGAGCGGCAGACCCTGATGCCAAGGTCTAGCCCGGGACCAGGGTTCAATTCCCCGCCTCAGCGGGTCTTGGGCTCAAAATTCCACAGACCTGATAATTCTCGCCTCGGTGCCTATTCCAATCATGGAGTCCCACTCTGCAACTCTGGGCAATAGCTTGATTAATCTCCACAACGGCCCCCACAACGCTAAGGATGCCTGGCCTCCACCTTGGGGGTGCCCAGGAGTGGACGCCTCACAGGGAAAGCCAGGATGGGTTCCACAGCGGTATTCGTACAAGCGCCTTGAGACCCTTGCGGGTGAGTAGTGCGCTATAAAACTATCAATTTACATTTACATCACTGATGACAACATTCAGTGACTGTGTGTTTCTGTAAAGTTGAAATATGTTTTATACATTTGCCAAGGTTTATTGAAGAATGAGTGTGTTTGTGAGAGTCTGAATGGATGATTTAGGTGTAGGTGTGGGACTGACTGTATAAGTGAATGATTAAATGTGTATTACTGAATGCATGGGTTATTGACTAAACTGTGTGAATGTCTGTATCAGTTTGTCAGTTGGTGTGTAAGTGTCTGCATGTGATGGTGATTAGCTACATGAGTGTCTATATGGGTTATTGATTGGTTGTCTGACCATCTGTGTGGGTACCTGAGTGTCTGTGTGGGTGGGTGGGGGTGCATAGATGTGTGACTAGTTGATTCGCAGGGTGTATGGGTCAAGAGTACATCTGTGAAAGGCTGTATGGGTGGGTGAGTGTGTGTATGGGTGCGTTGGTGAGTGGATGGATGTCTCAGTGGTACATGTGTGAGTAACTACATATGTGAGAGGCAGTATATTTGAGTGTTGGAATATGTAAACGACTATATGTGAGAGTGAGTTATTGTGAGAGTGGTGGTATGGATGTGTGTGCGCTTGAATCAGTGAATGTATAAGAGAGTAAGTATGTGTTAGTATCTGTATGAATAAGTGAGGTGGTGTATGTATAACTGTGTAGGTGAGTAAATGGGAGTATGATTAATTTTTTGCATGACTGATTAGGTGGGTGAGTAACTCTATGGATGAGTGGCGGTGTGTGAGTGTCTGTATAGGTGTCTGAGTACATATGATAGTGCTGAATTGATGAGTGACTGTATGGGTGAATGAGTGGATGTATATGTAGATCTAGGAATCAGTGAGTGGGTATTTAGTAACAGGTATTGATTTGTCTATGGTTTTGAAAATGGTACTCTGTATTTTAGAGTGGGAGTATCAAAGGTTATATTAGGGTGTGAGGAGGTGCATCAGATTATCACGTGGATGATGTCATCAGTGATGTCATTTCAGATGTCATCAGTGATGTCACTGACCATGTCATGAATGATGTAATATGTGACATCATCAGTAGTGCATTGCGGGGGCATGAGTTATAGTTAGCTCAACTAACTATAACAGTGGAATTTCTCTGGTTTTGTAAGAGTGAAATGGCCAAGCCACTACAACGTCCCTGAAACCTGTGGTTTTTTCAGTGAATTTCTAAGGATTTTTAAATGTTAATTTCTAACTATATTGTCCAAGAAACCTATGTTTTTTTAGTAAATTTTTAAGGTTTTTTAAATGCTAATTTCTAACTATGCCTACAGAGGTAGGATATGTGCAGAAAGAGGAAGAAAGGCGCAGAAAGAAGCAAGATAAATGCAGGAAGAGGCAATACAAGTCCAGAAAGTAGGGTGCAGAAAGAAGCAAGAGATATGCAGAAGGAACCGACAGAGGTGCAGAAAGAGGCCTTGTTGCAAAGTCATCCTGTGCCCCCAACTTTTTGCTGACTGGTGGTAACTGACTCCGACTAACCGGGCCCGGAGCCAGTGCACTGCAGAAAGACACTTAGAATACAGTGAAAACACCTACATACACAAGGGTACGCTATGGGTTGGGGAACGCCTGTGAGTGGTATGACCTCCCCTGTAAGGCTATGGTACATAATAGGACAAGGGCATTAAAACTACCTCTAAGTCAGAGATGTGGAAAGAGGCAAGAAAAGTGCAGAAAAAAGCAACGGGAGTGTCAAAAGAGGTAAGAGAGATGCAGAAACAGGCTAAAAGGGTAAGGAAAGAGGGAGCAGGGGTGCAAAAAGAGGTAAGAGGGATACAGAAATTTGCAGGAGAGGTACAGAAAGAAGCAAGAGCAGTGCAGAAAGAAGCAAGAGAAGTGTAGAAAGAAGCAAGAGAGGTGGAGAAATTGGAAAGAGGGGTGGATAAATAGGAAAGAGGGGTGCAGAAAGAGGCAAGAGCAATACAGAAAGAGGCAAAATAGGTGCAGAAAGAAGCTAGAGCAGTGTAGAAAGAACTAATAGAGGTACAAAAAGAGGTAAGAAGGGGGCAGAAAGAGGTAGAAGAGGTGCAGAAAGAGGCAAGAGAGGTACAGAAACAGGCAGGAAAGGTGCAGAAAGAGGGAACAGGGGTACAGATAGAGGCAAGATAGGTGCATAAAGAGAAAAGAGGAGTGCAGAAATAAGCAAGTTTGGTGCAAAAAGAGGCAACAGAGGTGCAGAAAGACTTAAAAAAAGGTGCAGAAACAAGGAAGAGAAGTGCATAAAAAGGCAAGAGAATTGCTGAAAGAAGCAACACAGATGTGGAAAGAAGCAAGAGAAGTGCAGAAAGAGGCAAGTGAGGTGCAGAAAGAGGCACAAGAGGTGCAGAAAATATCAAGAGAACAGCAGAAAGAGGCAAGAAGGATGCAACAAAAGGAAAGAGTTTGCAGAAAGAAGCAAGAGAGGTGCAGAAAGAAGCAGGAGAGGTGCAGAAAAAGGAAAGACAAGTTCAAAAAGAAACAACAGCGATGCAGAAAGAGACAACAGGGATGCAGAAAGAAGAAAGAGAGGTGTAGAAAGAGGCAATAGAAGTGTAGAAAGAAGCAACAGGGGTGCCTAAAGAGGCAGAGGGGGTGCAGAATGAGTCAAGAGAGGTGCAGAAAAAGGAAAGAAGGGTGCAGAAAGAACCAAGATCAGTACAGAAAAAGGCAAGTGAGGTGCAGAAGAAGGCAAGAGAACTGCAGAAAGAGGCAAGATAGTTGCAGAAACAGGCAAAAGGGGTGCAGAAAGAGGGAATAAATGTGCAGACAGAGGCAAGAGAGGTACAGAAAGAAGCAAGAGCAGTGTAGAAAGAACTAATAGAGGTGCAAAAAGAGGTAAGAAGGGGGCAGAAAGAGGTAGAAGAGGTGCAGAAAGAGGCATGAGAGGTACAGAAAGAGGCAGGAGGGGTGCAGAAAGAAGGAAGAGAAGTGCAGAAAGAAGCAACAGAGGTGCTGAAAGAGGCTTGAAGGGTGCAGAAAGAGGCAAGAGAAGCGCAGAAAGAAGCAACAGAGGTACAGAAAGAGGCAATAGAGGTGTAGGAACAGGCAGGAATGGTGCAGAAAGAATAAAGAGGGGTGCAAAAAGAAGCAAGAGGGATGTAGAAAGAGGCAAGGGGTGCAGAAAGAGGCAACAGAGGTGCAGAAAAACGTAAGAGAGGTGCGGAAACAAGAAAGAGAAGTGCAGGAAGAGGCAATAGAAATGCTGAAAGAAGCAACAGAGGTGTGGAAAAAGCAAGAGAAGTGCAGAGAGTGGCAAGTACGGTGCAGAAAGAAGCAAGGGCAGTGCAGAGTGAAACAACAGAGGTGCAAAAAGAGGCAAGGGGTGCAGAAGGAGGTAGGAGAGGTGAACCAAGAGACAAGAGAGGTACGAAGAGAGGCAGGAAAGTTGCAGAAAGAGGGAAAAGGGATACAGATAGAGGCAAGATAGGTGCAGAAAGAGAAAAGAGGAGTGCAGAAGAAGCAAGTTTGGTGCAGAAAGAGGCAACAGAGGTGCAGAAAGACTTAAAAGAGGTGCAGAAACAAGGAAGAGAAGTACATTAAAAGGCAAGAGAATTGCTGAAAGAAGCAACAGAGATGTGGAAAGAAGCAAGAGAAGTGCATAACGAGGCAAGTGAGGTGCAGAAAGAGGCACGAGAGGTGCAGAAAATATCAAGAGAACAGCAGAGTGAGGCAAGAAGGATGCAACAAAAGGAAAGTGTTTTCAGAAAGAAGCAAGAGAGGTGCAGAAAGAAGCAAGAGAGGCCCATAAAGAAGAAAGACAAGTGCAAAAAGAAACAACAGCGATGCAGAAAGAGACAACAGGGATGCAGAAAGAAGAAAGAGAGGTGTAGAAAGAGGCAATAGAAGTGCAGAAAGAAGGAACAGAGGTGCCCAAAGAGGCAGAGGGGGTGCAGAAAGAGGCAAGAGCAGTGCAGAAAGAACCAATAGATGTGCAGAATGAGTCAAGAGAGGTGCAGAAAAAGGAAAGAAGGGTGCAGAAAGAACCAAGATAAGTACAGAAATAGGAAAGCGAGGTGCAGAAGGAGGCGGAAGAGCTGCAGAAAGATGCAAGAGAGTTGCAGAAACAGGTGAAAGGGGTGCAGAAAGAGGGAATAAATGTGCAGACAGAGGCAAGAGAGGTACAGAAAGAGGGAAGAGGGGTACAGAGAGAGGCAAGAGGGATGCAGAAATTTGCAATAAAGGTGCAAAAAGGAGCAAGAGCAATGCAGAAAGAACCAACAGAGGTGCCGGAAAAGGCAAGCGGGATACAGAAAGAGGCACTGCTGAGCCAGAGGTCTGTTTAAAAGTAGTCCTGTGTGTTTAGAAAGAGGCAACAGAGGTGTAGAAAGAAGCAAGAGAAGTGCAGAAAGAGGTAAGTGAGGTGCAGAAAGAAGCAAGAACAGTGCAAAAGAAGCAAGAGGGGTACGAAAAGAGGCAGGAAGGATGGAGAAACAAGGAAGAGACGTGCAGAAAGAAGCAACAGAGGTGCAGAAACAAGAAAGAGAAGTGCAGAAAGCGGCCAGAGGAATGCTGAAAGAAGCAACAAAGGTGTAGAAAGAAGCAAGAGAAGTTCAGAAAGAGGCAAGTGCGGTGCAGAAAGAAGCAAGAGCAGTGCAGAGTGAACCAACAGAGGTGCAAAAAGAGGCAAGAGGGTTGCAGAAAGAGAAAAGATGGGTGCAAAAATAGGCAAGATGGGTGCAGAAAGAAGCGAGAGAGGTGCAGAAACAGTCAACAGAGGTGTAGAAAGACACAAGAGAGGTGCAAAAACAAGCAAGAGAAGTACAGAAAGAAGCAAGAGAATTACTAAACGAAGCAACATGTGGAAAGAAGCAACAGAAGTGCAGAAAGAGGCAAGTGAGGTGCAGAAACTGTCATGAGAACAGCAGAAAGAGGCAAGAGGGATGCAACAAAAGAAACATTTTGCAGAAAGAAGCAAGATAGGTGCAGAAAGAGGAAATACAAGTACAGAAACAGACAACAATGCTGCAGAAAGAGACAACAGGGGTACAGAAAGAAGCACGAGAGGTACAGAAAGAGGCAATAGAAGTGCAGAAAGAAGCAACAGGGGTACGGAAAGAGGCAAAAGGGGTGCAGATAGAGGAGAGAAAAGTGCAGAAAAAGCAAAAGAGGTGCTCAAAGAGGCAAGAGGGGTACAGAAAGAGGCAATAGCAGTACAGAAAGAACCAAGAGATGTGCAGAATGAGTCAAGAGAGGTGCAGAAAGAGACAAGTGAGGTGCAGAAAGAGGCTAGAGAGAACTGCAGAAAGAGGCAATAGAGAGCTGAAAAAAGCAAAAGGGGTACAGAAAGAGGGAACAGATATGCAGAGAGAGTCAAGAGAGGTGCAGAAAGAAGGAAGAGGGATGCAGAAATTTGCAACAGAGGTTCAAAAAGAAGTGGGAGCAGTGCAGAAAGAACCAACAAAGGTGCAGAAAAAGGCAAGAGTGGTCCAGAAATAGGCAGTGCTGAGCCTGAGGTCAGTTTAAACGTAGCCCTGTGTGTGCAGAAAGAGGCAACATGGGTGTAGAAAGAAGCAAGAGAAGTGCAGAAATAGGTAAGTGGGGTGCAGAAAGAAGCAAGAGGGGCCCAGAAAGAGGCAGGAGGGGTCAGGAAAGAAGGAAGAGAAGTACAGAAAGAAGCAAAAGGGGTGTAGAAAGAGGCAAAAGGGGTGCAGAAAGAGGAGGGAAAAGTGCAGAAAGAATCAAAAGAGGTGCTCAAAGGGGCAAGAGGTGTGCAGAAAGAGGCAAGAGCAGTGTAGAAAGAACCGAGAGATGTGCAGAATGAGTCAAGATAGGTGCAGAAAGAGGCAAGAGTTGTGCAGAAAAAGGAACGAAGGGAGCAGAAAGAAGCAAAATAAGTACAGAAAGAGGCAAGTGAGGTGCAGAAAGAGGCTAGTGAACTGCAGAAAGAGGCAATAGAGAGCAGAAGCAAGCAAAAGGGGTACAGAAAGAGGGAACAGGTGTGCAGAGAGAGTCAAGGAAGGTACAGGAAGAGGGAAGGGGTACTGCAAGAACCAACAGAGATGCAGAAAAAGGCAAGAGGGGTACAGAAAGAGGCACTGCTGAGCCTGAGGTCAGTTTAAATGTATCCCTGTGTGTGTAGAAAGAGGCAACAGAGGTGTAGAAAGAAGCAAGAGAAGTGTAGAAATAGGCAAGTGAGGTGCAGAAAGAAGCAAGAGGGGTACAGAAAGAGGCAGCAGGAGTGATCCAGAAAGAAGGAAGAGAAGTACAGAAAAAAGCAATAGAGGTGAAGAAAGAGGTAAGTGGAGGGAAGAGGGGTGCAAAAAGAGACACAAGGGATGCAAAAAGAAGCAAGAGAGGTACAATAAGAAGCAAGAGAAGTGCATAAAGAAGCAACAGAGGTATAGAAAGAGGTAAGAGGAGTGCATAAAGAGGGAAGTGGGGTGCAGAAAGAGACAGGAGGGGTGCAGAAAGAAAAAAGAGGGATGCAGAAAAAAGCAAGAGAGGTGCAGAAAGAAGCAAGAGTAGTGCAGAAATATGCAATAGAGGTGCAGAAAGAAGCAACAGAGAAGCAGAAAGAGGGAGGAGGGATGGAGAAAGAGGCAAGAGGGCGCAGAAAGAAGCAAGAGAGGTACAGAAATTAAAGTAGGAAATGCATAAAGAAGAAACAGAGGTGCAGAAAGAGGCAAGAGGAGTGCAGAAGGAGAAAAGGGGTTCCGAATCAGGCACAAGGGGTGCAGAAAGAAGCAAAAAAAGGTACAGAAAGACGCTAGATAAGTGCAGAAAGATGCAACAGAGATATAGAAATAGGGAAGAGGGGTAGAGAAAGAGGCAAGAGAAGTACAGGAAGAAGCAACAGACATGCAGAAAGGGGGACGAGGGGTGGAGAAAGAGGAAAGAGCAGTGCAGAAAAAAGCAAGAGAGGTGTAGAAAGAAACAAAAGAAGTACAAAAAGAAGGAACAGAGGTGCAGAAAGAGGCAGGAGGAGTACAGAAATGAGGAATAGGGGTACAGAAAGAGGTAAGAGAGGTGCAGAAAGAGGGAAGAAGGGTGCAGAAAGAGGGAAGAGGGGTGTGAAAGATGCACAAGGGGTGCATAAAGAAGCAAGAGGGGTGCAGAAAGAATTAAGAGAGGTACAGAAAGAAACAAAAGAATTGCAGAAAGAAGCAACAGAAATGCAGAAAGAGGCAAGAGAGGTGCATAAATAAGCAAGAGTGGCTTGCACACGTGCATTTGGCCTCCTCACCTGCCGTGAGGGGAACAGCCTTGCTCCTATTTACACCGCCGTCAGGGGAAAAACTCTGCATCTATTTACGCCACCATGAGGGGAACGGCTTGCCAGCTGTCCATACTGCCGTGAGGGGAACAGCTCCAACCCTTCAACTAAGGGACTACACTACCCTGCAGCCCTGGGCCAGCACGAGACGGTGACGTCATCCTTGCGCCTGCAGTGCCAATTTAAGCCCTGCTGCCCTCTTGCAGCGCGGGATGCGTGCGGGCGGCACCCAGGCCAAGGGCGGGCCCGTCCTTGCCCATTATTGCGAGGAAGAGGCAGGGCAGGGCCACCCCCCTAGCCCCCAGGTCTGAGGATTTTACCCAGCATCAGGAGCTAATCGAAAGGTACAGTGAGCCCCACTCTTGATTGTTTAACTATTCGTAGCTGTCCTTTAACCTTGATTTATTCAACCTGTACACCCTGTGGTCGAGTCGATTGAGAATATTAAAAAAAAGCGTTTGTTAACTAGCTTGGACTGAAGGGTCGTGCTATCCGGCTTCTCTCACTGTGGGAACTGAGGCTGTTTGTGCTGTGGGCTATTACTCTGACTCTCTGCCAGCGGGACTTACCGGTGTACGGACTACAGTCCTTGTGAGACCCTGGTGGGATTCGGTGTCCCAGGATGCGCAGCATTGCATCACCCCATTCTTATCAGCTGCCGTGGGATGAGGTGCAATTATCATGCCATAAAGCCCATAAGAGACCAGGCCGGGCTACCTTCCTAAGAACTTAGTTACAGGGTTTTGTTTGGGATCAGTACTGTATTGCCTGTATAATATAATAATGTGTATATATTCGGTTAACATGAGTAAGCGTACTAGGCCTAGTATAGGTAAAGATGTGGTAGGGACCTTAGATGCTTTTCTACTGAGGGCAGAATCAGCCCTCATTAACGAGATAAAGCTTACTGAGTGAAGGCTATCCCTTGAGCTCCCTCCCTCGCAGAGTAGACTTTCCCTAACTCCTGCAATCCCTGATTCTTTCGTGGTGTCAAACCATGAGTTATCCCCATCCAGGATTAGTGAGTCTCTTCATGTTGTTTTGGATCCAGTAATAGATATTGTCTCCTTCTCATCTACTGACCTAGGATCTAGCCCTGTTAGACCTAAAGTTACGACCAGAGGGCAGAAAGCCAACCTTAGGACGGATCGTTTTAACGTACTCTTCCCTAAAAAAAGGAAGAGTCGAGGAATACTGAAACATATTAAACCTGCGCAGAGAATAATTGGGAAGCAAGTACTAACCGCTATTACTGTAAGTGAATCTATCGAGGGCCCCCCTAACCCACAGTTCACATGGCGTCAGGGCAGATCGTCGATAGCACACAAGAGGGGAACTTCTGGGGCAGGCTTGAAATCATGATGTCAACCTTACTAGAACCTATCCTGCAAAAAATAAGTCTTGTAGAAGGCAGATTATTAAAGATTGTCAGCTGCAAACCCCCGGCTATATTGGCAGCTAGCTTGAAGTCTAGCACAGATCCATCAAATACCATGGGGACAGGTATGGTGGTAGGCTTATCTGTTAGCTCTATTGCAAACAGACAGGCATTAGACAAGAGTAGTTCCAATACCATTGTGCTTAGTAGTGTTGACATCCCAGCCTGTACTGGTCAGACCCCCTAAAAGCGCGTTCTTCTGTACCTCCAAGGGTCGGGAGGTTGGAGAAAAGGGAGATACAGCCAACAAGTCTCCCAGTAATAGACCTGCCGCCAGAATCTACTCCTTATGTAGTGGTTTTGGGGAGCGTTCCTTCTCTCCTGAGGGGTTAGTGAGGACTTCCGGCAAAAATAAATTAACTCATTGGTTTGCACATAACACCATTCTGGGTGCCTGTGTGGCTAACAACATTCTTATGGCCCGTAGGGTGAGCTGGGTTGGGAATTCACATAAAACGGGCACCGATGACTGTGTAATTGTTAACTGTGATAACCCCCATATTGCTGGCAGGATCTTTCCCAGGGACACATGTCATGCTCCTTTTAATTCTGAATCTGTGATCAGGGCCTTTCCATTGGGTTTCTTTTATGAACCCGTTTCCTCTAGGGAAGTGTATCAGAACGTCCCTATGGCAGCTCCTCGAGGTAGGCGGTCAAGTACACTGGTACCCAGGCAACAGCCTATTCCCATGGTTTACTCATCATTTGCAACAGAGGGTCAGCTTGGCGCCTGCCCTTTGATGGAACTAAATAACAGATTTTCTACTTTATCAGGGTTGGAGGAGTGTGATTAACTGAGGATCCCCACGCTCTCAGATGATGAGCTTGTTGCACATACTCAGCTCCCAATAGAGGTAGATGAGAGGACCATAGGTGAAATATCCAATAATTGTATATCTTGGAACAGTGAAGGGTTGGTAAATAAGCTTTCAGACCCATTATGGGTGCAATTTGTGAAGCAATTCCCTGTAATTAGTTTCCAAGAAACATGGTCGTGGATTGTGATGTATTGTTGGAAGGTTATAAGGCTTTCTTTGTCCCAGCTACTCCTTCAGCGAGTGGAAGACCCAAGGGAGGTCTAGTTGTATATATATCTTTGGCAGTTGATTGTCAGATTCAGGTTGTGTCGACCACAAACCCAGGAATACTGGCACTAATAGCGAAAAAGGGAGACACAAGATGGGGACTTGCTAATTTCTATAACTCTGTGACCTGTCAATTTGGTGCCTGTAACATCACCACTCTGAGCACATTTATTAGACAGTCTTTTAGTTTTATTCTACATAACCTTATGGTTTTTGGTGATTTTAACATCCATCCATGTGGAAATTCAATGTTATCTTGTATATCTGAGTTGGGTTGTCCTTGTATGAAGGGGTTTCATTTTAAACTACTGTGGTGCAAGGGTGACTGCGTTGCATGCAGAATTGCTTTTTGAGCAAGGAGAGGCACCCTCCTGCACAAAAACATTCCTGGGAGGGTAATCCCTCTTTCTATGTGTGCATAAAAAGAGGAAGAAACTAGTAGAAATAGAGATTGTTCTCCTTGTTATGCCGCCCCTGGGATGGTGTAAGATTTTGGCACATTCCCAGGTATACAAGTTCTTGTAAATTTGGGACTGCATAAAAGAACATATGAGTTGCATAGGAAAACCCCGGCAATGCCCAATGAGCACCTTTGATTTGCACAGCATTGCAGTACTCCAGATTTTTAGAGCCACACAAAGTGGCTGTGAGTGGCTTCAAAAATCTCTCTTAAGGTTTGTGTTGCTCTAGCACCACGTTGGTCATAAATACAGCCCTAAAAGTTCAAGTAAAGCCCTGCTTGGCAGACTCCTAAAAAAGATAAGTGGCTTGTTACACAACGACCTGTGTGGAATTATCCTTCATCAGAATACTATGTTAAATTTGGGGAGATTATCAAATCATATTTTCTTTTATGCACTATTGAAGTGAGTCTACAAAACATTACAACCAAACACTGAGAACAGGGTCAATATAAACACAATGCAATAATTACAACAAGGCCTTTATTCATTTTCTGCAGTCTTTTTTTAGCATTGCTTCTGTATGAGATTATTGCGAGGGAGGAGTGTTTCTGTTGCCAGGCTCTCCAGGGTAAATTATTTATTTATTATTTATTTATTGCATTTATATGGCGCAACAGCTACCCTGAGGGTTTCCCGGCGCCTTGGATCTGTGATTGCCTGAAAGAAGAACAGTGGACACTATTGATTAAACAGCCAGGCTTTGACTCCCTTCCGGTATTGGAGGTAGCTAGGTTCCAAGCGTAAATTGAGCGGAAGTGAATTCCACAAAACTGGGGCCATATACATGAATGAGCGTCCGCCCAAGCGTGCCCGTTTAAACCTAGTAACAACAAATTTGGCCTGAGACAAGGGTCGAAGATTCCGGGGGGGGGGGGGGGGGGGGGGTATATATTTCTGAGCCAGTTTACATAGATATGTAGGTGCTTCCTTCACATTGATCCGAAACATATAGCATAGTGCTTTGAATTTCACTCTGTTGGCGATTTTCAACCAGTGCCGTTTTTTCAGATGTTCCGTCATGCTCGTGCGCCCTGGGAGATGAAGGAGCAACCTAGCTGCGGCATTTTGAATGACCTGAAGTCGGTTGATGGTGTCTTTATTCACTCCTAAGTAAAGGATATTCCCGTAATCTAATCGCGAACCTATTAAGGCCTGTACTAATGTTCTCTGTGCCCCTTCTGGGAGTTGCCACAATATTTTCCTGAGCCATTTGAGGATTGCAAAACATGTTGAGGCCGTTTTGGCAGTTTGTGCTCGCATTGACAACTTCTCGTCAAATATTACCCCTAGGTTGCGAGCAGATTGCACCGCAACCGGGGTCAGGCCCATTTCTACCGGCCAATGAGAAGGGCCCCACAGATCCTTATGATCACCAAAGAGAAGCAACTCTGTTTTTTCCCCGTTCAGCTTTAGTTTCTTAGAGTGCAGCCAGTCCGCCATTCTCAAGAGCCCAGAGCGAAGAGAGACATTGGATTTGTCAGTAGTTTTCAGGGAGAACACAAGTTGTGTATCATCCGTGTAGGAATAAATAGTGAGGCCTATTTCCTCTGCAATTTTGGCTAGCGGGGTAACATAAATATTAAACAATAGCGGACTCAGTATTGAACCCTGTGGCACCCCGTGGACGGCGTCCAGGATTTCAGAGGAGTTGTTTTTAGAAAACACCTGGAAGGTCCGATGTGAGAGGAATTGTCCTCTAGTGCCTGCACCAGGGTTTTGTGGGAGATGGTATCAAAGGCGGCTCTCAAATCTAAAAGAATGAGTGCCGCCGTGCCACCACTATCCAGTTCCTTATGGATAGCTTCAATAACCCCTAATAGGGTAGATTCCGTTGAATGACCTCTTCTAAACCCTGACTGAGAGTGATGCAGTAGATTGTTATCATTGACAAAATCTGCCAGCTGTTTGTTCACATGCTTTTCCAGGATTTTCGAGAATATCGGCAGTAGCGATATTGGGCGAAAATTAGAGAAGACCTCCGGGTCACCGTTTGCCTTTTTTAGTAGGGGGCTTACCATAGCACGCTTCTAGTCATCGGGTACTACAGCTTCCTCTAGGGAAGCGTTTAACAGTAATCTGATCACACCCAGGATGAAAGGATCCGGCTGCTTTATAATAAACGCTGGAATTGGATCCTGAGGTAAGCCTGATCTGATGCTATTTAGTATTTGCACAAAAGTCGTGTCATCTAGAGGTTGCCATCTACTAAGTACATTCTCAGGGGAGTTCTCTCTTATCGCTCTTCCACTAGGGATTGAGACATTTGCTAACGAGACTGCGGCATCGTCATTTTTGCTAAAATTTGAATAAATTTTGGTTATCTTCTCACAAAAAAAATTGGCTATGAGATTACATTGCAAGGGAGACAGGGACGGGGGTTCTGGTTTGAGAGCCGCTCCTGGAAGGTCTTTTAAAACTTTAAAAAGAGTGCCATGTTGCTTTGTGCTACTAGAATAGTGTTTTTAGTATAGTTTCCCTTAGCTATTTTACAGGATAAATGGTAGTCATTAAGCGCTTGTTTATATATTTCTTTAGTGGCTGAAGCATAGTCTCTTCTCCACTGCCTCTCTAATTTTTTGCACTTACTTTTTTCTTCCCTTAATTTCTCTGTAAACCACAGAGCTGGGGGATTACATGATTTTCGTTTGCTCAAAGTGAGCGGGACTATAATATGTGCAGCACTGGCTAGCCAGCTATTGATCTCTTTGTGGTCACTAATTTTGAGTTCCTTAAAAACAATATCGGGGCTTGAGCGAATGATCTGTGTGTTGAGCTCATTTATATCAAGTTTTCGCCAATTCCTAGATCAGACATCCGATCTAAACAGGTTTTTGATAGTGGGAACCAAAATATTAAAATGGATAAGATAATGGTCAGACCATGGGATAGGTAATGCGGGCTCATATCTTATGCGATCAAAATTTGCAAAGACTGGATCTAATAGGTGACCTGCAATATGAGTGGGGCCATTGTTCCACAATTGGACATTAAGTGCTTCTAAATCCGAGAGAAGATTGAGGATCATAGGACTGCTGCGATCCTCCAAATACAGATTAAGATTTCCAAGAATTGGATACCGAAAGTCTTAAAATTAGGATTTTTCTCAGTTTAGGAGTCCTGAAGTTAGGACTCTTACCTTTACTACTACGAAATAGAGAAAACTCCTAATATTAAGCCTTTCGGTATTCACAGAAGGCATTTAAGAGTCCTAAAGTTAGGAGTCCTAACTTTACTACTACTAAATTGAGAAAAATCCTAATTTTAAGACTTTCGGTATTCAGAGAAGGCATTTAGGAGTCCTGAAGTTAGGAGTCCTAACTTTACTACTATTAAATTGAGAAAAATCCTAATTTTAAGACTTTCGGTATTCAGAGAAGGTATTTAGGAGTCCTAAAGTTAGGAGTCCTAACTTTACTACTACTAAATTGAGAAAAATCCTAATTTTAAGACTTTCGGTATTCACAGAAGGTATTTAGGAAGACTAAAGTTAGGAGTCCTAACTTTACTAATAATTAATTGAGAGAAATCCTAATTTTAAGACTTTCTGTATTCACAGAAGGCATTTAGGAGTCCTAAAGTTAGGACTCCTAACTTCTGTGAATACCGAAATGAGTAAGTGCCTTCTGTGAATACCAAAATGAATAAGTGCCTTCTGTGAATACCAAAATGGTAGTAAGTTTAGGATTTTGTCTTAGGTTAGTTCTGTGAATCGGTCCCACTGTTATTGGCACTGCCCCCTCTCTGCAAAATGTGAAATAATTTCCAGAGGTATGTAGAGGGGCAGAGGAGCTTGGAAATCATGGGCCTGTTTTCGAAGAGTAAATTTCTCATATTTGGTAAGATCATGCTTACAGAGGCACGGCCATACTGCACACATGCTATAATTTGAAGTCCAGGCAGGACAGTGTTTGTGGTATATGAGATGGTCAAGAACACTGTGACATGATGCAGTGCTTAATGTGTAAAAAAATAAGCACTGGTGGGCAAAGCTTATTTCAGAAGAATGAGGATGGCGCTATTGAAGATTGATGTGCTGAATGCCAAGGCTGCATAGTCTTTATTCCACTTCATGCCTCTTCAATTGACAACCAGACACTCCCTGCCTCTTAATCTCACTCGTGTAAAGTATTTTTCATGCCAGATTTCTCAATTTGTCACTGATTCTCCATCTTTCTCTTCCTGCTTCTTCACCCCTTTTTATATTTTTCTCTTACACTGGCTTAAAATCTGTTCAGGAACAAGTTCTGGTCCCTGAAAATTGGGTTCTGTTGGACCCCCCAGGCAACCCCCATCTCAAATTCAAGGCTCGAGAACACATGATTATCATTTTCAGGTGACATAAAGTCATATCTGCAGCTGATGCAGACACTTTCTGAAGAAATTGGTATATTGGTTGATGGGGAGGGGTTTGCAAACCCCATTCATGCATCAACCACAATCTGAACTACAAAAGTCACTAAATTAAGCTGTGCTTAAGCCTCTGATTGCTTGGCACAAAAGTCTCAGTTGGCTTAACTTAGAGGCAATGTGAAAGTATTGAGTGCAAAACACAAACAGCAATACAGTGAAAACATGACACAAAACAAATCTCAAAGAGAGAATGGATGGATGAAAGAAGAGCGATTGTGCAAGGAGGAGAAGGGAGTGGGGCTGCTTTCAGCATTTCGCCAGGGTTGCTTTGGTTCCCCAGCCCGGCCTTTAGAACCTCTGATGGATGCAGGATGGAAGGAAGAGCATCACACCTAAAATACCTGTCCGGCAAAGCTAGATTTTAACTAATGCAATGTAATTATTTTTACAGAACTTGTCAAAACGCTACAATTCATAGTAAGATAAAACTTGAATGCACATTAAGACGTATTAGAAGTAAGATAGAAGAAGTGACTTGGTAATGTAGTGACTTACAGAGTATTTTGACATGAAATAGTGCTCAACTGAAGAAAGTGTTGTGTATAGTAGTTTCTATGGAACCTAGAAAGTGTCTGCGGTGTTTGATTTGATGACTCATGGAAATCATGCTGCATATGTTCGCAGAGACCTAGGTTAGATAGCAAGATAAAGGAGAAACTGGAATGGGCTCAGGCAGATAAATTATACATGGCCATGGAAAGAAACTCACAGCAGAATTGGAGGAAACTGACTTTAAATGCTGCTACAATCAAAAGAGTACCATGGATATGGGGAATTATCAGGTGGGAAACTTATTCTTAGTGGACAATGCAGACTAAGTACTAGGAGCCACAGGCTAAACAGTTAATGATGTATTTTTGCTGATGGATGCGAGGAATGCATAGGCACAGAATTACAAAACATTTGCGCTGGGTTGGTGTCACAAAAGTGACACAAAAGTCTAAAATGTTTTATTTGGGTTTAGTTTCCAGGACAAATCTTGATTTGCACCGGAAAGTTGCCTCAATGTAACACAAAGAAGTGTAAAGTGCTCCCACCCTCCATGGTGTTTGATACAATAGTAGGCAGGGCGTTGCACCAAAAAAACTAATGTCACCTTGAAGCAGGGGCAAACAGAAGAAATACTTTTATTTTTCCTAACTTTTCCTACTTTCATGTGTGCTACAATGTACAGCACACATTCAAAGTAGACATTTGTTTTTTAAGTTAGTCTAAGCATAGTATTGTTTACTGGAAGGCTGCCCTCCGAGTACAAAAACTATGTTTGACATAAGGCAGTCAGCTTTGCACTATGGGGGAAACGTGTGTGCCTGGCGCTAGGCAGCCAGATCATGCTCCAGTACTTGTGAGTAGCAGGTTGGTGCCATATCTCCTCAGATGAGGTTTCCCTGCTCTCTTCCTCTCCAGCAATGCGCCACAGCCTCTTTGTATGCTGCAGTGCCTTGTTGGACCCTTTTGTAAAACTGGGCTCGAGCCTTGCCATGGTGCTGGTTAACCATGAGTCCATAAAAGCAGAATATCTCAGTATGTTTTAGGTTAGGGGACCGCCTAGACTTGCACACAAAGGTTTTGGTGAATTTTACTAGAATATTAAAAGGTCTACTATACTGAGACCTCAACTGTGAGACTCAGTATGTATTCTTGCATATAGTAATTAGGATGTTGTGACTAGTGGAGCATACCTTTGTAAAGATTTTGTTTGAAACAAATAGTTTTATGAGTTGTTTTAAATACCAAAGGACAGTTATAGCCAAAAATAAAGCACTTTACACTTCACTGATGCCAAAATGGTTGCTGCTCTGGCAGTACTGAAACAGCATTGCAAGATTTGCAGATTGGATGCTAGTTAAATCGAAGGAGGCTGCACATTTGAATTCGTTTTCCAGTGCCGGACACCTTCCGCTGCACTTTAGAGGTGCCACTGAACACTGGGTAGATGCATCAACGTTTAAATTTGCGAGTCCTTATTTGCGAATAATAAGGAATCGCAAATAAGGAATCGCAAATGGCAATGCATCATTATTTTCGCAAATTTAATGCGATTCGGTAAAAATCGCAATTTTAACCGAATCGCATTAAATATGCGAATTCTTAATTGTGAATTCGCAATTTGCGATATCGCAAATTGCGAATTTACACACATGATGCATCTCATTGACTCAACTGCCTGAAAGCCAGTACAGCAATCAGGCGCAGCTGCTCCCTAGTTTGAAGGTGTGGTTTGGCAGTTTGCTGTGTGAGCTTTCCCTGGAGGTTGCTGCTGCAGTCTGTGCCTCACTTTGCATTTGAAAATGGAAAATGAGAATCCAGTTGAAGAGGGGCCAGCCAGAAAAAAGGAAAATTAAGTTTTCAGATCAAGAGTTGGAAATCCTCATTGAGGAGGTGACTGCAAGACAGGAGCAGCTTTTTGGTAAGCTGTCTCTTAAGGTCCCTGAGGCTGTTAAAAGCAACCTATGGATTGCCATACAATCAAAGGTCAAAGCAGTAGGAGTGGCACATCGCGGTATTAATAATCTCCAAAAAAGATGGTATGACCTGCGCAGCCGTGCAAAAGAGAAGCTTGCCAAGAGAATGAAATCTGCTAAGCTTACTGGAGGCGGAACACCCAGGGATAGACCCAACACTCCCCTTGAAGAAATGGTGGAAGCCACACTGTTGACTGAGGCTGTAGTTGGAGTAACAAACATTGATACATCTGAGATTCCAACTCCTACTGAAGGTAAGTGAATTGTATGTGGTTTTTAAAGTCTGAATGGAGACCATTAATTTTTGACTGCTGATGTGTGATCAACATTGTAATTAAGTTGGGTATGAAATGATCTGACTGTGTCACCACCAACCTCCAAGTAATGTTAGTTAACTGAAAGCAGTACATTATGGGAGTTGTAGTTAATATGAATCCGTTTTGTACACAAAGGTAACATTTTCAGCACCCTAAAACATTGTTATCAACAAATATCAAGAATGAGACTAGGGGGCACATGCATCATTGTGTAGATTTGCGATTCGTAATTTGCGAAAAATAGAGAATGGCAAATTCCGAATCGCAAATTGGAATGCATGAATATTTTTGCGAATTTTTACCGATTCTCTAAAAATCGCAAAAAAATGCGAATCGCATTTTCTTTAGCGATTTTATTGCGAATTCGCAATTTGCGATTTCACAAATTGCGAATTCGCAATAAAATCGCATTTTCATGCATCACAGCCAGGACACACCCTGGAAGCCAGGAGCCTGATTGCACACACCTGCGCAGCTGATCAAACAGAAAACAGGCAGTTGGTGCATTCAGCTCTGTTTGTCTGCAGTGGAGGAGTGTTTTGGAGACGCAAAATTAAGTTCAATGAGCAAGAACTTGAGATACTAATTGAGGAGGTGACTTCGCGCCATGACCAGCTGTTTGGGAAGCTGTCTTTAAAGGTCCCTGAGGCTGTAAAAAGGAAACTTTGGCTAGCCATACAGGCTAAAGTGAATGCAGTGGGGGTTGCCCACCGGGACATCACCAACCTCCAAAAGCATTGGTACGATTTACGCTCACACGCAAAAGAAAGTATTGCGACAAGAATGAAGAGTTGCAAGAAGACTGGTGGAGGCTCCCCTAACAACAAACCCACAACTCCCCTTGAGGATTTGGTTGAGGGGACACTTGTAACAGAAGCTGTAGTAGGAGTGACAAACATAGACACCTCTGAGCATGCTGGCACTTCTCAAGGTAAGAGTTATTTTTTTAACAAATGCAAACTTAAATGAAATAGGGTAGCAGGATGTATGTAGACATGTTTTTGATGCTGTAACATAATTTTAATCTTCTGTTACATCCTCACTTGCATAGCACTAGTGTAAAAGGCAATTTCATTGAACAGTGCAATGCATCATGGGAGTTGTAGTTTTTAAGTCCAAATTATTAATCATGAAAGCAATAAGTACATAGTCAGTTTGCCTATCAAAAATTTTTCAAACACATGGTAAATGAAGATTTCAAAGGCGTCCTTCATCTTGAACACATGTTTTCTTTATTTGTAATTTTTTATCAGAGAAGACATTACATTGATATCATGCATCATTTTTTTAATTTTAGATTTACAAAAGGAAAATGAAGCAAACGCTTTTGATGAGATCAGCATGGATATACATAGCCAATCAGACAATAATACTGTGAGTTCTTCACCCTCTGTGCACGTTAAAAAAATTAGAAAATCAGTGCGTAAAGTACAGGAATTAGAGTCTGAGGAAGATGCAAATGGCACAGAAATTGTGGTTGATGATTCTCAGAAGCCTGCCACTTCAACAAAACAGTTTAGTGGTCATAGAAGAATCCAACAATTCTACCGAAGGAGGCCTCGCTCTTCCAATCCAAGAGACTCCACAGTGGATGATGTCCATGCAAGTACAGTTGAACTCAAATTATTGAAAGTGCAGCGTCTTCAGGGTAAAGATCTGAGAGTAATAAAGGGAAAAATGAGTCATATGGTTGAAGACCTCAGTGGAATCAATAAGACATTGAAAACATTATCCAAGGTCATTGAAGGGGCGCATACTGCCTCAAATCAGAATTTTGAGCGTTTAGCAAATGCTTTAGTGACAATATCTGATGTCTTTCAAAGTCAAAACATTGACAATTGTAATAGACATTTGAGAACTGTGGCAAGTATGCACACTTATGCCCGGGTTCTGAATAGGGTGACCAGCAGCAATGCACGTCTCATCAAACACACAATGCGCATGCAAGAGGAAATTAAAAAGTGTTGTGCAGATCTATGTGAAGGATTTAAAAATATGAAAAGTGGGGTTAATGTGCTGCCACCTGATGATAACCAGAATACAGCTTATGAAGGCAATGTTATCAATGAATCTGCAGGAACCAGTGGTGATGCACACACCAATGATGTGGGTGAACGCCGTAGCAAAAGAGGAAAAGAAATTAATATTTGCCCGGTCATGGTTTCTGATTCGGTTAAAAATAAAGCTTTAGGTTTGCGTGGAAGGAAGAAGTGATTCCTTGTTATTGTTGCATTTCATGTATTACATTTTCTCTATACAATGATATGGACTAAGGATTACATTAGGCCAATATCTGCTTTTTTTTTACTTTTTGAGAAGTCATGCTTTGAATTGTTTTTTCAAAATACTATTGTGTCAAACATGGTAAAATAAAGTGTTTTATTTTGGAAGCAAAAAAATTATTTCCTACCTTTTTTAAAAAGTAATGTTGTGTAATTTCGGCCCTTCTTCTTCTCCCTTCCGCTGCGTCCGGTCCATGAACTCTTGCATGTGGTTGTTGTGGCTGGTTGAAATTATTTGGTAGCAAATCATCTACATCTAGTTCAAGGCCTCTCCTAGTTGCTAGGTTGTGCAAGACTGCACATGTTGCAACTATTTTGCAACACACATCTGGCCGATATTGCAAGGCTCCACCAGTCTTATGCAGTATGCGGAACCTGGACTTCATGACCCCAAACGTCCTCTCTATTATGCTGCGGGTTGAGATATGGGCATTGTTGTACAGTTGTTCTTTGCGGGTAGTTGGTGTCAGGTATGGGGTGAGAATGTAAGACCTCACTCCATATGCACTGTCTCCTAAGTTGAAAGATGAGATATGTAAATTAACATCACACACATTGCAATGGATGTCAGAAACATTAGCATTGCCAGTAAACAAAAACAGTTTACCTAATAAATATCCATCTCCAAATTCTCCAGAAAGTAGGTGATCATGAATGGCACTATGTTTGAAAATGTATGAATCGTGGGCACTACCTGGGTAGCTGGCAACTAAGTCAGTGATGATTCCTTTGGAATCACAGATTTCTTGTATGTTTAAAGAGTGGTAACTTTTCCTATTTCTAAAAATGTACTCATTAGCAGCTGGGGGACAAATGGGGACACGTGTTCCATCAACACATCCTATGACATGTGGGAAGTGTGCCACGTTATAAAAGTCTAACTTGGTCTGCAGAAACTCCTGATGCGTTGAGGGGAAAATTATGTGGTGATTTATCCTATGGAGCATTGCATTCAGGAGGTCATTGAAAAATCTAGACAATGCACTCTGTGAAACACCCCCTGCAACTGCTATTACACCTTGGAAGGAGCCAGAGGCTAAAAGGTGTAGACAACATAAAACCTGCACATGGGTGGGTATAGCTTGAGTTCTACGCGTTTGCCTTTGCAGTATGGGGTTCAACTCTGCAATTAAATCAATGATGGTGTCTGCATTAAGTCTATACTTATCATATATGTCAGCCTGTGTCTGCCCAAGCAAAGTAATGTGCAACCTAAAAACCCTTTCACTGAGTTCTCTTCTCCTCCTCCCTGCTGCTCTCATCCGCCATGTGCTAAGAAAATTGCTGCTGCCATCCTGGAAGATATCCAGAGTCATTCTGAAGTCCCTTTTATAGGTTGCTAATCATTTCCACATGTGTAGTGTAAAAAAAAAAAAATACCACCTGCTCTCACTTCTTCTTAATTTTGCACTTCCTAAATGTGTTTTCTTAGAATTACTGACATGTGCGAAAATTGATGCATTCCATTTTTCGCAAATTTTTAAGGATTCCTTAAATTTGCGAATTTTTTAGGAATCGCAAACAGGATTGCGAGTTTTTAAGGAATCGCAATTGGTTTTGCGACTTTTTTAAGTAATCGCAAAAGTAATTGCGATTCCAAAATAGACAAAAAAAGATGCATCACATTTTCAGATATTGCATTTGCAAACGGCCGAATTTTGCGATTCGCACCATTTGCGAATGCAAAATCTGTTGATGCATGTGCCCCTAGATTCATTTCAGTGACAATATTTTTAGACTTTATTACATATTGTAAGGGAAGTGCAAACTAAAATTAACAACATGTTTGCATTTTTTTAAATCATAGAGGCACTGCAAGACCTAATTGAGCAGGATTTAAGGGATTTCCACAACCAAGATGTTCAAGAAAAACAGATGGAAAATGCTCCAAGTACTTCATCAGCCAATTCACAACCAAGTGAAAGACAGAGAGTGTGACAACTGCTCCAGGCAGATTCAGAAACTGAGCAGAATGTCAATGTTACAGAAAGCCAGCCTCAAAGCACTCCTACAGTCACAAATTCAAGGATGAGTAGGCGAAGGAGACTTCAGCAGTTTACTATGCGTCGAGGTACTGTGCGTGAAAGTGGTCAGGTTGGAGAGGGTCCCTTCACTGGCAATATTGTTGAGGACAAAATATTAAAGGTACAGCGTCTGCAAGGCAAAGACATTGGAATTATTAAAGGAAAAATGGGACATATCAGCAAACAAATGGGTACATTAGCAACCAGTATGAATAAAATGATCAATGTAATGAAAACAGGCCATGAAACATCTGCAATGAAGCTTGACCGTATTGCAAACTCTTTGGAGACCATGTGCACAATGAGGCAGAAACATCAAAAGATCAGTGGTAAAAGGCAGGTTCAACTCCTGACCAACATGCAGGCCCATAACAGGGAAATGACTTGCCTTTCTAATTGTACACGTGCCCTCTGCAAGGAGACCCTTTCAACCCAGGTACTCCTGATGAAAACCTTTAAACATATTCAAAAAGGAGTGGGGGCTACCTTTGAGCCATCAGCACATTCACAGTCCAAGGCATTCCCAGAAAAGCAAATACCAATGGGGGAGAGTGGTACCGGCAGTGCTATGAGTGGCACATCTGAGCATTGCTTGAGTGGCACACGGCAAAGTAATAGAAAGCAGAATGATGCCACTAATGTTAACATGCACACTGGGAAAAGTCCAGGGAAGGCATTAGGAGTGCGTGGGCATAAGAAATGACATTGCAATGCCTCTTGAGTGGTATTCATGAGGTCTAAGTTTGAGATTCACTGCTTTTCATTTTTACATGCCTGATTTAAAAGGCCACAATTAAGTTTGAAATACAGTTCAAGTCCAAAAACTATAGCTTTTCAATTTCATTTACAATTAAATTTCACATTGCTTGCAGCAAAATTACTTTTTCAGAGTTTTTCTTACCTCATTTAGAAGTAATGCTGTGTGATGTCTGCCCTTCTCCTTCTCCCCTCTGCTGCCTCTGGTCCATGTGCTCTTGGTTGTGGTTGTGGAGGCTGATTTACATTTGGAGGTAAAACATCGTCCTCATCAAGTTCTATGCTTCTCACAGTTGCTAGATTATGTAGCATTGCACATGCTGCTACAATTTTACAGCAAATGTCTGGTTGGTACTGCAATGCTCCTCCAGTTTTATGAAGTATTCTGAAGCGTGATTTCATCACTCCAAAGGTCCGCTCTATGACATTCCTGGTTGATATGTGCGCCTGGTTGTAGTGCTGCTCTTTCCTTGTACTTGGGTTTAGGTATGGAGTTAAGATGTAAGACCTCACTGCATAGGCACTATCTCCTGCAATGGAAAGCAATGTAAATGTAATGTAAGCAAAAATGTGTGCAGTTCAATTGTAAGTTAGTTGAGTGGAATGAAACATTTACCTAGCAGGTATCCATCTCCAAATTCACCAGCAAGCAGTCTAGCATGAATGGCACTATGTCTAAAAATAAAGGAGTCATGGGCACTTCCTGGGTAACTAGCAACTAGGTCTGTAATTATGGTTTTAGAATTACAGACAGCTTGAATATTAAGTAAATGGAAGCATTTCCTGTTGCGATAAATATATTCATTTCCTGAGGGAGGGCAGATGGGGACATGTGTGCCATCTATACAGCCAATAACATGAGGAAATTGAGCCATGTTGTAGAAATCCAGTTTGATCTTCATTAAATCCTGTTGTGTGCTAGGGAGTTTAATATGAAACCTTATTCTTTGTAACATGGCATTTAAAAAGGCATTAAAAAATCTGGAGAGGGAACTCTGGGACACACCACCAGCAATGGCTACTACCCCCTGAAATGACCCAGATGCAAGGAGGTGCAATGAACACAATACCTGCACATGGGTCGGTATGGCTTGTGTCCTGCGTGTTTGCCTCTGCAGAATTGGGTCCAATTCATAGATTAAATCTAATATTAAAGTGCCATTCAGCCTATATTTCTTAAATATCTCTGCCTCAGTCTGCCCCAATAAGGTTATGCGCACTCTAAAGATTCTCTCCTGTATGAGACTTCTCCTCCAACCTGCAGCTACTCTCAGCCTCTGCCTGCGTGCCAAAAAGTAAAGTGCAGCCATCTTGAAAGGCTTGTTCAAGGTCTATGAGGTCCTTATATGCTGCACAGATGATTGACAGATGCAGTTGAACCAGTTAGTCAAATTAGCACCAGGTTCAAGTTCTTCTAATTTTAAGAATTCCTAATTGCGATTTTTTTAAAAATCGCAAATTGCGATTTTTGATGCATTGCATTTTTTCGCAATTTAAAACAGAATCGCAATTTTAGCAATTTTTTAAAGAAATCGCAAACGATATTGCAATTCCTAAATATGCGAAAAAAAAATAAAAAAAATGATGCATTCCAAAAGCATGAATTGCATTCGCAAACGGCCGATTTTTGCGATTCGCACCGTTTGCGAACGCAATTTTCTTTGATGCATCTGGGCAGTAAACTCTAGAAATCATGACATGTATCAATGCAGAGGTGATCTGCATTGAGAGCACACTTAAAAAGGAGAACCTGATGCCAATACAAGTGAAACATTCTGGAGCAGTTGGTCCATCTGGAGTGCCACTGGGGTGCAGACACACTCAAGGCAGACAGAAATCTGTAAATACCACCAAAAATAGCACAGTCGTCAAATTCAAATCCAAGTGACCTTCAGGTTGTGTATGATCTGTGGTTTAAACTCAGATCTGCAGGTGTTCAATACAGCTGCGGCTGGCACAGATAATCGCGATGAGGCGGTGGGGCAGGACGCAGCAGGGGGGTAAGTCGACAGACAACGGAATAGGTATTATTTATTTATTTATTTATACCTATGTCGACTACCCCGCTCCCACCCCACCCCGCTTCTGGTTCAATGTATTAAGTCCTCTTACAGATTAAAAAAAAAGTAAATCCACACCCAATGCAATCCCCCCAAGAAAAAACTTATGGAGTTTATAATCAATTCTTTTTAATTATTTTGTATTCTTCTTTCTCTAAAACAATTACCAACTTTCCCTGATCACGCTTAGAAAAATACATAATCACAATAAATAAGTGTATTATCACTCCTGCATTTACATTACTTTCACCAAGTTGAGCTTCCTCGTTCTATTCTCATACAGACAAATACTTTTTTAATAGATTCACAATTTCCCTTCTGAAAATCATGACATCTAATTTTCATCCATGTTGAAAGTAGATCGAAAAGGATAAATCTTGTAACTTTCACGTCGTTTATTCTTTTAAATGCTCAGTTTTTCGGACATTATTTGTTTACAACATTAACTGAAAGTATATATTAGATTTAAAACATTTTGATGGTATATCATTGAAAATGTGAAAGCACAATGAAGCAGTTAAGTTACAGAATCCAAGCCTATGCGAAGCAAAACAAGATTATTTACATTTTAGCGCAAAAACACCACCTTTTATTTAATATTGTCTGTTATTATTTTACATGGTGCCCCTCACTGTCCCACATAGTTTGAAAGTGAAACTAAAATTAGTAATATACTCCTCTTTAATATAATCGTGGCGCCATCTCTTATTTCACATGATTCCCATCAACATCTGCACACACTTTGAGAGTACAACAAAAAAGGAACTTAAACATTAGGAGACTTGCTATTCATCAGATGGAAGACAGGCAGTGCTAGCATTGTATTCAAAGGCTCCATAAAACCCTTCTGGATGTAAGGACATTACAGGTTGAAGTTCAGTTATGCTGGAAGCATCTCAGATGAGCCTGGTGCAGGGTGCATGACACAACAAGGGCAGCTGACAGATGATGGCAATGCAGACTGCAATCACTCTGCACAGATGGATGGCTTAAATCTAGACTTTGCAGCAGAAGCCCACCTTCCTATACAGCTTGACCTATGGGTCTGGTTGACAGTAAGACAATATCATGCAGGCAGAACATTTGTAATGGAGATGTCAATCTCCAGATTGGCTATTATTTTCGGATAGAAGAAGTCAGTGGCAATGTGAACCTTGTGCTGTGGATGATAATGTCCAGCAACCAAGGGTGATCCTAATTTTTGGTGGATTGCATAAAGGTAGCCCGAGCAATTTTAAAATTACCAATTAGGACACTGTACTAGCTTCACAAGTGCGACTGCAGTGGAAGAGTGGTGTTTCCTCTTTTTGTACTCTGACACTTCGCAGAAATTAGATTTATTAAATGCAAGCAAAAACAGTTAGTTTATCAAAAGAGGCTATTTTCAAACATTGTACATTTCCTGAACTGGAACTGTGCTATTTCCAAATGTTAAATTGGGTTTTGGTTTAAATTATCCAGTAACACAATATCCACATCCTGACTTTAATGTGCCTGTACTAATCAGTAAATGGATATCAACCATGCTTAGAAGTACTGATACTATGCACTATTACCATACAGTCTCAAATGCCAATTGTTGTTCCTATGCATTCCTAGAGTATAGGCCCTGCTGAGAAGTTTTGATGGAGTCCATCAGCTGTATAATCAAAAATGCTGAGAAGTCATGGAACAAGGTATTGTTTGTATGGACCTTGATGAGAACGTTTTAGATTGTCGTTCAATATGTAGCGGGCTATCCAAGAAGAGCTAGTGCTACCACTTACTAGCATGTCCATTCTGCTGTGTAGTGTTGCTTGTGTCCATTGCACGTGTGTCTATTGTAGGTATAGAAGCTCCACAAAGAAGTGACTACCAAGGCAAAAATCAGTAAATTCACAGGCTCACAAATAACATTGACGGGAGGGGTGCGCAGAATCCTAGAATTTAACTCTGCAGAAACTTTCTGAAATTTCAAGAAAATTCTATTAAATTATATGAATGTCAATAAAGATACCGGCAGGAGACAGGTTAGTGCTAAGAATACCTTAAGGAGAGACAGTTTCTTCTGTTCATACCACTTACCTGCCAGTGTCTTGCATGCATTTGTACATGATATATGCCCTCATATGACAATTTCATTAATAAAACTACAAAATACATTTCACACCATTTTCATGTTTTCATTACATTTTTCTGATATTTAGCAAAGTTTTGCAGACATTTTCTATATGTCTCCTACACAAAGTGATTGTCTCAAGAACAACATGGCACAAATTTGCACACTGCAAAATTTCATATTATTCAAAATTAAGAACTAGTCAGACTAGTAGGGAGCAGTGGTTACATGTTTCAGTATCCCAAAATCTTAATTGGGGTAGAAACCAACATTTTAGCACCTCTGACCCAATTCTCTCTTTTCTGAAAGATATATCTTCCTATTTTGTGCAAACTACACATTTATTTTAAATCTTTATGTTACAATCTAAACTTATATTTCAAATGTTTAAATAGTTAGAACAAAGTGGGAAACCAAGGAACAGTTCTCTAATAATTAAAACATTTTGTTTTAAGTAGCCGTTGATAGCTGAAGTTCAGAATCCAAATGTATTAATTAATTTAGAAAATCACAGCAATGTATCAACTATTCTACTTAAAAAAGGAAAAGAATAAAATATTTATTTTGTAATTGAAGGGGTGTTTGAAGTGGTATGGAATCCAGGACATGAAAAATGTCTCAGAGATATTTTCTCTAGATCATTTCTTCACTGCCTCCGAGGTGTAAAAATCTTAGACATAGCTTGCTTCAATTTACTGTTTCGTTGAATCAAGAGGGTGGATTGTGCAGAGGCAGAAATCAAAGAAGAGATCTGAAAAACACAATCTGCCCACTTCATGGGTAAAGATAGTGCAACACATTTAGCCACTAAATATGAAGCACTGACTAATTGGAGGGATCCCACCATTTTGGCTGCACCAAAATGAGAATTCAGGCGTGGTTGACTGAATGCCGACGCGTTCTCCTTCATCTGCCGAACATGTCTGCAGAGAGATCTGAGGATGAGTGTGATGGAAGCAATTTCAAGAAGAAGAGGCAAGCAAAATCCCAAAACAACGCCTAATATGACAGAAAGTTTATTTTTCCTTTCATCGCCTATGACAGTAGCGTTAGCTGTAAGATTAGAGGATGAATTCCAATAGGTCCCTCCATTGAAATTCCAGTAAAAGGGTAAAACGAAAGTCAGGGAACCTACCACTAAAGTTAGAAGCACCCAAGGCATGTACTTAGGAATTCTCAGTTTTAACCGAAAGAAAAGGCGGTGATTGAAGTCCACAATTTTCACGCAGTAGAAGACACAGAGACAAGAAGTAAGCCAACAGCTTGAGATGCTGCTCCATGCTAGAAGGAGACTTATGATGGGATTCCTTGAACTTACATCAACAATCTCCTTTGATGATGCAGACACAGAAATGTTTCCTACCTGGATACAGTGATAACAAAAGCATGAGATCCCTTGTACCACTACGATCAGATCACAAGTGTTCAGGGATTTGCCTTTAGCCAGGTCTAGAAGATTAACTGCCACAATGAAGCCGCTAGTGAGTATTCCAAACACATTCACTACTGACATGAGAATCACAAAGAAAATGTTAAGTGCAGGCTCCATTTGGTGTCTTCTTTCCAGATCACTTGAAGAAATGAGAAACTGTGCAGATCTCACCAGACGTTATCACTGAATGTCAGGAGCAGAGATGTTTTCGATACCTCCCCACACCAGCAGCTGTCCCTGGATTAAGTTACAGCTGCCGTCATCCATGTTACCGCTTAGGGTTTGATTTAGGACAGATGCAAATATGATCTTAAGTGCAAACCACTCACTAGTCATTTTATCACATATGCTGCAAATATCAAATATTTCATATATGTTTAAGAGAGGTGATCCCACCTTCCATATGAAAATGTTTTTTTAGACTTAACATCTTAGAACTCCCTTGACCAAAGTTTTAAAAAATTTGTATTTTATTTTTGAGTTTTGTATGGTGTCACATTCACGCAAACAACATTTATTGGCACTGGAAAGGACCCAATGGTGACAGAGACACACAAATAGCAACAGACTCAAAGTACTACTTGAAATAATTTAGCGAAAGGAATGTTTTTTCAAAATATCTACAGGTTAGGCTCAGGCTGGAGATAGATGCAGATCATTCCAGTGCCAGGCTGCTACAGAGAAGGCCCTTTCAATAACAGTCAGGAGTAGGGCCAAAGGCTCCTGCAGAAATCATTAATTAGAGGATTGAAAAAAATTATTAGGACTGTACACAGAAAATCTTGTGCACAATGGGGAATATTGTGGGGTTTGCCACAGTCAATCGTATTTGAACAATGTATGCTGCTTTATTGGGAGCCAGTGCCAGGTGGTTTGCAATAATCCAAGCACAATGAAATAAAGGCATTGGTAATCTGGACTTTTGGGGGTATCATAGAAAGATAGAGCATATTCTTCAGAGAATAGAGTTGAGAAGGAAGTACTTTATCAATGATGACATTTGGTTTGATCTAATCAATTAACTAGTGACTCTAATGCCCACATTTTTATAGTTGGCAGTAGAGCAGGTTGAGGACCTCAGGATGTCAGACCAGAAAAGGCAGATCCCAATTAGATGTTGGAATGCATAGAGAGAGAATGTTGGCCTTCTCTCTATTCAGTTTAAGCTCATGCACAGATATCAAGGGCCAGGTTTGTTAAGGAGTTGCATGGTCGTTGCGTCACACAAGGTAATGCAATGCAGGACAATTTCTTATTTCAGGTTTACAAATCCACGCAAGAGGTGATTTGCACCGCCTTGTGTGGGTTTGTAAAGAAATGTAATGCAACGTAGCTTGTTGAGTTGTGTTACATTTTGAGCTGGGAGGCATTCCAAGGGTGGAGCATGGGTGGTCCAATGAATCCGCCCATGCATTTGATACAGATCCAGATTCATAAAGGTTCAAATACCTGGGATTCCATCAAATTGTTATGCCTCCCAGATCATATTGTAACAAGGCGAAACATCTTTTTTCTCCATGTTATTTCCTCTTTCCAAACAAGATGTATTCTGCATCATACAGAGAAAGAGAAAACGCCTCTTTGGATTTGTTGGTGCCTTCCTGCATAAAAACTATGCTCCCGTAATGCAGACTCCCTTCCATTGTGGGGCAAGGGTGCCTGTGTTTGCATTATGCAGCATACAAGCCAGTGCAAAAGGGAGAATAAAAGCTCCACATCTTTCTAAATATGGAGAATTTCTGCTCTCTTCCCATCACACAAAACATTGTAGCAAGTCCCCTTGCTGTGCTGCATTGCCTGTGCCTCCTAGTGATGGACCTTGGTGATTCAGCCATATATCTTTATGGCAGAGAAATGTTCATTGCCTTTAATCCAAATAAATAACCTGAGTATTATCAGAATATAAAAATACTCCAAAAACAAAGATTTCAGTGAGATAGATGTCATATTTCATTTGAAAAGTAATGGAGAGCCAAGCGAGCCCTGAAGAACACCACACAAACAAGGACTGGAAAAAGAAGTAAAAGGGGAAAGAACAATTCCATATGACCGGTTGGAATAAAAGTCAGAAAACCAGGCAAAAGAACACCTGAAAAAATCTTCCAGTCTTAATAAACAAATAGAACAGTTTATATTTTAAATGTTGCAGATAAATACAAAAAAATAAGAACAGTTGTATTATTAGAATCTGAACAACATCACTGTTTATCTGCTGCTGAAAGAACTGTACAAAAACAACAAGGTTATGGATTTAATGCTTGAATTAAACTCAGCCTTTGGAAAATGCTTGGGGTGGCATCCCAATCAATTGTTTCTTGCCCACAATGCAACTCAGTTTGGACCTAGCCACATCCAAATCGCTCTTTACCCTTCTCCTCAGATGAACAGCCCAGCCTGAACAGCCAGGCCATCTCCTCCCTGTGTTATCTTTGAAAATGATTGCAGAGGCAGTGTTTTGCACATTAATATTCCAGAGGAGTAGCCATAGGGGTGCCTCCAGTGGCAACTTTCAACATAAGCACAACATGTTGAGATGACAGGCGTACATATGTGCTTGTGGGTTGTCTCTTGGATGGGCAGGAAGGTTTGGATTTTGATTGTTTTTGATTGTTTATGCTAAACATGTAGGGGACAATCTTTACAACAAAGTGTACCTCTGTTGGGGAATGACTACAATGTGGGCAGGAGACATGAAATGTACAGTAGATTATATTGGGGATAGATACCGTCCCCACCTTGTAGGAAACTGGGTTTGTGTTGCAGTATCCCCCACACACACATTTTGCCCCCTTTTTAGCTAGTAGATGCTGGCTTCCAAATCTGACAGTGCACTGAGGCTTGTTAACCAGACCGTAGTGCTCTTTCCTTAAAACAAGGTGATATCTAATTATAACACAATTGGCAAAGGACATTAGTACCCCTGTGAGTCCTTAGTAAATGGTACCCCTATTACCCAGGGCATAGGTATTAAAGAGGGTCCCTAAGGACTGTAGCATTTTTTATGCCACCCTAAGAGACCCACGCACCAATTTCAAACAGACCGCCATTGTAGGCTGTTTGCCATGGTGCATACCGGAGTCAAAAAAGGACCTTGCACACTCCTGTGTGCCATCACATAGTCACTGCATTAAATAATAATAAGTCACCCCTACTGCAGACCTTATGAGCCATAAGCCAGGGTGCATTAAATTTTATGTGAGTACATATCTACATGAGCATATATGCCCTTGTGATGTCTATTTCTATTACTAGATATTGCAAGGGAACAGGAAAGCCATCTTAAGGTATGTACTGGGCACTGGTCAAAACGAGTTACTCAGCCACATAACAGCTTTACTGATACATATGGTGTTTGGTATCAAACACTTCGTATTAATAAACCCACACTGACAGTGATGGATTTATTAGCACATGCACCCAGAGTGTACCTTAGAGGTACACCCTGAGCTCTACTAGTCCTCTTGTGTGCTGGTTGACCGTTCTAGTCCTGACTGCTACCACAGATGAGTTTCTGACCCCTTCAGAGGTGAGACTCTCACTCTCAGTGGTTAGGAACAATCCCTGCTCTGGCAGGAGGTGTTTACACCTCCTCCAGCATGAATGCTAGTAAATGAGCACATCAAGGCCTAAGGCTTCAAAGCCTCTGCAGCAATTGATTTGTGAGCCTGGCTTCCCACAGACCTAGAGGATGCCACCCTCTCCCCTGAGGCCCATTTGGCACCAGAAATGGTGGTGAAATTGGATAGTCAGGAGGCATGTAAAACTGCCAGGCTGGGCAGACGTCTGGGATGGGCAGCCTGAAGAGAACCCAAAATTAAAGATTCCACCATATTTAGTGAAGGCGAATTAAAAAACCCTGGAATAGGGCCGTGTCCACTCTCCACATTAAGTGGTCATCTAGGGGGTGTAGTGACCCCATGAGTAAGTAGCCCAAGGGCTACTACCTTTCGTTCCCTGTAACACCTCTAAATTGAGTATTAAGATGGCCACTGACAGCAGGAATTCAGATTTGACTACTGGAAACCAAGGAAGAAAGAAGAAGGACTGAAGACAGCAACAATTAATGACCGGCACCCAAGATTGGCACAAAACCTGCCAGGCTTCTTGCTCTTTGACCATCGCTGGGGACTACTTTGCCAACAGTCTCATCTCCTCCACAAAATCCTTGGAGGGCAGCCCAGCATCTCATCAACCACAAAACATCTCCCTTGTAGCAGAGAAACTGCTTTCCTGCAGCTGCAGGCACTGAAAAGCATCTGCAAGGTTCACTGTGTTGCCAGCTATCAGGCCTACTGAAGGAGCAGTGCAACAAGAGAAGGTCTTCTTGCTCCAAGAGGTCAGATCAGTCTCCTTGCCAAGGTCTGGAGATGCCAGGACCCCCAGGGGTAGGGTGTTAAATTATCGATTACAGAAATATAGCTGACATAAATATAGTTGTAAAAATATTGTTTACAAAAATATCGACACCCTATACTTAAACAGGTAAGTACATAAATATCTACTCAAAAATATCGTTGTAATTAATATAGATGTAAAAAATATCGACTTTTTAAATTAATTAAAATTACATTAAATAATAAATAAATATAAGTACTATTAACAAAATACATTACATTACTTTTATTTGTTAACTATTTAAAACAAATTAACTGCACTTTTTCATTATAAACTTAATAAATGTGTACATATACTTATATTTTACACATTACTTTATATAACAACAATAATACATACATATAATTAAAATATAAAATATATTATTAGTTAAAACATTTGATAGCGTAGGTGTAAAAATTACTATTCCCACTCCAGAGGGTGCAACAGTAGGGAAAGCGTTGGATAGCGTAGGGGTAAAAATTACTATTCCCACTCCAGAGGGTGCAACAGTAGGGAAAGCGTTGGATAGCGTAGAGGTAAAAATTAATATTCCCACTCCAGGGGGAGCAACAGTAGGGAAAGCGTTGGATAGCGTAGGAGTAAAAATTACTATTCCCACTCCAGAGGGTGCAACAGAAGGGAAAGCGTTGGATAGCGTAGGGGTAAAAATTACTATTCCCACTCCAGAGGGTGCAACAGTAGGGAAAGCATTGGATAGTGTAGGGGTAAAAATTACTATTCCCACTCCAGAGGGTGCAACAGTAGGGAAAGAGTTGGATAGCGTAGGGGTAAAAATTACTATTCCCACTCCAGAGGGTGCAACAGTAGGGAAAGCGTTGGATAGCAAAGAGGTAAAAATTACTATTCCCACTCCAGGGGGTGCAACAGTAGGGAAAGCGTTGGATAGCGTAGGAGTAAAAATTACTATTCCCACTCCAGAGGGTGCAACAGTAGGGAAAGCGTTGGATAGCGTAGGGGTAAAATTTACTATTCCCACTCCAGAGGGTGCAACAGTAGGGAAAGCGTTGGATAGCGTAGGGGTAAACATTACTATTCCCACTTCAGAGGGTGCAACAGTAGGGAAAGCGTTGGATAGCGTAGGGGTAAAAATTACTATTCCCACTCCAGAGGGTGCAACAGTAGGGAAAGCGTTGGATAGCGTAGGGGTAAAAATTACTATTCCCACTCCAAGGGGTGCAACAGTAGGGAAAGCGTTGGATAGCGTAGGAGTAAAAATTACTATTCCCACTCCAGAGGGTGCAACAGTAGGGAAAACGTTAGATAGCGTAGGGGTAAAAATTACTATTCCCACTCCAGAGGGTGCAACAGTAGGGAAAGCGTTGGATAGCTTATGGGTAAAAATTACTATTCCCACTCCAGGGGGTGCAACAGTAGGGAAAGCGTTGGATAGCGTAGGAGTAAAAATTACTATTCCCACTCCAGAGGGTGCAACAGTAGGGAAAGCATTGGATAACGTAGGGGTAAAAATTACTAAATGTATTTAGTCATTTATAAAATACCAATATTTATTTAATCATTAATTAAATAATTAATCAATTAAAATGTAATTAATTTACTACATTTTCACTAAAAAATTCCAGTACACACACCTAAAATTATTTAAAAAATTAACATAATTAATTACATAATTATTAATCAATTAACTAATTGAAATTAATTAACTATTATTTAATACACTATTTATATTCATTTAAAACATTAATTAATCTATTATTTTATTATATTTAAATTACTTCCCACCCTACTCCCCTATAAACCCACAACCCGCTACAGAACTATTAATACTAAATTCAACATAAAATACATTATTAACTAATAAAATACTACAAAATATACTACTTTGACTACAAATGCTCATTAAAAACACTAAATTACTTATAATTATTTAAAAAACGATATTTTTGTAAACCATGTTTTTGTAAACGATATTTTTTACAACTATATTAATGTAATCGATATTACTTACCTGTCTGTCGATATTCTGGTCAGACTATATTTTTGTCATCGATATTTCTTCCTCTAGATATTTTTGCAGCGATATTTAGGTAAGTCGATATTTTTGCAACGATATTCCCGTTCTGTACCCCCCAGGAGCCATCTAGAACCAATACCAGGGGTACCCAAGCTGTTGCTGTATCCAAGGCTTGAAGGTAATCCAATTTGGACTCCAACATCACAAACACAGACCTACCATCAAGAGACATCAGGATCCACAAAGTCAGCACGAAGAGTGGCATTGCTACCCTGTTTACCCTCTTCACTACATCATAAAGATACAGAGTTTGTCTCTGACTGCAGCGACTTAACACCTCAAAGCACCCCTGCACCCAAGCCCCACAGCTTGAATCTGAGGAAGGCAATAGTGCCAATGGGGTACTGAGACCCTCAAAAGCTGAGCCCACGTTCGGGTTTTGTCAGACTACTCCCCTGTACTACCTGCAGCCTCTTTCTGCAGAAATCCGCGAGTGACTTTAGCAGCGCTACCCCGCTGGACAAAGTCCCACTGCACATTGATTTTGATTAGGCCAATGGTGACCTAGTGTGCCCGTGACCCTCAAGACCTGAAGCCCCTTTTGGTTCAGCCACACTGCCCCCCACCCCCCCATCCCTGCTGGCAGACTTTATCTAACAGGGCCATTCACTATTGACTTTAATGGAGCACCAGACATGGAAAAGCACGTCTGCAATCAGACGCCCCTGAGGCGACAGAGGGGACCTGTTGATGCTGCCTTGGACCTTGCCCATACTTACCTTAAGCCCAGAAGAACAGTTCTGTAAGTTGTTGACAAGCGACCATATGCAGTATATGTTTCTTTCTCATAGGGTAACATTAACATTATAAAGCTACAAATACAAGTATTTTTCTTTGTACACAGAAAGTGATAACTAGCAAAGTACTTACCCAATTATGAGGCTTCTGGTGTCTAAATTCATATAGAAATCTGGGTTATTTTTATAAATTGGTGTTGGATTTCTTTATTGAGTGTGTGTCTCTCTTACTGACTGTGTGTTTAATTAATGCTTAACACAATCATATGATAACCCTAGGCTGCTAGCCCACACTAGCACAAAATAGGGTTGCCCGGACTTTCTACACTGCGTACCTCATGTTGGCACACTTTATAGAGAGCCAGCTTCCTACACACCTCATGATTCCATACCCTGAAGATGCTGAGGAAGATTTTCGAATGTTTCCCCAATCACGCACGTCCTGGTCACAAGCAAGCAGGACTTTGGGAACACCCTCTAAGCCAGGATCAACATACATCTCAAGAGAAGGCTACAGACATTCAGAACTCTGTGGCCAAAATCCCACTCAACCTTCCATGCTGCACTCGGATCACACCACACCTGAAGGAGTTCCACTGGCTCCCCATATACATACGGCACAATCAGAACTCCTGAACCACATTCCAGGCACTACATAAGACTGACCCGACATACCTCAACATTCGCCTCTGCTTTCACGATTCTTCCAGAGATCTCTGTTCATCCAGGCTCCTCCTTGCATACATCCTACATCCACCGCAGCGCCATTTGGCCGTTTGAGTGGAGAGAGCAGGTGAAGGGGAAAGTACAGAGGCATTGACCGGGGTGGTTTTCTAAGTGACGCTCGAGTCCTGAACTCCAGGAGGGGTCTGCTCATACTTAAGTGGCCCTGACGCATTCGTGCAGCGGTTTTCACCGGCCTGCCATACTCGGTGCTCCTTGCTTCACCAGACACGGACTAATCAGCTGCACACTGTGCTAGTTTTAACTGCCGCCGCATTTGAATTTTAAACCGTTGTTGTCTATATTGCACATTGCCCGTTTTTAGCCACTACGATTGTTGTTAAACAAATTGTTAATTTTAGAAGTTTTATCCACATTGCACTGACCTCTTGCTTCCGCTGCTCTCCGGTCCGCCGCGGCACCATTTGGCCGTTTGAGTGGAGAGAGCAGGTGAAGGGAAGAGTGCCCAGGAATCAACAGCCACTATAATGGGGTGGTTTTCCGAGTGATGCTCTAGTCCTGAACTCCAGGAGGGGCCTGCTCATACTTAAGTGGCCCTGACGTGTTCGCACAGCAGACGCACACAGCGGGCGCGCCGCTGGTGCACCGAAAGCGTGCCAATCCGTCCGTGCACAGGCTGCGCAAAGCGCCAGCCATGCTGCCGGTTTTAGGCGAGCCCCCTAACATGCATACATACTCTCTGTAGAGTTTGTTAGCCCTGTCTACCCCCAGACTGCGCTGTGCGGGCCCAAGCTTTAATTGCTGTAGCAGCACTCAGCCTTGGAAATGCCACATCTGCAACTTAGTGTTCCTTAACCCAAAATTGAAATCAATATGGACTCCCTCCAAGGTTCAGTCAAGGCTTCAATGTGCGCTTATTATTGCACGCTCGCTCATCAAACATAAGTTTGAATCCTTCCAGTTTGCTGAAGAGCAGGGCCTGTATATCCTGTTCGTGGTAGAAACCTGGGCAGATGAAGCTTCAGAGCCTGATCTGGTGGTAGCCATTCCACCTGTACAACTGTTTTTAGTGGTCACAATGGAAAATTGGACCGTTTGCGACTGCTAAAATGGGTAATAGCATGTACCCGCCCTATTTTGCGAGTTGGTAACTTGTTACTGACTCGGATAATAGGTTTTGCGAGTCCCTATTTGGAAGGAGCATGACAAGGGCATTCCTTCCTAACAGCGAGTCACAGGGGGATGTAAGATTATCTTGCAACCACAGATGCGGTCGAAAAAAATTGTATTCACTACAACGGGTGGTAAGCCAGTCGCAAACGGGGGACCCCTTTCCCTTTGTGATTGGCAGACAAAATGTTTTGAAGTGCAGGCAGAGAAATTTTTCTTTTTTTTTTCAAATACATCCCGTTTTCTTTTGAGGAACTGGACGGCGTCTTTAGAGCACCAGTAGATGAATGTCCCTTACTTGATTTGGGTTATGGTAGAGTCACTGGACAGCTAAAAGAATGTTTAAGAAAACGCCACATGGGAAGGAGATTCTGTTATTGGCACTGCCCCCTCTCTGCAAAATGTGAAAGAATTTCCTAGGTATGTAGCGGGGCAGAGGAGTTTGAAAATCTTGGGCCTGTGTTCTAAGAGTAAATTTCTCATGTTTGGTATGATCCTGCTTACAGAGGCACAGCCATACTGCACACATGCTATAATTTGAAGTCCAGGCAGGACAGTGTTTGTGGTATATGAGATGGTCAAGAACACTGTGACATGCTGCAGTGCTTAATGTGTAAAAGAATAAGTGCTGGTGGGCAAAGCTTATTTCAGAAGAATGCAGATGGCGCTATTGAAGATTGATGTGCCTAATACCAAGGCTGATTAGTCTTTATTCCACTTCATGCCTCTTCAATTGACAACCAGGCACTCCCTGCCTCTTAATCTCACTCGTGTAAAGTATTTTTCATGCCTGATTTCTAAATTTGTCACTGATTCTCCATCTTTCTCTTCCTACTTCTTCACCCCTTTGTATATTTTTCTCTTACACTGGCTTAAAATCTGTTCAGGAACAAGTTCTGGTCCCTGAAAATTGGGTTCTGTTGGACCCCCCAGGCAACCCCCATCTCAAATTCAAGGCTCGAGAACACATGATTATCACTTTCAGGTGACATAAAGTCATATCTGCAGCTGATGCAGACACTTTCTAAAGAAATTGGTATATTGGTTGATGGGGAGGGGTTTGCAAACCCCATTCATGCATCAACCACAATCTGAACTACAAAAGTCACTAAATTAAGCTGTGCTTAAGCCTCTGATTGCTTGGCACAAAAGTCTCAGTTGGCTTAACTTAGAGGCAATGTGAAAGTATTGAGTGCAACACACAAACAGTGATAAAGTGAAAACATGACACAAGAAAAATCTCAAAGAGAGAAGGGATGGATGAAAGAAGAGCGATTGTGCAAGGAGGAGAAGGGAGTCGGGCTGCTTTCAGCATTTCGCCAGGGTTGCTTTGGTTCCCCAGCCCGGCCTTTAGAACCTCTGATGGATGCAGGATGGAAGAAAGAGCATAACACCTAAAGTAACTGTCCGGCAAAGCTAGATTTTAACTAATACAATGTAATTATTTTTACAGAACTTGTCAAAACGCAACAATTCATAGTAAGATAAAACTTGAATGCACATTAAGACATATTAGAAGTAAGATAATGTAGTAACTTACAGAGTTTTATGACTTGAAATAGTGCTCGACTGAAGAAAGTGTTGTGTATAGTAGTTTCTATGGAACCTAGAAAGTACCTGCGGTGTTTGATTTGATGACTCATGGGAATCATGCTGCATATGTTTGCAGAAACCTAGGTTAGATAGCAAGATAAATGAGAACCTGGAATGGGCTCAGGCAGATAAATTATACATGGCCATGGAAAGAAACTCACAGCAGAATTGGAGGAAACTGCTTTAAATGCTGCTACAATCAAAAGTGTACCATGGAAATGGGGAATTATCAGGTGGGAAACTTATTCTTAGTGGACAATGCAGACTAAGTACTAGGAGCCACAGGCTGAACAGTTAATGATGTATTTTTGCTGATGGGTGCGAGGAATGCATAGGCACAGAATTACAAAACATTTCCGCTGGGTTGGTGTCACAAAAGTGACACAAAAGTCTAAAATGTTTTATTTGGCTTTAGTTTCCAGGACAAATCTTGGTTTGCACCGGAAAGTTGCCTCAAAGTAACACAAAGAAGTGTAAAGTGCTCCCACCCTCCATGGTTTTTGATACAATAGTAGGCAGGGCGTTGCATCAAAAAAACTAATGCCACCTTGAAGCAGGTGCAAATAGAAGAAATACCTTTATTTTTCCTAACTTTTCCTACTTTCATGTGTGCTACAATGTACAGCATACATTTCAAGTGGACATTTGTTTTTTAAGTTAGTCTAAGCATAGTATTGTTTACAGGAAGGCTGCCCTCCAAGTACAAGAACTATGTTTGACATAACGCAGTCAGCTTTGCAATATGGGGGAAACGTGTGTGCATGGTGCTAGGCAGCCAGATCATGCTCCAGTACTTGTGAGAGAGCAGGTTGGTGCCATATCTCCTCAGATGAGGTTTCCCTGCTCTCTTCCTCTCCAGCAATGCACCACAGCCTCTTTGTATGATGCAGTGCCTTGTTGGACCCTTTTGTAAAACTGGGCTCGAGCCTTGCCTTGGTGCTGGTTAACCATGGGTCCATAAAAGCAGAATATCTCTGAATGTTTTAGGTTAGGGGACCCCCTAGACTTGCACACAAAGGTTTTGGTGAATTTTACTAGAATATTAAAAGGTCTACTATACTGAGACCTCAACTGTGAGACTCAGTATGTATTCTTGCATATAGTAATTAGGATGTTGTGACCAGTGGAGCATACCTTTGTAAAGATTTTGTTTGAAACAAATAGTTTTATGAGTTGTTTAAATCCCAGAGGACAGTTATAGCCATAAATACAGCACTTGACGCTTCACTGATGCCAAAATGGTTGCTGCTCTGGCAGTACTGAAAAAGCATTGCAAGATTTGCAAATTGGATGCTAGTTAAATCTAAGGAGGCTGCACATTTGAATTATTTTTGCCGTGCCGGACACCTTCCGCTGCACTTTAGAGGTGCCACTGAACATGTAAACTCTAGAAATCATGACATGTATCAATGCAGAGGTGATCTGCATTGAGAGCACACTTGAAAAGCAGAACCTGATGCCAACACAAGTGAAACATTCTGGAGCAGTTGGTCCATCTGCAGTGCCACTGGGGTGCAGACACACTCAAGGATGACAGAA
The DNA here is from genome assembly GCF_964263255.1 of Lissotriton vulgaris. NCBI lineage: Eukaryota > Metazoa > Chordata > Amphibia > Caudata > Salamandridae > Lissotriton > Lissotriton vulgaris. Next base: position 181,914 of record NW_028253588.1, on the reverse strand, counting down.
ATCTGTAAATACCACCAAAAATAGCACAGTCGTCAAATTCAAATCCAAGTGACTTTCAGGTTGTGTATGATCTGTGGTTTAAACTCAGATCTGCAGTTGTTCAATACAGCTGCGGCTGGCACAGATAATCGCGATGAGGCGGTGGAGCAGGACGCAGCAGGGGGGTAAGTCGACAGACAACGGAATCAGTATTATTTTTTTTTTTAATTATACCTATGTTGACTTCCCCGCTCCCCCCCACCCCGCTGCTGGTTCAATGTATTAAATTCTCTTACAGATTAAGAAAAAAAGTAAATCCACTCCCAATGCAATCGCCCCAATAAGAAATATATGGACTTTTTAATCAATTCTTTTTACTTATTTTGTATTCTTCTTTCTCTAAAACAATTACCAACTTTCCCTGATCACGCATAGAAAAATACATAATCACATTAAATAAGTGTATTATCACTCCTGCATTTACATTTCTTTCACCAAGTTGAGCTTCCTCGTTCTATTCTCATAGAGACGAATCCTTTTTTAATAGATTCACAATTTCCCTTCTGAAAATCACGACATCTAATTTTCATCCATGTTGAAAGTAGATCGAAAAGGATAAATCGTGTAACTTTCACATCGTTTATTCTTTTGAATGCTCTGTCTTTCGGACATTATTTGTTTACAATATTGACTAAAAGTATATATTAGATTTAAAACATTTTGATGGTTTATCATTGAAAATGTAAAAGCACCGTGAAGCAGTTAAGTTACAGAATCCAAGCCTATGCGAAGCAAAACAAGAATATTTACATTTTAGCGAAAAAACACCACCTTTTATTTAATATTGTCTGTTATTATTTTACATGGTGCCCCTCATTGTCCCACATAGTTTGAAAGTGAAACTAAAATTAGTAATACACCCCTCTTTAATATAATTGTGGCGCCATCTCTTATTTCACATGATTCCCATCAACATCTGCACACATTCTTTGAGAGTACAACAAAAAAGGAACTAAAACATTAGGAGACTCGCTATTCATCAGATGGAAGACTGGCAGTGCTAGCATTGTATTTAACTCCTTCACTGCGGCGGCTATTCCGCCTCAGTGCTAAGGGGGTGGGGCGGCCGCGCGGCGGGGCCGTGCTGTTCACGGAACCGCTCTGTCGGTTGCGCTGTGCTTATGACGGAGCGGTTCCGTCATGGCCCCGCCCGCTCAATAGAACGCTCAGCGCAGGCGCGGAATTCGCGCCGCGCATGAACGGCGGGCGGGCCATGATGGAACCGCTCCGTCATCAGCACAGCGCCACCGCAGCTGATGACGGAGCGGTTCCGTCATCAGCACTTAAGGGGTTAAAGGCTCCATAAAACCCTACTGGATGTAAGGCCATTACAGACTGAAGTTCAGTTATGCTGGAAGCATCTCAGATGAGCCTGGTGCAGGGTGCATGACACAACAAGGGCAGCTGACAGCTGATGGCAATGCAGACTGCAATCACTCTGCACAGAAGGATGGCTTAAATCTAGACTTTGCAGCAGCAGCCCACCTTCCTATACAGCTTGGCCTATGGGTCTGGTTGACAGTAAGACAATATCATGCAGGCAGAACATTTGTAATGGAGATGTCAATCTCCAGATTGGCTATTATTTCCGGATAGAAGAAGTCAGTGGCAATGTGAATCTTGTGCTGTGGATGATAATGTCCAGCAACCAAGGGTGATCCTAATTTTTGGTGGATTGCATAAAGGTAGCCCGAGCAATTTTAAAATTACCAATTAGGACACTGCACTAGCTTCAAAAGTGCGACTGCAGTGGAAGAGTGGTGTTTCCTCTTTTTGTACTCTGACACTTCGCAGAAATTAGATTTATTAAATGCAAACAAAAACAGTTAGTTTATCAAAAGAGGCTATTTTCAAACATTGTACATTTCCTGAGCTGTAACTGTGCTATTTCCAAATGTTAAATTGGGTTTTAGATTAAATTATCCAGTAACACAATATCCACATCCTGACTTTAATGTGCCTGTACTAATCAGTAAATGGATATCAACCATGCTTAGAAGTACTGATACTATGCACTACTACCATGCAGTCTCAAATGCCAATTGTTGCTCCTATGCATTCCTAGAGTATAGGCCCTGCTGAGAAGTTTTGATAGAGTCCATCAGCTGTATAATCAAAAATGCTGAGAAGTCATGGAACAAGGTATTATTTGTATGGACCTTGATGAGAACGTTTTAGATTGTCGTTCAATATGTAGCGGGCTATCCAAGAAGAGCTAGTAATACCACTTACTAGCATGTCCATTCTGCTGTGAAGTGTTGCTTGTGTCCATTGCACGTGTGTCTATTGTAGGTATAAAAGCTCCACAAAGAAGTGATGCTAGTCTCTATTACTGGTGTATTGGACATCCTGAGAAGGGCTGGTACAGACAATTGTTCTACTTCAGCCCTGAAGAGAGGTGCTCCTTGTTCCCTTTAGCAGCGCAGTCTGCTGAGAAGCAATGGTATTGTCAATCACCGAGAGCTGGTAATTAGTAAATTGACCACTCTGCTGAAAAGTTATATTATGGCCCACTACCAAGGCAAAAACCAGTAAATTCACAGGCTCACAAATAACATTGATGGGAGGGGTGCGCAGAATCCTATAATTTAACTCTGCAGAAACTTTCTGAAATTTCAAGAAAATTCTATTACATTATATGAATGTCATGCAAGATACCGGCAGGAGACAGGTTAGTGCTAAGAATACCTTAAGTAGAGACAGCTTCTTCTGTTCATACCACTTACCTGCCAGTGTCTTGCATGCATTTGTACATGAGATATGCCCTCATATGACAATTTCATTAATTAAACTACAAAATACATTTCACACCATTTTCATGTTTTCATTAAATTTTTCTGATATTTTGCAAAGTTTTGCAGACATTTTCTATATGTCTCCTACACAAAGTGATTGTCTCAAGAACAACATGGCACAAATTTGCACACTGCAAAATTTCATATTATTCAAAATTAAGAACTAGTCAGACTAGTAGGGAGCAGTGGTTACATGTTTCAGTATCTCAAAATCTTAATTGGGGTAGAAACCAACATTTTAGCACCTCTGACCCAATTCTCTCTTTTCTAAAAGATATATCTTCCTATTTTGTGCAAACTACACATTTATTTTAAATCTTTATGTTACAATCTAAACTTATATTTCAAATGTTTAAATAGTTAGAACAAAGTGGGAAACCAAGGAACAGTTCTCTAATAATTAAAACATTTTGCTTTAAATTGTCGTTGATAGCTGAAGTTCAGAATCCAAATGTATTAATTAATTTAGAAAATCACAGCAATGTATCAACTATTCTACTTAAAAAAGGAAAAGAATAAAATATTTAAGGGGTGTTTGAAGTGGTATGGAATCCAGGACATGAAAAATGTCTCAGAGATATTTTCTCTAGATCATTTCTTCACTGCCTCCGAGGTGTAAAAATCTTAGACATAGCTTGCTTCAATTTACTGTTTCGTTGAATCAAGATGATGGATTGTGCAGAGGCAGAAATCAAAGAAGAGATCTGAAAAACACAATCTGCCCACTTCATGGGTAAAGATAGTGCAACACATTTAGCCACTAAATATGAAGCACTGACTAATTGGAGGGATCCCACCATTTTGGCTGCACCAAAATGAGAATTCAGGCGTGGTTGACTGAATGCAGACGCGTTCTCCTTCATCTGCCGAACATGTCTGCAGAGAGATCTGAGGATGAGTGTGATGGAAGCAATTTCAAGAAGAAGAGGCAAGCAAAATCCCAAAACAACGCCTAATATGACAGAAAGTTTAATTGTCCTTTCATCGCCTATGACAGTAGCGTTAGCTGTAAGATTAGAGGATGAATTCCAATAGGTCCCTCCTTTGAAATTCCAGTAAAAGGGTAAAACGAAAGTCAGGGAACCTACCACTAAAGTTAGAAGCACCCAAGGCATGTACTTAGGAATTCTCCGTTTTAACCGAAAGAAAAGGCGGTGATTGAAGTCCACAATTTTCACGCAGTAGAAGACACAGAGACAAGAAGTAAGCCAACAGCTTGAGATGCTGCTCCATGCTAGAAGGAGACTTATGATGGGATTCCTTGAACTTACATCAACAATCTCCTTTGATGATGCAGAAACAGAAATGTTTCCTACCTGGATACAGTGATAACAAAAGCATGAGATCCCTTGTACCACTAAGATCAGATCACAAGTGTTCAGGTATTTGCCTTTAGCCAGGTCTAGAAGATTAACTGCCACAATGAAGCCACTAGTGAGTATTCCAAACACATTCACTATTGACATGAGAATCACAAAGAAAATGTTAAGTGCAGGCTCCATTTGGTATCTTCTTTCCAGATCACTTGAAGAAATGAAAAACTGTGCAGATCTCACCAAATGTGATCACTGAATGTCAGGAGCAGAGATGTTTTCGATACCACCCCACACTAGCAGCTGTCCCTGGATTAAGTTACAGCTGCCGTCATCCATGTCACCACTAAGGGTTTGATTTAGGACAGATGCAAATATGATCTTAAGTGCAAACCACTCACTAGTCATTTTATCACCTGTGCTGCAAATGTCAAATATTTTAGATATGTTTAAGGGAGGTGATCCCACCTTCCATATGAAAATGTTTTTTTAAACTTAACATCTTAGAACTCCCTTGACCAAATTTTTTTTATTTTTTTATTTTATTTTTGAGTTTTGTATGGTGTCACGTTCACCCAAACAACCTTTATTGGCACTGGAAAGGACCCAATGGTGACAGAGACACACAAATAGCAACAGACTCAAAGTACTACTTGAAATAATTTAGTGAAAGGAATGTTTTTTCAAAATATCTACAGGTTATGCGCAGGCTGGAGATAGATGCAGAGCATTCCAGTGCCAGGCTGCTACAGAGAAGGCCCTTTCAGTAACAGTCAGGAGTAGGGCCAAAGGCTCCTGCAGAAATCATTAATTAGATGATCAAAAAAAATAATAAGGACTGTACACAGAAAATCTTGTGCACAATGGGGAATATTGTGGGGTTTTCCCCAGTCAATCGTATTTCAGCAATGTATGCTGCTTTATTGAGAGCCAGTGCCAGGTGGTTTGCAATAATCCAAGCACAATGAAATAAAGGCATTGGTAATCTGGACTTTCGGGGGTATCATAAAAAGATAAAGCGTATTCTTCAGAGAAAAGAGTTGAGAAGGAAGTACTTTATCAATGATGACATTTGGTTTGATCTAATCAATTAACTAGTGACTCTAATGCCCACATTTTTATAGTTGGCTGTAGAGCAGGTTGAGGACCTCAGGATGTCAGACCAGAAAAGGCAGATCCAAATTAGATGTTGGAATGTATAGAGAGAGAATGTTGGCCTTCTCTCTATTCAGTTTAAGCTCATGCGCAGATATCAAGGGCCAGGTTTGTTGAGGAGTTGCATGGGCCTTGCGTCACACACGGTAATACGATGCAGGACAATTTCTAATTTCAGGTTTACAAATCCACGCAAGAGGTGATTTGCACTGCCTGTGTTTGCTTTATGCAGCATACAAGCCAGTGTAAAAGGGAGAATAAATGCTCCATATCTTTGTAAATATGGAGAATTTCTGCTCTCTTCCCATCATACAAAGCATTGTAGCAAGTCCCCTTGTGCTGCATTGCCTGTGCCTCCCAGTGATGGATCTTTGTGATTCAACCCTATATCTGTAGGGCAGAGTGAAGTTCATTGCCTTTAATCCAAATAAATAACAAGAGTATCATCAGAATATAAAAATACCCCAAAACCAAAGATTTCAGTGAGATAGATGCCATATTTCATTTGAAAAGTAATGGAGAGCCAAGCGAGCCCTGAAGGACATCACACAAACAAGGACTGGAGAAAGAAGTACAAGGGGAAAGAACAATTCCATATGACTGGTTGGAATAAAAGTCAGAAAACCAGGAAAAAGCACATCTGAAAAAATCTTTCAGTCTTAATAAACAAATAGAACAGTTTATAATTTAAATGTTGCAGATAAATACAAAAAAATAAGAACAGTTGGAATATTAGAATCTGAACAACATCAATGTTTGTCTGCTGCTGAAAGAACTGTACAAAAACAACAAGGTTATGGATTTAATGCTTGAATTAAACTCAGGCTCTGGAAAATGCTTGGGGTGGCATTCCAATCAATTGTTTATTGCCCACAATGCAACTCAGTTTGGACCTAGCCACATCCAAATCGCTCTTTACCCTTCTCCTCATTTGAACATCCCAGCCTGAACTGCCAGGACATCTCCTCCCTGTGTTATCTTTGAAAATGATTGCAGAGGCAGTGTTTTGCACATTAATATTCCAGAGGAATAGCCATAGGGGTGCCTCCAGCGGTAACTTTCAACATAAGCACAACATGTTGAGATGACAGGCGTACATATGTGCTTGTGGGTTGTCTCTTGGATGGGCAGGAAGGTTTGGATTTTGATTGTTTATGCTAAACATGTAGGGGACAATCTTTACAACAAAATTCTAAAAACAGTGTACCTCTGTTGGGGAATGACTACAATCTGGGCAGGAGACATGGAATGTACAGTAGATTATATTGGGGATAGATACTTTTCCCACCTTGTAGGAAACTGGGTGTGTGTTGCAGTATCCCCCCACACACACATTTTGCCCCCTTTTTAGCTAGTAGATGCTGGCTTCCAAATCTGACAGTGCACTGGGGCTTGTTAACCAGACCTTAGTGCTCTTTCCTTAAAACAAGGTGATGTCTAATTATAACACAATTGGCAAAGGACATTAGCACCCCTGTGAGTCCCTAGTAAATGGCACCCCTATTACCCAGGGCATAGGTATTAAAGAGGGTCCCTAAGGACTGTAGGATTTTTTATGCCACCCTAAGAGACCCACGTACCAATTTCAAACAGACCGCCATTGTAGGCTGTTTGCCATGGTGCATACCTGAGTCAAAAAAAGGACCTTGCACACTCCTGTGTGCCATGACAAAGTCACTGCATTACATAATAGTAAGTCACCCCTACTGCAGACCTTATGAGCCCTAAGCCAGGGTGCATTATATTTTATGTGAGTACATATCTACATAAGCATATATGCCCCTGTGATGTCTATTTCTATTACTAGATATTGCAAGTGAACAGAAAAGCCATCTTAAGGTATGTACTGGGCACTGGTCAAAACGAGTTACCCAGCCACATAACAGCTTTACTGATACATATATTGTGTTTGGTATCAAACACTTCGTATTAATAAACCCACACTGACAGTGATGGATTTATTAGCACATGCACCCAGAGTGTACCTTAGAGGTACACCCTGAGCTCTACTAGTCCTCTTGTGTGCTGGTTGACTGGTCTAGTCCTGGCTGCCACCACAGATGAGTTTCTGACCCCTTCATAGGTGAGACTCTCACTCTCAATGGTTAGGAACAATCCCTGCTCTGGCAGGAGGTGTTTACACCTCCTCCAGTATGAATGCTAGTAAATGAGCACATCAAGGCCTGAGGCTTCAAAGCCTCTGCAGCCATTTATTTGTGAGCCTGGCTTCCCACAGACCTAGAGGATGCCACCCTCTCCCCTGAGGCCCATTTGGCACCAGAAATGGTGGTGAAATTGGATAGTCAGGAGGCATGTAAAACTGCCAGGCTGGGCAGACGTCTGGGATGGGCAGCCTGAAGAGAACCCAAAATTAAAGATTCCACCATATTTAGTGAAGGCGAAATAAAAAACCCTGGAATAGGGCCATGCCCACTCCCCACATTAAGTGGTCATCTAGGGGGTGTAGTGACCCCATGATTAAGTATCCCAAGGGCTACTACCCTTCTTTCCCTGTAACACCTCTAAATTGAGTATTAAGATGGCCACTGACACCAGGAATTCAGATTCGACTACTGGAAACCAAGGAAGAAAGAAGAAGGACTGAAGACAGCAACAATTAATGACCGGCACCCAAGATTGGCACAAAACCTGCCAGGCTTCTTGCTCTTTGACCATCGCTGGGGACTACTTTGCCAACAGTCTGATCTCCTCTCCAAAATCCTTGGAGGGCAGCCCAGCATCTCATCAACCACAAAACATCTCCCTTGTACCAGAGAAACTGCTTTCCTGCAGCTGCAGGCACTGAAAAGCATCTGCCTGGTCCACTGTGTTGCCAGCTATCGGGCCTACTGAAGAAGCAGCACAACAAGAGAAGGTCTTCATGCTCCAAGAGGTCAGATCAGTCTCCTTGCAAAGTCTGGAGATCCCAGGACCCCAGGAGCCATCTAGAACCAATACCAGGGTTACCCAAGCTGTTGCTGTATCCAAGGCTTGAAGGTAATCCAATTTGGACTCCAACATCACAAACACAGACCTACCATCAAGAGACATCAGGATCCACAAAGTCAGCACGAAGAGTGGCATTGCTGCCCTGTTTACCCTCTTCACTACGTCATAAAGATACAGAGTTTGTCTCTGACTGCAGCAACTTAACACCTCAAAGCACCCCTGCACCCAAGCCCCACAGGTTGAATCCGGGGAAGGCAATAGTGCCAATGGGGTACTGAGACCCTCAAAAGCTGAGCCCACCTTCGGGTTTTGTCAGACTACTCCCCTGTACTTCCTGCAGCCTCTTTCTGCAGGAATCCGCGAGTGACTTTAGCAACGCTACCCCGCTGGACAAAGCCCCACTGCACATGAGCCCCCCAACCTGAGTTTGATTAGGCCAATGGTGACCTAGTGTGCCTGTGACCCTCAAGACCTGAAGCCCCTTTTGGTTCAGCCAGACTGCCCCCCCACCCATCCCTGCTGGCAGACTTTATCTAACAGGGCCATTCACTATTGACTTAAATGGAGCACCAGACATGGAAAAGCACTTCTGCAAACAGACGTCCCTGAGGCGACAGAGGGGACCTGTTGGTGCTGCCTTGGACCTTGCCCATACTTACCTTAAGCCCAGAAGAACAGTTCTGTAAGTTGTTGACAAGCGACCATAAGCAGTATATGTTTCTTTACCATAGGGTAACATTAACATTATAAAGCTACAAATACAAGTATATTTCTTTGTACTCAGAAAGTGATAACTAGCAAAGTATTTACCCAATTATGAGGCTTCTGGTGTCTAAATTCATATAGAAATCTGGGTTATTTTTATAAATTGGTGTTGGATTTCTTTATTGAGTGTGTGTCTCTCTTACTAACTCTGTGTGTGCAATTAATGCTTAACACAATCATCTGATAACCCTAGGCTGCTAGCACACACTAGTACAAAATAGGGTTGTCTGCACTTTCTACACTGCGTACCTCATTTTGGCACACTTTATAGAGAGCCAGCTTGCTACACACCTCATGCTTCCATACCCTGAGGATGCTGAGGAAGATTTTCAAATGTTTCCCCAATCACGCACGCCCAGGTCACAAGCAAGCAGGACTTTGGGAACACCTCCTATGCCAGGATCAACATACATCTCAAGAGAAGGCTACAGACATTCAGAACTCAGTGGCCAAAATCCCACTCAACCTTCTATGCTGCACTCACATCACACCACACCTGAAGGAGTTCCACTGGCTCCCCATACACATGTGGCACAATCAGAACTCCTGTACCAAATTCCAGGCACTACATAAGACTGACCCAACATACCTCAACATTTGCCTCTGCTTTCACGATTCTTCCAGAGATCTCTGTTCATCCAGGCTCCTCCTTGCATACATCCTACATCACCGCAGCGCCATTCGGCCATTTGAGTCGAGAGAGCAGGTGAAGGGGAGTGTACACAGGCATTGATGGCTGCCATATTGGGGTGGTTTTCTGAGTGACGCTCGAGTCCTGAACTCCAGGAGGGGTCTGCTCATACTTAAGTGGCTCTGACGCGTTCGTGCAGCGGTTTTCACCGGCCTGCCATACTCGGTGCTCCTTGCATCACCAGACACGGACTAATCAGCTGCACATTGTGCTAGTTTTAACTGCTGCCGCATTTGAATTTTAAACTGTTGTTGTCTATATTGCACATTGCCCGTTTCTATCCGCTACGATTGTTGTTAAACAAATTGTTAATTTTATAAGTTTTATCCACATTGCACTGACCTCTTGCTTCCGCTGCTCTCCTCCACCGCGGCACCATTTGACCATTTGAGTGGAGAGAGCAGGTGAAGGGGAGAGTACCCAGGCATTGACAGCCACTATATTGGGGTGGTTTTCCGAGTGATGCTCTAGTCCTGAACTCCAGGAGTAGCCTGCTCATACTTAAGTGGCCCTGACGTGTTCGCGCAGCAGACGCACACAGCGGGCGCGCCGCTGGTGCACCGAAGGCGTGCCAATGGCAAGCCCGTCTGTGCCTGTCCGTGCACGGGCCGCGCACAGCGCCAGCCATGCTGCTGGTTGTAGGCGAGCCCCCTAACATGCATACATACTCTCTGGAGAGTCAGTTGGCCCTGTCTACCCCCAGACTGCGCTGTGCGGGCCCAAGCTTTAATTGCTCTAGCAGCACTCAGCCTTAGAAATGCCACATCTGCAACTTAGTGTTCCTTAACCCAAAATTGAAATCGATATGGACTCCCTCCAAGGTTCAGTCAAGGCTTCAATGTGCTCTTATTATTGCACGCTCGCTCATCAAACATAAGTTTAAATTCTTCCAGTTTGATGAAGAGCAGGGCCTGGATATCCTGTTCGTGGTAGAAACCTGGGCAGACGAAGCTTCAGGGCCTGATCTGGTGGTAGCCATTCCACCTGTACAACTGTTTTAAGTGGTCACAATGGAAATGGATCATTTCGGATCATTTGCGACTGCTAAAATGGGTAATAGCATGTACCCGCCCTATTTTGCGAGTTGGTAACTTGTTACTGACTCGGATAACAGGTTTTGCGAGTCCCTATTTGGAAGGAGCATGACAAGGGCATTCCTTCCTAACAGCGAGTCACAGGGGGATGTAAGATTATCTTGCAACCACAGATGTGGTAGAAAAAAATCGTATTTACTACAACGGGTGGTAAGCCAGTCGCAAACGGGAATGGCTCCTCTGGCGACCCCTTTCCCTTTCTGATTGGCAGAGAAAATGTTTTGAAGTGCAGGCAGAGAAATTTTTCTTTTTTTTTCAAATGCATCCCGTTTTCTTTTGAGGAACTAGACGATGTCTTTATAGCACCAGTAGATGGATGTCCCTTACTTGATTTGGGTCATGGTAGAGTCACTGGACAGTTAAAAGAATGTTTAAGAGAACGCCAAATGGGAAGGAGATTCTGTTATTGGCACTGCCCCCTCTCTGCAAAATGTGAAAGAATTTCCAAGGTATGTAGCGGGGCAGAGGAGCTTGAAAATAATGGGCCTGTGTTCTAAGAGTAAATTTCTCATGTTTGGTATGATCATGCTTACAGAGGCACAGCCACACTGCACACATGCTATAATTTGAAGTCCAGGCAGGACAGTGTTTGTGGTATATGAGATGGTCAAGAACACTGTGACATGCTGCAGTTCTTTTTATTTTTTGTATTTTTTTTTTAAGTCGCATGGATTGTTACATTTTTTTTTTTTTATTAGTTTTCACAAAATCGGAGTCTTAACAAGTTACACAAAAAAGATAAATTTGTGCCCCCACCCGCCTCCCACATTCCATCTTCATTACAAATCAGTGGCACAGATACTTATAAACAAAGATGAAAAAAATAACAAATGGTGTAAAGCTGGTAGAAAAAAAGCGACGAAAGAATATGTCTATAAAAGAAAAAGAAACAAGAAAATAAAGGAATGAAGGAAAATAAGAAAGTAAAATGAAACAGAGTTTTGTAAATTTCTAATGGCCCTTCTATATCTCAACTTCCGCCTGCCCTTGTTGGTCAATCCAATTGGAGAATGCCCCCCAAACTTCGATGCCCATCTTCCTTTTTCTTCTTCCCTTCTTAGCATATACAGATTTTTCAAGATGATATGTGGCAACTAATCTAGCCAGCCATTGTGCATAGGAGGGGGACTCTGAGTCTAACCATCCAGAAGAAATGCTTATCCTCCATACTGCCATTGCTACAAATATTAGCCCTTCTTCTTTTACTCTCAGAGAATCAGATTGAGTACCCAGAAGAATAGTAGTAGGGTTCAAAAGGATTGGTTGATTTGTTATTTTACTCAGTAAGTTCTGTATTCTGAGTAGGGTGGAATTAATAATTGGGCATGTTGCGAATATATGTATAGAGTCTGCCCCTACCTCAGAGCAGCGCGGGCATAATGTGCCTCTCCCAGATCCCCATTTAATAATTTTGCTAGGTGTCATGTATAAGACAAATATAGTTTTAAAATGTTGTGCTTATAGTTTGGCCGAGATAAGGATTTGCTGTGATAAACTCAAGGAGTTAAAAAATATACTTTGAGGGGAATCAAGTTTAGTGTGCCATTTGGAAGCAATACTTTCTAGATCGTCAGGGGTTTCCTTATTTATTAATTGATATATACTTCCAATACGGGTAGAGGCGATATTCTGGAGAGTGTTCATAAGCTCAACCTCGGCAAATCCATTAACTCCTCCCACTTTCCTGGCAAGATAATCGTAAATAGCCATATATTTAAATAGATCTTGACTCTTTAATTTGAATCTAATCTGTAAAGTTGAGAAGGTCTCAATTCCCCTAGTTGTTATAAGGTCCCCTAATTTTGTGACCCCTGCTCTGTGCCATTCAGATAGATAGGCTGAACTAAATATAGCAGGTAGATTGTTGTAATTAATTATGGAGGTGTAATAATTATATCTACCCAGTCCAAATGTTTTCCGTATATGGCGAAAAACTTTATAAGAATTCATTAGCGTCTTGAATTTAACGCGGTTGTAATATCCATAGGCTGTTTCTCGAACTAAACAGCCCCATTGTTGTTCCCCTAGCAAGGACCAGAAGGGTGAGGGCAAAGACGAATCAGCTCCACAGGTGGATTCTCTTAACAGAACTGAGCTGTATTGAAGGACTGCCGCCCAGTAGTATAGGATAATGTTAGGAAAAGCCCAACCCCCCCTGTCTTTCGGTAGCGTGAGATGTTTTAATGCACGTCTAGGTTGAGCGTATGACCAAATGAACTGTGTAAAGATTTGTTGAAATTTAAGTAGATCTTTTTTACTAAACTCAAGAGGAATACAGCGAAAGAAATAGAGTAATTTGGGAAAGTAGGTCATTTTGATAACGTTGCACCTACCAACCAGCGTTAGATGTAGATTATCTATTTTTTTGTAGTGCCTTCTTAGTCTGTACAGCAAGGGGAGCCAGATTAGCTACTACTATTTCCTCCAGTTTAGGTGTTACTAATACTCCCAAGTATTTGGCCTTTAATACCACTCTTGTATCAGCCCTGGTGATTTTATTATTTACTAATATCTGTGTTTTGCCTTTATCTAAGGCATACCCAGATAATATTCCAAATTTGTGGGCCTTCCTTTCTAATGCCTGTATAGAATTGACAGGGTCTGGAGTAGTGATGGCGAGATCGTCAGCATAGGCCATAATTTTACAGTTATTTTGAAAGTATGTTATTGGAGAAATGTTATGATTCTTCTCTATTTGTTTGATGAGAGGGTCTAGGTAGAGCGCGAACAGTAGTGGGGAGCAGGGGCAGCCCTGTCTGGTACCTCACGAGATTTTAAAGGGCTGTGTCAAATGTCCATAAATTTTCATATTTGGTAAGATCATGCTTACAGAGGCTCAGCCATACTGCACACATGCTATAATTTGAATTCCAGGCAGGACAGTGTTTGTGGTATATGAGATGGTCAAGAAAACTGTGACATGCTGCAGTGCTTAATGTGTAAAAGAATAAGCACTGGTGGGCAAAGCTTATTTCAGAAGAATGCAGATTGCGCTATTGAAGATTGATGAGCCTAATACCAAGGCTGATTAGTCTTTATTTCAATTCATGGCTCTTCAATTGACAACCAGACACTCCCTGCCTCTTAATCTCACTTGTGTAAAGTATTTTTCATGCCTGATTTCTCAATTTGTCACTGATTCTCCATCTTTCTCTTCCTGCTTCTTCACCCCTTTTTATATTTTTCTCTTACACTGGCTTAAAATCTGTTCAGGAACAAGTTCTGGTCCCTTAAAATTGGGTTCTGTTGGACCCCCCGGGCAACCCCCATCTCAAATTCAAGGCTCGAGAACACATGATTATCATTTTCAGGTGACATAAAGTCATATCTGCAGCTGATGCAGATACTTTCTGAAGAAATTGGTATATTGGTGATGGGGAGGGGTTTGCAAACCCCATTCAGGCATCAACCACAATCCTTTTTAGGGTGAACTACAAAAGTCACTAAATTAAGCTGTGCTTAAGCCTCTGATTGCTTGGCCCAAAAGTCTAAGTCAGGCTTAACTTGGAGGCAATGTGAACGTATTAAGTGCAACACACAAACAGTGATAAGGTGAAAACATAACACAAGACAAATCTCAAAGAGAGAATGGATGGATGAAAGAAGAGCGATTGTGCAAGGAAGAGAAGCGAATGGGGCTACTTTGAGCATTTCGCCAGGGTTGCTTTGGATCCCCAGCCCGGCCTTTAGAACTTCTGATGGATGCAGGATGGAAGGAAGAGCATAACACCTTAACCACATGGCTGCTGCGGGGATTTTTGCGCTGTGCTGACTATTGATGATTCCCTTTATTCATGACGAGCTCAGCTCGTCATCAGCACACGACACCCGTGGGTGATGACGAGCTGAGCTCGTCATCAGCATCGAAAGGGTTAAATAACTATCCGGCAAAGCTAGATTTTAACTAATGCAATGTAATTATTTTTACAGAACTTGTCAAAACGCAACAATTCATAGTAATATAAAACTTGAATGCACATTAAGACGTATTAGAAGTAAGATAGAAGAGGTGACTTGGTGATGTAGTGACTTACAGATTTTTATGACTTGAAATAGTGGCTCGACTGAAGAAAGTGTTATGTAAAGTAGTTTCTATGGAACCTAGAAAGTGCCTGCGGTGTTTGATTTGATGACTCATGGGAATCATGCTGCATATGTTTGCAGAAACCTAGGTTAGATAGCAAGATAAATGAGAAACTGGAATGGGCTCAGGCAGATCAATTATACATGGCCATGGAAAGAAACTCACATCAGAATTGGAGGAAACTGCTTTAAATGCTGCTACATCCAAAAGAGTACCATGGAAATGGGGAATTATCAGGAGGGAAACTTATTTTAAGTGGACAATGCGGACTAAGTACTAGGAGCCACAGGCTGAACAGTTAATGATGTCTTTTTGCTGATGGATGCGAGGAATGCATAGGCACAGAATTACAAGACATTTGCGGTGGGTTGGTGTCACAAAAGTGACACAAACGTCTAAAATGTTTTATTTGGCTTTAGTTTCCAGGACAAAACTTGGTATGCACTGGAAAGTTGCCTCAAAGTAACACAAAGAAGTGTAAAGTGCTGCTTTGCATTACTCTACATCAAGTGTGCTTTCCATGGGTGGCATGTTTTTGATGGAATAGTAGGCAGGGCTTTGCACCAAAAAACTAACGCCACCTTGAAGCAGGTGCAAACAGGAGAAATTATTTTATTTTTCCTAACTTTTCCTACTTTCAAGTGTGCTACACTGTGCAGCACACATTCAAAGTGGGCATTTGTTTTTTAAGTTAGTGTAAGCATAGTATTGTTTACTGGAAGGCTGCCCTCCGAGCACAAAAACTATGTTAGACATAACGCAGACAGCTTTGCACTAGGGGGAAACGTGTGTGCATGGCGTTAGGCAGCCAGATCATGCTGCAGTACCTGCGAGAGAGCAGGTTGGTGCCATATGACCTCAGATGAGGCTTCCCTGCTCTCTTCCTCTCCAGTATTGCACCACAGCCTCTTTGTTTGCTGCGGTGCATTGTTTGACCCTTTTGTAAATCTGGGCCCTAGCCTTGTCTTGTTGCTGGTTAACCATGAGTCCATAAAAGCAGAATATCTCTGTATGTTTTGAGACAGGGGACCGCCTAGACTTGCACACAAACTATTTGGCAAATTTTACTTGAATTTTAAAAGGTCTACTATACTGAGACCTCTATTGTGGGACTCAGTATGCATTATTGCATATAATAAGTAGGATGCTGTGACCAGTGGAGCATACAATTTTGTTTGAAACAAATAGTTGTATGAGTTGTTTAAAGACCAGGGGACAGTTATCGTCATTAATAAAGTCAATTTACACTTCAGTGATGCCAAAATGGTTGCTGCTCTGGCAGTACTGAAAAAGCATTGTAAGATTTTCAGATTGGATGCTAGAAGGCTGCACATTTGAATTAGTTTTGCAGTGCCGGACACCTTCCGCAGCACCTTATTGGAGCCACTGAACATGGCGCATCCCTGCATATCAGCAGTGCGCCAGTTATGTTGCGTGATGGTTAAAACCCCTTGTGCCCCCATGGATGCGCCGCATTGTAAATGCGGCGCACCGTGGCGCAAGGATAGAGAGATGTGTGACGCATCTGACGGCGTAAAGGTGACGCAGTGCTGAAGTTGTGTCGCAAGTGCAACCAAACTCCAGCACTTCTCAGGGGTGCCCTATACTTGCTGTGCTGCGTCACTCCTTATGCCTGCTTCAAGCAGGCGTAAGGTTTTGACGCAGCGGATATATAAAAGTGACTGAGTGTAATCTTGTAGATTTCACTGCGTCACTTTTACGGGGCTACCTTGCGACAAAACGCCCACCCTGCATACAGTATACCTGAGGCAGGTATAATGTAGCGCAGGGCTTTACAACATGACGCATCTCACTATATGGATCACGTTGTAAATATGTAGCGTAGTGGCACATTGTTTACACCGCCCCTGCATCACAAAAGTGACACAACGGTGGCGAAAAAGTGTCCCAAGGCGCTTGTAAATCTGCCCCTAGAAATCATAACAATTATCAAGGCAGGGGTGATCTGCATTAAGAGCACATTTGCAAAGAAGAACCTGATGGCAATGCAAGTGAAACACTCTGGAGCATTGGGCCCATCTGCAGTGCCACTGGGGTGCAGACACACTCATGGAAGACAGAAATCTGCAAATACAGTCACAAATAGCACAGTCGTCAAATTCAGATCCAAGTGACCTTCAGGTTGTGTATTATCTGTGGTTTAAACTCAGATCTGCAGTTGTTCAATACAGCTGCGGCTGGCACAGGTAATCGCAATGAGGTGATGGGGCGGGACGCAGAAGGGGGGTAAGCCGACAGACAACGGAATTGGTATTATTTATTTAATTAATTACGCCTATTCCGTTGTCTGTCGACTACCCTCCTCCCACCCCACCCCGCTTCTGGTTCAATGTATTAAGTCCTCTTACAGATTAAGAAAAAGTGAATCCACTCCCAAAGCAATCGCCCCAATAAGAAATATCTGGACTTTTTAATCAATTCGTTTTAATTCTATTTTTTTCTTCTTTCTCTAAAACAATTACCAACTTTCCCTGATCACGCATAGAAAAATACATAACAACATTAAATAAGTCTATTATCACTCCTGTATTTACATTACTGTCACCAAGTTGAGCTTCCACGTTCTATTCTCATACAGACGAATCCTTTTTTAATAGATTCACAATTTCCCTTCTGAAAATCTTGACATCTAATTTTTCATCCATGTTGAAAGTAGATCTAAAAGGATAAATCTTGTAATTTTCACGTTCTTTATTCTTTCAAATGCTCTGTCTTTCGGACATTATTTGTTTACAACATTGACTGAAAGTATATATTAGATTTAAAACATGTTGATGGTATATCATTGACAATGTGAAAGCACCGTGAAGCAGTTAAGTTACAGAATCCAAGCCTATGCGAAGCAAAACAAGATTATTTACATTTTAGCGAAAAAACACCACATTTCATTTAATATTGAGCCTGTCATTATTTTACATAGTGCCCCTCACTGTCCCACATAGTTTGAAAGTGAAACTAAAATTAGCAATATATCCCTCTTTAATATAATTGTGGGGCCATCTCTTATCTCACATGAATCACATCAACATCTGCACACACTTTGAGAGTACAACAAAAAGGTATAAAAAGAAAAGGAGACTCATTATTCATTAGATGGAAGACTTGCAGTGCTAGCATTGAATTCAAAGGCTCCATAAAACCCTACTGGATGTATGGCCATTACGGTTGGAGTTCAGTTATGCTGGAAGCATCTCAGATATGTTCCTCTTTTTGTACTCTAACACTTCGCAGAAATTATATTAAATACGAACAAAAACTGTTAGTTGTTCAAAGGGGGCTATTTTCAAACATTTTAAATTTCCTGAATTAGAACTGTGCTATTTCCAAATGTTAAATTGGGTTTAGATTAAATTACCCAGTAACACAATATCCACCTCCTTGCTGCGATATGCCTGTATTAATCAGTAAATGGA
The DNA here is from genome assembly GCF_964263255.1 of Lissotriton vulgaris. Taxonomy (NCBI): domain Eukaryota; kingdom Metazoa; phylum Chordata; class Amphibia; order Caudata; family Salamandridae; genus Lissotriton; species Lissotriton vulgaris. The sequence goes on along the minus strand of NW_028253588.1, from coordinate 163,595 downwards.
TACCAACCATGCTTAGAAGTACTGATACTATGCACTACTACCATATAGTCTCAATTGTTGCTCCTATGCATTCCTAGAGTATAGGCCCTGCTGCGAGGTTTTGATGGAGTCCATCAGATGTATAATCAACATGCTGAGAAGTAATGGAACAATGTATTATTTGTATGGAGCTTGATGAGAATGTTTTGGATTGTTGTTCAATATGTAGCGGGCTCTCCAAGAAGAGCTAGTACTGCCACTTACTAGCATATACATCCTGCTGTGAAGTGTTGCTTGTGTCCATTGTAGGCATAGAAGCTCCACAAAGAAGTGATGCTAGTCTCTATTACTGGTGTATTGGTCCTCCTGAGAAGGGCTGGTACAGCCCATTGCTGCTTCATAAGCCCTGCGGGGAGGTCCTCCTAGTTCCCATTAGCAATGCAGTCCGCCGAGAAGCAATGGTATTGTCAATCACAGAGAGCTGGTAAAAAGAAAATTGACCACTCTGCTAAAAAGTGATATAATGGCTCACTACCAATGCAAAAACCAGTAAATTCACAGGCTCACAAATAACATTAGCGGGAGGAGTGCGCAGAATCCTATAATTTAACTCTGCAGAAACTTTTAGAAATTTCAAGTACATTCTATTGAATTATATGAATGGCATGACATATGGTTTGCAGGTGTTTTGAGTTGAATTATGAGTTTGAAGTGGTATGGAATCCAGGACATGAAGAATGTCTCAGAGATATTTTGTTCTGATCATCTCTTCACTGCCTCCGAGGTGTAAAAATCTTAGACATAGCTTGCTTCAATTTACTGTTTCGTTGAATCAAGATGATGGATTGTGCAGGGACAGAAATCAAAGAAGAGATCTGCAAAACACAATCTGCCCACATCATGGGTAAAGATAGTGCAACACATTTAGCCACTAAATATAAAGCACAGACCAATAAGAGGGATCCCACCATTTTGGCTGCACCAAAATGAGAATCCAGGTGTGGTTGACTGAATGTCGACGCGTTCTCCTTCATCTGCCGAACATGTCTACAGAGGGATTTGAGGATGAGTGTGATGGAAGCAATTTCAAGAAGAAGAGGCAAGCAGAATCCAAAAACAATGCCTAATATGCCAGAAAGTTTCATTGTCCTTTCATCAGCTATGACAGTAGCGTTAGCTGTAAGATTAGCGGATGAATTCCAATGGATCCCTCCATTAAAATTCCAGTAGAAGAGTATAGCAAAAGTCAGGGAACCTACCAATAATATTAGAAGCACCAAAGGCATGTTCTTAGAAATGCTCAGTTTTAACCGGAAGAAAAGGCGGTGATTGAAGTCCACAATTTTCAAGCAGTAGAAGACACAGAGACAAGATGTAAGCCAACAGTTCGAGAGGCTGGTCCATGTTAGAAGTAGAATTATGATGGGATTCATGGAAGTTACACCAAAAATCTCCTTTGATAACGCAGAAACAGAAATGTTTCCCACCTGGATACAGTGAAAACAAACGCTTGAGATCCCTTGTACCACTAAGATCCGATCACAAGTGTTCAGGGATTTGCCTTTAGCCAGGTCTAGAAGATTAACCACCACAATGAAGCCACTGGTGAGTATTCCAAACACATTCACTACTGACATGAGAATCACAAAGAACGTGTTAAGCGCAGGCTCCATTTGATGTCTTCTCACTAGATCACCTGCAGAAATGAGAAACACCTGTGCTGCTTTCACCAATAGTGATCACGGAATGTCCGGAGCAGAGATGTTTTCGATACCTCTCCACACCTGCAGCTGCCCCTGGTTTAAGTTACAGCTGCTGTCATCCATGTCACTGCTAAGGGTTTTATTTAGGACAGATGCAAATATGATCTTAAGCGCAAACCACTCACTTGTCATTTTATCACCTGTGCTGCAAATGTTAAATATTTAATATATGTTTAAGAGAGGTGATCCCACCTTACTTATGAAAATGTTTTTTTACACTTAACAGCTTAGGACTCCCTTGACCAAAGTTTTTTATTTTTTTATTTTATTTTGGAGTTTCGAATAGTCTCACGTTCAACCAAACAGACTTTATTGGCACTGGAAAGGGACTAATGGTGACAGAGACACACAAACAGCAACAGACTCAAAGTACTGCTTGAAATAATTTAGCGAAAGGAATGTATTTTCAAAATATCTACAGGTTATGCGCAGGCTGAAGATAGATGCAGAGCATTCCAGTGCCTGGCTGCTACAGAGAAGGCCCTTTCAATAACAGTCAGGAGTAGGGCCTAAGGCACCTGCAGAAATCATTAATTACATGATCGAAAAAAATAATTCGGACTGCACACAGAAAATCTTGTGCACAATGGAGAATATTGTGGGGTGAGCCCCAGACAACTGCAGTTAAACAATGTATGCTGCTTCATTGGGAGCCAGTGCCAGCTGGCTTGCAATAATCCAAGCACAATGAAATAAAGGCATTGGTAATCTGAACTGTCCGGGGTACCATAAAAAGATAGAGCATGTTCTTCAGAGAATAGAGTTGAGAAGGAAGGAATTCATCACTGATTACATTTGCTTTGATCTAATCAAATAACTAGTGACTCTAATGCCCACATTTTTGTACTTGGCTGTAGAGCCGGTTGAGGACCTCAGGATGTCTGACCAGAAAAGGCAGATCCCAATTAGATGTTGGAATGTATAGAGAGAGAATGTTGGCCTTCTCTCTATTCAGTTTAAGCTCATTCGCAGATATCAAGGGCCAGGTTTGTTAAGGAGTTGCATGGTCCTTGCGACACACAATGTGATGCAATGCAGGCCAATTTCTTATTTCAGGTTTACAAATCCACGCAAGAGGTGATTTGCACCATCTTGTGTGGGTTTGTAAGGAAATGCAATGCAACGCAGCTGCTTGAGTTATGTTACATTTTGAGCTGGGAGGCAATCCAGGGGTGGAGCATGGGTGGTCCTGTGCATCCGCCCATGCATTTGATACAGTTGCAGATTTATAAATGTTCAAAGACCTGGGATTTGGTCAAATTGTTATGCCTCCCAGATCATATCGTAACGAGGAGAAAAATCTTTTTTCCCCGCGTTATTCCTCTTTCCACCAAGATGCATTCTGCCTCATACATAGAAAGCAAAACATGCCTCTTTGAATTGTTTTTGTGCCTTCTTGCATAAAAACTATCCTCCCGTAATGCAGACTCCCTTGTATTGTGGGGCAATGGTGCCTGTGTATGTGCAGCATACAGTGCAAAAGCGAGAAGAATTGCTCCATATCTTTGTTAATATGGAGCATTTCTGCTCTCCTCCCATCACACAAAGCATTGTAGCAAGTCCCCTTGCTGTGCTGCATTGCCTTTGCCTCCTAGTGATGGACCTTGGTGATTCAACCCTATATCTATATGGCAGAGGGATGCTCATTGCCTTTAATCCAAATAAATAACCTGAGTATCATCAGAATATAAAAATACTCCAAAACCAAAGATTTCAGTGACATGGATGTCATATTTCATTTGAAAAGTAATGGAGAGCCAAGCGAGCCCTGAAGAACACCACACAAACAAGGACTGGAAAAAGAAGTTAAAGGGGAAAGAACAATTCCATATGACCGGTTGGAATGGAAGTCAGAAAACCAGGCAAAAGCACACCTAACAAAATCTTTCAGTCTTAATAAACAAAAGGGGCATGTTTATAATTTAAAATGTTGCAGATAAATACAAAAAAAATAAGAACAGTTGGAATATTAGAATCTGAGCAACATCAATGTTTGTCTGCTGCTGACAGAACTGTACAAAAACAACAAGGTTATGGATGTAATGATTGAATTAAACTCAGCCTCTGGCAATTGCTTGGGGTGGCATCCCAATCAATTGTTTCTCGCCCACCATGCAACTCAGTTTGGACCTACCCACATCCAAATCGCTCTTTACCCTTCTCTTTGTGGAAACAGTCCAGCCTGAACTGCCAGGCCATCTCCTCTCTGTGTTATCTGTAAAAATGATTGTAAAGGCAGTTTTATGCACATTCATATACCAGAGGAATAGCCATAGGGGTGCCTCCAGTGGCAACTTTCAACATAAGCACAACATGTTGATATAACAGGCGTACATATGTGCTTGTGGATTGTCTCTTGGACGGGCTGGAAGTTTTGTATTTTGATTGTTTATGCTAAACATGATGAGGACAATCTTTACAAAAAAATTCTAAAAACACTGTACCTCTGTTGGGGAATGGCTACAATCTGGGCAGGAGACATGGAATGTACAGTAGATTATATTGGGTATAGCTACCTTCCCCACCTTGTAGGAAACTGGGTTTGTGTTACAGTATCCCCCCATACACACTTTTTGCCCCCGTTTTAGCTAATAGATGCTGGTTTCTAACTCTGACAGGGCACTGAGGCTTGTTAACCAGACATTTGTGCTCTTTCCTTAAAACAAGGTGATATCAAATTGTAATACAACTGGCAATTGACATTAATACCCCTGTGAGTCCCTGGTAAATGGTACCCCTATTACGCAGGGCTTGGTTACTAAAGAGAGTCCCTAAGGGCTGTAGCATTGTTTATGCCAGACCCAAGCACCAATTTGAAACAGACTGCCATTGTAGGCTGTTTGACATGGTGTATACCTGAGTCAAAAAAGGACCTGGCACACTCCTGTCTGCCATAACTAATTCACTCCATTTAATAATAGTAAGTCACCCCTAAAGGAAGATGGATATCTGACTATATGGTTACCCCCAATTTTTGCCTAGTGTTTTGCTGGTTTTCGACTTAGTTGGCCTGGGACCCTGCCATTCAGGGCCCCAATCTATCTGCTTTCTCAATAAAATGGACTCCATGTACTTTAGGTACATACCAGATTGGTTACTGGTCACCCTTGTGAGTCCCTGTATAGTGTACCATAGGTACCCAGGGCATAGGTGCACCCAAGGCCTACCAGGGGCTGCAGCATGTATTGTGCCACCTCTGGTTGGGCCTCCAAACTGACAGCACAGGTCTGTTCACACAGCCTGGGTAAGGTGGTGTGATCACCCCTTACCTAGATATAGTATATCTATATCTACCTTATGTATAGACACATAGTAACCTGTAATTCACTCCTATGACAGGCCTTAACAATCCTGGAGGCAGAGTGCTTGGTTTTATGTGAGAGGGTGCCCTAGCATGAGCTGGCTCCTGTCACAAAAATTAAACTGCCACAGGAAGCACTTACAGATAAGGAAGCAGGTGCCGGGCTTGAAGCTCAAATTCAGTAACACATTAACCAGCCCCAAATTAATTTGTCTGTGTTGAGGCTGGCTGGGCAGGAGTGCTTTCTCCCCATAATCTACAGTGGTGAACCAGAGGGTGCTGTGATTAACCAGAAGGTGCAGTAGTGAACCAGAGGGTGGCAGTGGTGAACCAGAGGGTGGCAGTGGTGAAACAGAGTGTGGCAGTGGTGAACCAGAGGGTGGCAGTGATGAACCAGAGGGTGGCAGTGGTGAGCAGAGGGTGTCAGTGGTGAGCCAGAGGGTGGCAGTGGTGAACCAGAGGGTGGCAGTGATGAACCAGAGGGTGGCAGTGGTGAACCAGAGGGTGATGTGATGAACCAGAGGGTGGCAGTGATGAACCAGAGGGTGGCAGTGATGAACCAGAGGGTGGCAGTGGTGAACCAGGGGGTGACAGTGGTGAACCAGAGGGTGGCAGTGGTGAACCAGAGGGTGGCAATGATGAACCAGAGGGTGGCAGTGATGAACCAGAGGGTGGCAGTGGTGAACCAGGAGGTGACAGTGGTGAGCCAGAGGGTGACATTGGTGAACCAGAGGGTGGCAGTGATGAACCAGAGGGTGGCAGTGGTGAACCAGAGAGTGGCAGTGGTGAACTAGAGGGTGACAGTGATGAACCAGAGGGTGGCAGTGATGAACCAGAGGGTGGCAGTGGTGAACCAGAGGGTGCTGTGATGAACCAAGGGTGGCAGTGATGAACCAGAGGGTGACAGTGATGAACCAGAGGGTGGCAGTGGTGAAGCAGTGGCGAACCAGAGGGTGACAGTGATGAACCAGAGGGTGGCAGTGATGAACCTGAGGATGGCAGTGGTGAACCAGAGGGTGCTGTGATGAACCAGAGGGTTGCAGTGATAAACCATTGGGTGACAGTGATGAACCAGAGGGTGGCAGTGGTGAAGCAGTGGTGAACCAGAGGGTGGCAGTGATGAACCAGAGGGTGGCAGTGGTGAAACAGAGGGTGGCAGTGGTGAACCAGAGGGTGGCAGTGATGAACCAGAGGGTGGCAGTGGTGAACCAGAGGGTGACAGTGGTGAACTAGAGGGTGGCAGTGATGAACCAGAGGGTGGCAGTGATGAACCAGAGGGTGGCAGTGGTGAACCAGGGGGTGACAGTGGTGAACCAGAGGTGGCAGTGGTGAACCAGAGGGTGGCAGTGATGAACCAGAGGGTCACAGTGATGAACCAGAGGGTCGCAGTGGTGAACCAGGGGGTGACAGTGGTGAACCAGAGGGTGGCAGTGGTGAACCAGAGGGTGGCAGTGATGCACCAGAAGGTGCCAGTGGTGAACCAGAGGGTGGCAGTGATGAACCAGAGGGTGACAGTGATGAACCAGAGGGTGGCAGTGATGAACCAGAGGGTGGCAGTGGTGAACCAGAGGGTGCTGTGATGAACCAGAGGGTGGCCGTGATGAACCAGAGGGTGACAGTGATGAACCAGAGGGTGACAGTGGTGAACCAGATGGTGGCAGTGGTGAACCAGAGGGTGGTAGTGATGAACCAGAGGGTGGCAGTGATGAACCAGAGGGTGGCGCTGCTAAACTGCCCGGGAGACCTGTGGGTGTGAGCCCCCGTGCTGCTGAACTGCACCGGGGCCCAGTGGGTGTGAGCCCCGTGCTGCTGAACAGCCCCAGAGCCCTCTCAGTGTGAAAACCATTTGTGCTCAATTGCCTGGGAGCCCTCTGGGTGTGAGCACACATTGTGCTAAGTGCCCCCCTGCCCCCAGTACATATATACCCGTATTGCACAGCACCATTATGCTCTTGCACCATGAGGTCTGGTGCCTGGATGCTCCTGATCCGTGTAGGTAGTACCACCGTCTGGTGCAGTCAAAATGTAAAGTCATAACTTGCTACACAGCACCAATAAACACGTGTCCCCCCTGGCACCAGTATGCACATGTACCAGGTGTGTAGCACCCGCATGCCACTGCACCCTACTGCCTATCGCCAGCATATTCCTGTACGGGGCAGTTTAGTATTAGATGGGACATTGTCCAGCAGCTCCATGTGCCTGAACCCACTGAGCAGGATCAGAATGGCTTTGTACCAACACGCGCAGCAGAGCTATCTTGGACATCTGAAGGATTCTGGGGTCCTGTGCCAAACTTATTTTTGCATCCATGAGTTTCCCGAGCGCCATCCCCGTGAAGCTCCTGTGACCAGGAGACTGATTTCTCCTCATCTGCTGCTCTGCTCGGTCTCTGACCCTTTATCAACAAGATGCATGTGAACTCGCATAGAAGCCCTGCCCGTTTGGCCCTGTTCACCACACACTAGCGGTATGAAACGTCTACCCGCCCGTCCCCACTATAATGGCCAGCTCACTCAAGGGACCTTGGTGCCTTTTGGCGTACTGGCAAAGTTACAGGCACACGTGGTCAAATATTTGTGCAAATGGCAAAAAAATCTGCGAGTTCGCGGGCAAATTCGCAAACTCGCAGATTTTTTTGCCATTTCGCCCGAATTCGCGAATTCGCAAATTTCGCCCATACTTAGTTTCTTCCCCAGACAGGCTTTAGTGTATTGGGGCAGGGAGGGCTGCATTCAGTAATGCAATTCCAGACACTGCCTGGGGCACACAAGGTGGTCCATGCATAGCCCAGTTCAAACCAGTTGCTGGGGCACTCCAGCCCTGCTCTGGTGTGAAACTGGACAAAGGGGAAGGGGTGTAACCACCCCCTCCCCAGGTCCACCCATAGGAGGGACCTTTCAGGTAGTCCAGCCCCCAAACTTAGTTTAAGTATAGGAGCTGTGTACCTAGGACTTTAGATTACCCTGGACAAAACTTTGAAACATATATCCTGGACCTTTGACGTTCCATTTTGACTGGAAGATGGAAGACATCTCCCTTGTGGTCAAGGAGTGACCCTTTGTTCAAACAGGCACCTGAAGCAACTTTGCCTGTCTGCATCTTCAAGGCTCCTGCCGGATCTCGAAGACTCCGCGACACAGGACATGGACTTCCAGACATCTCTGACACTGCTCGACATTCCCAGCAAAGCTGAGACCAGTGGTGGACACGAGAGACGTGGGACCGGAAGTCCTGGATATCCTGCATTTTGCAAGCTGCACCTACTTCCCGAGGTATTTGGAAGTTGTGCTTTGGGGTGCTTGAAGCCCCGACCCGAGCCATATTTGTACCAATGCTCAGGTCCCCACACTCCACGAGTGTCCCGTGGGGCCCGCTCCTGCATTTCAGCTAGATGCATCTTCCCGGTACCTTGCCCGTTGGCTAGTGAGCCCCTGGAAGACTTTCTTTGAAATCTAACTTATTTTCCTGGTTGCTCCAGGCTTGCTCCAACTTCTCCCCAAAAGAGAAGTTCCTTAAACCTTGCTGGTCTGCACCGAAGCCAATCTCGACATCTTGCGTGGATTGCGTTTGCCAAGGCTTGTTGGGTCCAATCCCAATACTGATACCGCAATCAACTAGATCCTTTGTGGGACAGCTTGAATCCAGCTACTGGTCATCATCAACGCCTCCTGGTCCTCGTGGCTGAAGAGACAAGCTTCACCTTTTCACCTGAAATCACCCGACATTGCCTGGTTCCTTCCTAGTTCATTCCTGGTCACTGGCCTGTGACCCAGACTATGTCCCTTCTGCTTTCAGGTTCTTCAGATCTTCGATCCACCCTTGGATCCATCCGGACACTTTTCCTCTGGTCGCCTGCAGCACTTCTACGCAGCTCTCCATTGGAATCGGCGACGAAACCCGACACGAAAAGACACCTATGCACAGGGCTTCCCTGGGTGAGGTAACTCGAGTACTCCGGTGCTCCTGTGGGTATTGACTCTTCTAGTGTCCTAGTCTAAAAGGTCTCCATCGCAGTTCACTCCTTTGTGCCCTTAATCTGTAACTTTGTAACTTGTTCGTTTCCCATTGAAAGTCAATGGTAACCCACGGCTGTGTTTAGACACTGCACCCGTCTCCCATGGGCCTCCTGCTTCCTAACCTTTGGTTGTTTAGACTAGCCCCAGTGATTCCACAGGCCCTAGGCCTGCTTTCTAGTTCTCACGTGGTTCTTATACCACTATTTTAGTATATGGTTTGTGAGGCCCCTAGGGCAAAACGTATACTGTGCAACTTATCATATGCCAATTAAGTTCCTTGTATTGTACTTTTACCTCTGACCTCATAAAGAGTCCAGAGGGGTTGTGTTTAGAATAAATACATATTTATTTGATATATACCTTGTGTGGTGTGCTTTCATTTGGTACTCAAGAGAAAGATAAATGGTAAAACATCTTGCTTAACTCGCCTCTAAGTCTTAGCCTGAAGGCTGCTCTCCATGCTACCACTAGGATAGCTTTCTATAAGGTTGACTTTACAACCACCATCAATAAGGGTCGATTTAGACTGGTGCAAGGTGCCCACTAGAACTAGTGGACTTCATATGCCTGGCTAACTTCTCACATTGGTGTGCAGCGTGTGGGATTAGAGCTTGCATTGTTTTGCCAAATAATCTTGAGAATATCATTTGAAAAATCGCATTAAGGTACCTGTAGGTACATATAAATCAAGACTTATAATACATAAGTTCTACTGAACTTAGCAGTTGTAGGTGGTAAGGGCTTAGCACACCCTGGCTACAACGCCTAGTAAGGTTCTAGTAGGAAAAAAAGTAGTGTAGGTAGGTGCACACTCCACACCTCACTAGGCATGGCCTTAAAAGCTGGAGCTAGTGGCTCCATGCCAGATGTCAGCAATTTGAAGAAAACTAAGTATGACACATTCACTTTTCAAGACTTGAGAAGCTTTTGTGTGGCCAGAAAGTTAAGGCAAGGACAGAGTCCAATCACCCAACACCTGATAGAGATTTTAGTGGCAGATGACTTAGCAAAAGCATCAGACACAGGGAATCAAGGTAGTAGGGAGGGGGGCCATCAGTCATCAGAAGAAGATCCTAGTGGGGCGCCTCACCAGGAGAATGATGATGATAATGAGGATGTAGACCAGGATGATAATCATCACCTGGGAGACACAGGACTACCTGGTGGTGAGAGGGCCACAATGGGCCTTCCTCCATTCACTGAAGTAGGCCTACTGGTGGACCTAGAAGGGGGAGATCCTCATCAGGAGAATCTCACCATTCTGGTTCATCAATGGGGTCCTCTGCCTCTGCTCATAGGAGAAGGAGAAACTCCCCTGCTAGGAGGAGGAAAACTTCTACAGAGAAGAGGGAACATGAAGCAAGGATGACAGAAGCCAAGCTTAGGAGAAGAAGGCAAGAAGTTGCCCCGGCCAAAGAGACCCTGGCTCTTGAAAGAGAGAGAAAATTAAGTGGGCTAGAGCCCACTGGTGGCAGCAATATACCTAGTGGTAGGGATAGGTCTCCTGACCATAGAAACCTGAACAAAATTGTCCCTCCCTATCAGATTGGGGATGACATCCACAAGTGGATAACTGATTTGGAGAGGGCCTGTAAAGTACAGCAGGTACCCCAGAGTCAGTGGGCAGCAATTTTGTGGCTCTCCTTTTCAGACAAAGGCAGAGACAAGCTCCTAACTGTTAGAGAAGAGGATGCTGACAACTACAACGTTCTGAAGAGTGCTCTGATAGATGGGTTTGGCTTAACCACTGAGCAGTACAGGTTGCTGTTCAGAGACACCCAGAAGACCCAGACTCAGGACTGGACTGATTTTGTAGATTGTGCTACTAAGGCTCTGGAGGGCTGGTTACTGGGCATCAAAGTACAAGACTTTACAGAATTGTATAATTTGATTATGAGGGAGCAGATCCTTAATAATTGTCAAAACCGGCTTCTACACCAGCACCTGGTGGACTCTGATCTGACCTCTCCCCAAGAATTTGGAAAGAAGGCAGACAAATGGGTTAGAACCAGGGTTAGGCCTAAGAATCCGGGTGGTGACCAGAAGAAAGATACTACCCAACCACAAGAGAAAGGTGGGGATACATCTAGAGAGAAATCCACAACAGGGCCCCAAAAATCCTCTGTGGGGTTGGGTCCCAAACTCCTTCCTCTACTGTTAAGAAGCCTTATTGCCATGTGTGTAAGCAACCTGGCCATTGGAAAACTGACAGCAGTTACCCAAAAGCCAACAATGAGGAAAATATTCCTCCAAGTAATACTCCAACACCCCCTGTTACTACTATTAGTAATCCCTCAGGTGATGGGAGTGCCCCCCAAACTTTGGCTGGGTTTACTTGGGGAACTCAGGTGGACTCTGGCCTAACCAGGTCCCCTACTACAGCAACTCTAGTCTGTGATGATGGCATGGGGTTTGCCAACTTCACTGCTTGCCCCAATACCTTGGGCAAGTACAGAAAGGAGCCCCACATCAATTGTCAGAAAGCTGTGGCCTATAGAGACACAGGGGCTAGTATCACCATGCTGACAGAGAGACTAGTCCCCTCAGAACAGCTTTTACCTGGGTTTACATACTAGGTGACCAATATTGATGGAGTCAGGTCAGATCATGACATGGCAGTAATAAATCTCAGCTGGGGAGGTGTCACTGGCCCAAAGAGAGTGGCAGTGTCTACAAACTTGCCTGTAGATTGTTTACTGGGCAATGATCTTGAGATCTCAGCCTGGGCTGAGATAGAAAAAGAAACCCATTCCAAAATGGTTGGCCACCCTGAAAAGGTTGGTAGGGCTGTGATGGTCAAAGCCCAACCCCAGACATTTGTGTGTGTTGTGAAGCCTGAAACTATAGATCACTCCACTCAGACAGAGAGCACTGGGGAGGAAGAACAGTCTCCCTCCCACCAGACATTAGGTGAAGGTCAGCCTCCTCAGGGAACTGACCCTAACCCTTGTGAAGGAACTGCCCCAGAGGTAGCCAAGCCTGGCCTGACAGAGCCCCTGATGTCAGTGGACCATTTCAAGGTGGTACCCAGTCTGAAGCAGGTAACCTGCCCCTCTCTCCCCTGCCTCAGTCAGCCCAGGGCTGTAGAGGTCATGGTGGCCAGTGGACCCCAAAGGGCCCCCTGTCCAGAGAACCCCCCCCCCCCATCAGTAGATTAGGGGCACCCAGTCTAGTAGCCCTAGCCAGGTACAACTTCCTCAACCCTCTGAGGGATCTCCCTTACCCTTGTGTAGGAACCTTGCCCAGATGGACTCTGTTGGGCACAGGCAAACCAGGGACCCAGTGGACCCAAACCTGACCTGTCCCTCCAGTGGTCCAACCAAAGGGATCCAGCCTCCAGCAGTAGGCAGCCAGAGGTTGACCCTGAGAGCACAGTGCAAATCAGTCGTGGAAAGAAAGGCATGCATGGTCGATAGTGATTGGAGGAAGCTGAGCCGAACCTTAGTAGGGCCTCACTTCAGTACTCCATTCCAGCATCAGCCTTTTACTTTGCCAAAACAAACCGCAGGTAGTGATTCCCTATGGTGGAGACCCTCTGTTACCCCTAGGGTGAGGGATTGCTTAGACGACCGTAAGACAGGGGGTAAAAATGCTAATGCTAGTACTTCCTTATATGGCCACTTTCAATATAGGCTTGCCTGGACAAGGATAGCCTTATCTCCTTTCATTTGGGGGGGTTGTATAGGAAGGTGGATATGCTATTCAGGGCCCCAGTCTATCTGCTTTCTCAATAAAACGGACTCTATGTACTTTAGGTACATACCAGATTAGTTACTGGGTCACCCTTGTGAGTCCCTGTATAGTGTACCATAGGTACCCAGGGCATAGTTACACCCAAGGCCTACTAGGGGCTGCAGCATGTATTGTGCCACCCCTGGTTGGGCCTCCAAACTGATACCACAGGTATGTTCACACAGCCTGGGTAAGGTGGTGTAATCACCCCTTACTTAGATATAGTATATCTATATCTACCTTATATATAGACACATAGTAACCTATAAGTCACTCCTATAGCAGGCCTTAACAATCCTGGAGGCAGAGTGCTTGGTTTTATGTGAGAGGGTACCCTAGCATGAGCTGAGCCCCTCTGTAGCTTTCGGAACCATCTCCTTATAGCTGTTCTATGATATAGCCATACCATATACTCTTAAGTGCATTATAACTCTTGTGGTTAATGCTAACCTTGGTTTAGCTGTTGTGTAAGGTGTCAAACACTTTGAAATACTACCCCTTGCCAGTCCTGGCGGTGGGGGTAGCATTACATCCTTCTAGAGGGAGAAGACATGTCGTTACAGGTATACCCGGTTAAAGTTAAACAGAGCCTCAGCATCACAAAATAAATGCTGCTGCCACAGACACGAGTTTGACCTCCTGCTGCTGGTCGAAACTCTGGCAGGTGAGGCTTGGACAATAGGTTTCCTGCCCAGGGTAGCAATTTAGTGTATTGGGGCAGGGAGGGCTGCATTCAGTAATGCAATTCCAGACACTGCCTGGGGCACACAAGGTGCTTCATGCATAGCCCGGTTCAAACCAGTTGCTGGAGCACTCCAGCCCCGCTCTGGCATGAAACTGGACAAAGGGGAAGGGTTGTAACCACACCATCCCGAGGTCCACCCATAGTAGGGACCTTTTAGGTAGTCCAGCCCCCAAACTTAGTATAAGTATAGGAGCTGTGTCCATAGGACTTTAGATTACCCTGGATGAAACTTTGAAACATATATCCTGGACCTTTGGCGTTCCATTTCGACTGGAAGACGGAAGACATCTCCCTTGTGGTCAAGGAGTGAGCACCTTGTTTAAACAGGCACCAACAGAAACTTTGCTAGTCTGCATTGTCGAGGCTCCCACCGGATCCCGAAGACTCTGCAACACAGGACATGGACTTCCAGACATCTCTGACACTGCTCGACGCTCCCAGCAAAGCTGAGACCCATGGCGGACACGAGAGATGTGGGACTGGAACTCCCGGACATCCTGCATTTTGCAAGCTGCAACTACTTCCCAAAGTATTTGGAAGTTGTGCTTTGGGGTGCTTGAAGCCCTAAACTCGAGTCATATTTGCACCAACGCTCAGGTCCCCACACTCCACGAGTGTCCTGTGGGGCCCGCTCCTACATTTCAGCTCAATGCGTCTTCCCGGTTCCTTGCCTGTTGGCTAGTGAGCCCCTGGAAGACTTTCTTTGAAATCTAACTTGCTTTCCTGGTTGCTCCAGGCTTGCTCCAACGTCTGCCCAAAAGAGAAATTCCTCAGACCTTGCTGGTCTGCACTGAAGCCAATCTCAACATCTTGCATGAATTGCGTTTGCCAAGGCTTGTTGGGTTCAATCCAGATACCGACACCACAGTCAACTAGATCCTTTATGGGACAGCTGGAATCCAGCTCCTGGTCATCGTCAACGCCTCCTGTGTCCTCGTGGCTGAAGAGACAAGCTTCACCTTTTCACCTGAAATCACCTGACATCGCCTTGTTCCTTCCTGGTTCATTCCTGGTCACTGGCCTGTGACCCAGACTCTGTCCCTTCTGCTTTCAGGTTATTCAGATCTTCAATCCACCCTTGGATCCAGCTGGACGTTTTTCGTCTGGTCGCCTGCAGCACTTCTTTGCAGCTCTCCATTGGAATCGACGACAAAACCCAACACGAAAAGACACCTATGCACCCGGCTTCCCTGGGTGAGGTAACTCGAGTACTCCCGTGCTCCTGTGGGTATTGACTCTCCTAGTGTCATAGTCTAAAAGGGCTCTATCGTAGTTCACTCCTTAAAGGAAAACGGGATGCATCTAAATAAAAAAAATTAAGCGTTTTCATTTCATTTTTTATGGGCATGTAGTGGTCCCTGGGACCACTGCCTGGCCCTAAAAAAATATTTTCCCCTTCATTCGCAAAGGGGAAGGGGTCCCCCAGGATTCCCGGGGGACCCCTTCCCATTTGGGACTGTATTAAAACACCCTTGAAGAGGATGATAAATTGCAAGTGTTTTGCAGGCGCAATTGCGGTGGCAAAACATTTGTACATGGCTTGCGAGTCACTATTAGGAAGGGAACGCCCCTTCCTAATAACGAGTCGCAAAAAACTGTTTTGTTGGTCATAAATTATTTGCGCTCACAATATAGTGTTTTAGTATATGGCCAGAGGAAAATTGCATGCACAAACGAGTCACAAACCTGTTTGCGCATGCAATATTCTGTCGTACATCTGGTCCTAAGTGCTGGTGGACAAAGCTTATTTCAGAAGAATGCAGATGGTGCTATTGAATATTGGGGTGCCGAATGCCAAAGCTGCATAGTCTTTTTTTTACTTCATACCTCTTCAGCTGACAACCAGATACTCCATGTTTCTTGATCTCACTCATGTAGGTTGTTTTTCTTGACTGATTTCTTAATTTGTCACTTACTCATTCTTTACCCCTCTTTTTTTCTCTTTTACACTGGCTTAAAATCTGTTCAGGAACAATAAGTCCTGGTCCCTGAAAAGGGGGGCCCCATATGCAACCACCATCTCAAATTAAAGACAGGAGACACATGATTTTCATTTTCAGATGACATAAAGTAATATCCACACCTGATGCAGATACTTTTTGAAAGAAATTGGGTTATTGGTTGCCGGAGTGGTATTTGGAAACCTATTCAGGCAACAACCACAATCCTATTTTAAAACATTTTGCACTGGGTTAGTGTCACACAAGTGACAGAAACATGAGCAAAATGTTTATATGGCTTTACTTTTCAGCACAAAACTTGTTTTGCACTGGTAAATTGCCTTAAAGTAACACAAGGAGTGTAAAGTGCATCTTTACATTACTCTGCATCAAGTGGGCATTCCTTAGGTGGCACATGGGCTTTTCCATGCAACCAACCATGGTTTTTGATGCAATAGTAGGCAGGGTTTTGCACCCAAAAATAATGCCACCTTGAAGCAGGGGCAAACAGGAGAAATACTTTTGTTTTCCCTAACGTATCCCACTTTCATGTGTGCTTCACAGTACAGCACTCACTCAAAGTGGTAAAGGTTTTTAAGTTAGTTTAAGCATAGTGGGCCTTATGTAAGAGAAAGTGACTCAGTGTGATGCCGCCAGCCATTGTGTTGCGCTGCACTGAATAACTTTCAAAGCACAGAGAAGCCTCATATCCAAAATGATATGATGGATCCCTGTGCTCCCCCCTGCGCAGGTGCACAATTGGCTGACATGCACCCTTGCAGGTAGATTGTTTTTGTGCAGTAAAGACACCATCCTGCACAAAAACAATCGCAAGAGGTGTTTTCCTCTTTCTATGTGTGCTGCATAATGAAAACATTTCTCCGCGTTGCGCCCCCCTACACCTTCCCTGGGCAGGCGTAGCAGTCTGACACATTCCTGGGTTTACGATTTCTCGTAAATATGGAAATGTGTCAGGTTCCATGGGAGCTGCGGGGGGAACACCCATGGAATAGCTCATTCACACAAAGTTGTGTGTGAAAAGAGGTCGTATTAACTAGGATATGGAAAGCCACGCAGGGTGTCCTTACGTGTCCTTGTAAACAATTGTGAGACTCGGAATATATCCTTGCATATCGTAATTAGAATATTGTGACCATTGGAGCATAACTTTGTGACAATTTTGTTTGAAATAAATAAATAAATGGGTTGTTTAAACAGCAGCGGATGGATGCTGTAAAAAATAAAGTCAAACAGGACACTTCACTATGTCGAAAGGGTTGCTACTCTGGCAGTCCCGAAAAAGCAGTGTAAGATTTGAAGATTGGATGCTAGCCAAATCCAAGATGGCTGCCACATTCAAATTAGTGCCAGGCAGCTTCTGCTGCACCTTAGTGGAGCCACTGAACATGTAAACACTAGAAATCATGACATGTATTAAGGTAGGGGTGGTCTGCATCGAGAGAACACTTGCAGAGGAGAACATGATGCAGTGGCGTAACACAGGCCCCAGCAGCCCCTGCGGTGAGGGGTGGACCCCCAAGCTCCAGGTGGCAACCTCAGCACAGCACTCTGGCTGCAGAGCTCCTGATTGAGCCCGGATGGGGCCTCTCCATGTGCCTTGCAGGGAGGCCCCCTCAAGTTTGGTTACGCCAATGACCTGATGCCAATACAAGTGAAACATTCTGGAGCAGTTGGTCCATCTGCAGTGCCACTGGGGTGCAGACACTCTGTAAATACCACAAAAAATAGCAGGTCGTCATGTTCAAAACTGGTGTATGATCTGTGGTTCAAGCTCAGATCTGCCGGTGTTCAATGTAGTAAGTCCTCTTACAGAGCAAGAACAAGTAAATCCACTCCCACTACAATATCCCCAATAAGAAATATCTGGACTTTTCAATCAATTCTTTTTCAATTACTTTTTATTCCTCTTTCTCTAAAAGAATTACCGATCACACATAGAAAAATACATAATCACAATAAATAAGTCTATTATCACTCTTGCGTTGATATTACTTTCACCAAGTGCAGATTTCTAATTCTATATTCAAACAGATGAATCCTTTTTTAAATATATTCACAATCTCCCATCTGAAATTCATGGCATCTAAAGTTTCATCCACATTGAAAATAGATCGAAAAGGATAACTCTTGTAGCTTCCACGTCGTTTTATTGTTTTTTATTCTTTCAAATGATCTGCTTTTCGGACATAATTTGTTTACATACACTGAAAGTATATATTAGATTGAATGGATTTTGCTAGTAGAACACTCAAAATATGAAAACACTGTGAAGCAGTTAAGTTACAGAATCCAAGCCTACCTGGAGCAAAACAAGATTATTTACATTTTAGCAAAAAAAGCCACATTTTATTTAATGAGTCTGTGTGTATTTTTACAAGAGGTCCCTCAATGCCCCACCAATTTTGACAGTAAAACTAAAATTGGGAAAATATCCCTCTTAAATGTAATTATGGCTTCAGCCCATATCTCACACGAATCCCATCAACATCTGCACACACTTTGAGAGTACAACAAAAAGGTTAAAAAAATATATAGGATACTCAGTTTTCATCAGTGCTAGCACTGGATTTAAAGGCACCATTACACCCTTCTGACAGTAAGGACAATACAGGTTGAAGTTCAGTTATGCTGGAAGCATCTCAGATGTATCTGGTGCAGGGTGCATGACACAACAAGGGCAGTTGACAGGTGCTGACAATACAGACTGCCGGCACTCTGCACCAAGGGATGGCCTAAAGCTAGACTTTGCAGCAGAAGCAGAAACCTGCCTTCCTACACAACTTGGCCTATGGGTCTGGTTGGCACTAAAGACAAGGTCAAGGAAGCAGACCATTTGTCATAGTGATGTCGAATCTCCGGATTTGCTGTTGATTCCTCATACAAATCAGTGGCAATGTGAACCTTGTGCTGTGGATGATACTGTCCAGCAACCAAGGGCGGTCCTAATTTTAGGTGGATTGCATTAAGGTAGACATTACACCAGCCTCACAAGTGCGACTACAGTGAAAGAGGGGTGTTTCCACATTTTGTGCTCTGATGCTTTAGAAAAATTATATTAAACACAAAAATCAATTTGTTTTCCAAAGGGGGCTATTGTTCAAATATTGTACATTTCTTGAATTGGATTTGCGGTATTTCCACATGTTTAATTGGGGGTTAGATTAAATTATCTAGTAACACAATATCCATCTCCTGGCTGAGATGTACATGTACAGTTCAGTAAATGGATACCAACCATGCTTGGAAACACCAATACTATGCAATACTACCATACAGTCTCTAATGACAGTTGCTGCTCATTTTTATTGCTAGAGAGTAGGCCCTGCTGCGAATTATTGATGGAGCCCATCAGACGTATAATCAATATGCTGAACAGTCATTAAACAATGTATTATTTGTATGGACCTTGATGAGCAGTTTTGGTATTGTTGTTCAATATGTAGCAGGGCATCTAAGAAGTGATCGTACTATGCCTTACTAGCAGATTCACACTGCTGTGAAGTGTTGCTTGTGTCCATTGCAGGTGTGTCCATCACAGGTAAAGAAGCTCCGCAAAGAAGTGGTGGTAGTCTCCATAACTGGTGCAGAAGTCCTGGCGAGACGTATTGGTACTGCCCACTGATACCATAACAGCCCTGCTGAGAGGTGCCCGTAGTTTCCATCAGTAATGCAGTCTACTGAGAAGCAATGGTATTGTCGATCGCAGAGAGCTGGTAAAGTCCAGCAATAAAATGACAGCACTGCTAAAGAGTGATATCATGGCCCATTACTAAGGCAACAACAGGTAAATTCATAGGCTCGTGAATTACTGTTTACCTTGTCTGCAGGAAATATTATTAAGCTATATGATTGGCATAAAAATGGTTCGCTGGTGCCTTGAATTAGATTCTGATTCATATGCATACCTGACTGGATAGAGTCATGCAAGATACCGGCATAAGACTGGTTCATGCAGAATATCTTGAGCAAAGGCAGTTACTTCTGTTCATACCACTTTCCTGCCAATGTCTTGCATTACATTTTTTACATGAGATATGCCCTCACATGAGAATATCACGCATTATACAAGCACACTACATTTCTCACCATTTTCAGATTGTCATAGAAGTTTTCAGATATTTTGCAAACTTTTGCAGACATTTTCATAGATTTATCCTGCACAAAGCAATTTTCTCAAGAACAACATGACATAAAATGACACACTGCAAAATATCATATTATTCAAAGTTTGCACATATCGCTGTTTTTGTCAGACTAGTAGGAAGCAGTGGTTAAATGTTTAAGTAATCTCAAAATCTGAATTAGGGTAGGAACCAACACATTTGAAGCCCCTTGGACCCTATTCTCTCTTCTATGAAACCTCTAGTTTTCTATTTTGTGCAAACTACACATTTGTTTTAAATGTTATTGTTAAAATATAAACTAATATTACACACGTTTAAATAGTTAAGACAAAGTGTGAAACTAAGGAACCTTTCTCCATCAATTAAAACAATTTGTTCTGAATTGCAGTTGTTGGCTCAAGATGAGAGTACAAATAGATTCATTTGGAAAATCACTGCAATTTGTCAACTATTGTATTAAAAAAAGAAGAGAATAAGGTATTTGTTTTGTAACTAAGGTGAGTTTGAAATGGTATGGAATCTAGGACATAAATTATATCTCAGAGATATTTTCTCCAGATCATCTCTTCACTGCCTCCGAAGTCTGAAAATCTTAGCCATAGTTTGCTTCAATTTACTGTTTCGTCGAATCAAGATGATGCATTGGGCAAGGGCAGAAAGGGCAGCCGAGATCTCAAAAACACATTCTGACCAATACATGGGTAAAGAAAGTGCGACACATTCAGCCAGTAAATATGAAGCACCGATCAATAGGAGGGATCCCACCATTTCGGCTGCACCAAAATGAGAATCCAGGCGTGGTTGACTGAATGCTGACGCGTTCTCCTTCATCTGCCGAACATGTCTGCAGAGGGACGTGAGGATGAGTGTGATGGAAGCAATTTCAAGAAAAAGAGGCAAACAGTATCCAAAAACACTTCCTAATATGCTAGAAAGTGTCAATGTCCTTCCACCACCGATGAGAGTAGCATTAGATGTAAGATTGGCTGATGTTTTCAAATAGGACCCTCCATATACATCCCAGTGGAAGGATGTAACGAAAGCCAGGGAACCTACCACTAAAATTAGAAGCACCCAAGGCATGTCCTTAGAAATTCTCCGTTTTAATCGGAAGAAGAAGAGGTGATTGAAGTCCACAATTTTCATGCAGTAGTAGACGCAGAGACAAGAAGTAAGCCAACAGCTTGAGAGGCTGGTCCATGCCAGAAGTAGAATTATGATGGGATTCATGGAATATAAATCGAAAATCTCCATTGATGACGCAGAAACAGAAATGTTTCCTATGTGGATACCGTGAAAACAAAAGCATGAGATCCCTTGTACCACTAAGATCAGATCACAAGTGTTCAGGCATCTGCCTTTAGCCAGGTCTGGAAGATTAACTACCACAATGAAGCCACTAGTGAGTATTCCAAACACATCCACTACTGACATGAGAATCACAAAAAAAGTGTTAAGTGCAGGCTCCATTTGATGTGTTCTTTCTAGCTCACTTGAGGAAACGAGAGAAACCTGTGCAGCTTCGCCAAAAGTGATCAATGAATGTCAGGAGCAGAGATGTTTTCAATACCTCTCCCCACCGGCAGCTGCCCCTGGTTTTAGTTACAGCTGCTGTCATCCTCGTCATAGCTTAGATTTGGATTTAGGACAGATGCAAATATGATCGTAAGCGCAAACCACCCACTACTCGTTTTTACACCTGTGTTGCAAATGTTGAATATTTTATGTATGCTAAAGACAGGTGATCCCACCTTCCTAATGAAAATGTGGTTTGTTTACCCATAACAGCTTACGACTCCTTGACCCAAGTTTGTATGGTTTATTTTATTTTTGGAGTTTTGTACAGATTCAAAGTACTGCTTGAAATAATTTAGGCAAAGGAATGTATTTTCAAAATATCTACAGGTTAGGCTAAGGCTGAAGATAGATGCAGAACATTCCAGTGCCAGGCTGCTACAAAAAAGGCCCTTTCAATAACAGTCAGGAGTAGGGCCGAAGGCACCTGCAGAAATCATTAATTAGAGGATCGAAAAAAATAATTTGGACTGTACACAGAAAATCTGGTACACAATGGGGAATATTGTTGGGTTTGCCCCAGACAACTGCATTTAAACAATGTATGCTGCTTCATTGGGAGCCAGTGCCAGCTGGCTTGCAATAATCCAAGCACAATGAAATAAAGGCAATGGTAATATAGGGCCCGATTCACAGAATTAACTTAAGACAAAATCCTAAACTTATTACTTTTGGTATTCACAGAAGTTAGGATTTTGTCTTAAGTTTGTCTTAAGACAGACTTAAGACAAAATCCTAACTTAAGTTTGTCTTAAGTCTGTCTCAAGACAGACTTAAGACAAAATCCTAACTTCTGTGAATACCAAAAGTAGTAAGTTTAGGATTTTGTTTTAAGTTAGTTCGGTGAATCGGGCCCCTGGACTTTCGGGGTACCATAAAAAGATAGAGCATATTCTTCAGAGAATAGAGTTGAGACGGAAGTACTTTATCAGTGATGACATTTGGTTTGATCTAATCAATTAACTAGTGACTCTAATGCCCAAACGTTTATAGTTGGCAGTAGAGCAGGTTGAGGAGCTCGGGATGTCTGTCCAGAAAAGGCAGATCCCAATTAGATGTTGGAATGTATAGAGAGAGAATGTTGGTCTTCTCTCTATTCAGTTTAAGCTCATTCGCAGATATCAAGGGCCAAGTTTGTTAAGGAGTTGCATGGGCCTTGCCTGACACATGGTGATACAATGCAGGGCAATTTCTTATTTCAGGTTCACAAATCCACGCAAGAGGTGATTTGCACCGCCTTATGTGGGTTTGTAAAGAAATATAATTCAATGCAGCCGCTTGAGTTGTGTTACATTTCGAGCTGGGAGGCATTCCAAGGGTGGAGCATGGATGGCCCAATGCATCCATCTATGCATTTGATACAGTTCCAGATTTATAAAAGTTCAGAGGACCTGGGATTTCGTTAAATTGTTATGCCTCCCAGACCATATCGTAACAAGGAGAAAAATCTGTTTTCTCCACGTTATTTCCTCTTTCCAAACAAGATGCATTCGGCATCATACATAGAAAGAGAAAAATGCCTCTTTGGATTGTTTATGTGCCTTCCTGCATAAAAACTATCCTACCCGTAATGCAGGCCCCCTTGCATTGTGGGGCAAGGGTGCCTGTGTTGGCACTGTGCAGCATACAAGCCAGTGCAAAAGGGAGAGGAAATGTTCCATATCTTTGTTAATATGGAGAATTTCTGCTCTCTTCCCATCACACAAAGCATTGTAGCAAGTCCCCTTGCTGTGCTGCATTGCCTTTGCCTCCTAGTGATGGATCTTGGTTATTCAACCCTATATCTGTAGGGCAGAGTGATGCTCATTGCCTTTAATCCAAATAAATAACCTGAGTATCATCAGAATACAAAAGTACCCCAAAACCAAAGATTTCAGTGAGATAGATGTCATGGTTCATTTAAAAAGTAATGGAGAGCCAAGCGAGCCCTGAAGAACACCACGCAAACAAGGACTGGAGAAAGAAGTTAAAGGGGAAAGAACAATTCCATATGACCGGTTGGAATGGAAGTCAGAAAACCAGGCAAAAGCACACCTAACAAAATCTTTCAGTCTTAATAAACAAAAGGGGCATTTTTATAATTTAAAATGTTGCAGATAAATACAAAAAAAATAAGAACAGTTGGAATATTAGAATCTGAACAACATCAATGTTTGTCTGCTGCTGACAGAACTGTACAAAAACAACAAGGTTATGGATGTAATGATTGAATTAAACTGAGCTTCTGGCAATTGCTTGGGGTTGCGTCCCAATCAATTGTTTCATGCCCACCATGCAATTCAGTTTGGACCTAGCCACATCCAAATCGCTCTTTACCCTTCTCTTCATGAGAACAGTCCAGCCTGGTCTGCCAGGCCATCTCCTCCCTGTGTTATCATTAAAAATGATTGTAAAGGCAGTTTTATGCACATTCATATACCAGAGGAATAGCCATAGGGGTGCTTCCAGTGGCAACTTTCAACATAAGCACATGTTGACATGACGGGCGTACATATGTGCTTGTGGATTGTCTCTTGGATGGGCAGGAAGTTTTGTATTTTGATTGTTTATTCTAAACATGATGGGGACAATCTTTACAAAAAAATTCTAAAAACACTGTACCTCTGTTGGGGAATGACTACAATCTGGGCAGGAGACATGGAATGTACAGTAGATTATATTGGGGATAGATACTTTCCCCACCTTGTAGGAAACTGGGTTTGTGTTACAGTATCCCCCCCACACACACTTTTTGCCCCCGATTTAGTTAATAGATGCTGGTTTCTAACTCTGACAGGGAACTGAGGCTTGTTAACCAGACTTTTGTGCTCTTTCCTTAAAACAAGGTGATATCTAATTGTAACACAACTGGCAAAGGCAAAGGACATTAACACCCCTGTGAGTCCCTGGTAAATGGTACCCCTATTACGCAGGGCTTGGTTAATAAAGAGGGTCCCTAAGGGCTGTAGCAGTTTTTATGCCAGCCTAAGAGACCCACGCACCAATTTGAAACAGACTGCCATTGTAGGCTGTTTGACATGGTGTATACCTGAGTCAGAAAAGGACCTGGCACACTCCTGTGTGCCATGACTAATTCACTCCATTTAATAATAGTAAGCCACCCCTATAGGAAGATGGATATCTGGCTATATGGTTACCCCCACTTTTTGCCTGGTGTTTTGCTGGTTTTCGACTTAGTTGGCCTGGGACCCTGCTATTCAGGGCCCCAGTATATCTGCTTTCTCAATAAAATGGACTCCATGTACTTTATGTACATACCAGATTGGTTACTGGTCACTCTTGTGAGTCCCTGTATAGTGTACCATAGGTACCCAGGGCATAGGTGCACCCAAGGCCTACCAGGGGCTGCAGCATGTATTGTGTCACCTCTGGTTGGGCCTCCAAACTGACAGCACAGGTCTGTTCACACAGCCTGGGTAAGGTGGTGTAATCACCCCGTACTTAGATATAGTATATCTATATCTACCTTATGTATAGACACATAGTAACCTGTAATTCACTCCTATGACAGGCCTTAACAATCCTGGAGGCAGAGTGCTTGGTTTTATGTGAGAGGGTGCCCTAGCATGAGCTGGCTCCTGTCACAAAAATTAAACTGCCACAGGAAGCACTTACAGATAAGGAAGCAGGTGCCGGGCTTGAAGCTCAAATTCAGTAACACATTAACCAGCCCCAAATTAATTTGTCTCTGTTGAGGCTGGCTGGGCAGGAGTGCTTTCTCCCCATAATCTACAGTGGTGAACCAGAGGGTGCTGTGATTAACCAGAAGGTGCAGTGGTGAACCAGAGGGTGGCAGTGGTGAACCAGAGGGTGGCAGTGGTGAACCAGAGGGTGGCAGTGGTGAAACAGAGCGTGGCAGTGGTGAACCAGAGGGTAGCAGTGATGAACCAGAGGGTGGCAGTGGTGAGCAGAGGGTGTCAGTGGTGAGCCAGAGGGTGGCAGTGGTGAACCAGAGGGTGGCAGTGATGAACCAGAGGGTGGCAGTGGTGAACCAGAGGGTGATGTGATGAACCAGAGGGTGGCAGTGATGAACCAGAGGGTGGCAGTGATGAACCAGAGGGTGGCAGTGGTGAACCAGGGGGTGACAGTGGTGAATCAGAGGGTGGCAGTGGTGAACCAGATGGTGGCAATGATGAACCAGAGGGTGGCAGTGATGAACCAGAGGGTGGCAGTGGTGAACCAGGGGGTGACAGTGATGAGCCAGAGGGTGACATTGGTGAACCAGAGGGTGGCAGTGATGAACCAGAGGGTGGCAGTGGTGAACCAGAGGATGGCAGTGGTGAACTAGAGGGTGACAGTGATGAACCAGAGGGTGGCAGTGATGAACCAGAGGGTGGCAGTGATGAACCAGAGGGTGGCAGTGGTGATGCAGTGGTGAACCAGAGGGTGACAGTGATGAACCAGAGGGTGGCAGTGATGAACCTGAGGATGGCAGTGGTGAACCAGAGGGTGCTGTGATGAACCAGAGGGTGGCAGTGGTGAACCATTGGGTGACAGTGATGAACCAGATGGTGGCAGTAGTGAAGCAGTGGTGAACCAGAGGGTGGCAGTGATGAAACAGAGGGTGGCAGTGGTGAAACAGAGGGTGGCAGTGGTGAACCAGAGGGTGGCAGTGATGAACCAGAGGGTGGCAGTGGTGAACCAGAGGGTGACAGTGGTGAACCAGAGGGTGGCAGTGATGAACCAGAGGGTGGCAGTGATGAACCAGAGGGTGGCAGTGATGAACCAGAGGGTGGCAGTGGTGAACCAGGGGGTCACAGTGGTGAACCAGAGGGTGGCAGTGGTGAACCAGAGGGTGGCAGTGATGAACCAGAGGGTCGCAGTGATGAACCAGAGGGTCGCAGTGGTGAACCAAGGGGTGACAGTGGTGAACCAGAGGGTGGCAGTGGTGAACCAGAGGGTGGCAGTGATGCACCAGAAGGTGGCAGTGATGAACCAGAGGGTTCCAGTGGTGAACCAGAGGGTGGCAGTGATGAACCAGAGGGTGGCAGTGATGAACCAGAGGGTGGCAGTGATGAACCAGAGGGTGGCAGTGGTGAACCAGAGGGTGCTGTGATGAACCAGAGGGTGGCCGTGATGAACCAGAGGGTGACAGTGATGAACCAGAGGGTGACAGTGGTGAACCAGATGGTGGCAGTGGTGAACCAGAGGGTGGTAGTGATGAACCAGAGGGTGGCAGTGATGAACCAGAGGGTGGCGCTGCTAAACTGCCCGGGAGACCTGTGGGTGTGAGCCCCCGCGCTGCTGAACTGCCCCGGGGCCCAGTGGGTGTGAGCCCTGTGCTGCTGAACTGCCCCAGAGCCCTCTCAGTGTGAAAACCATTTCTGCTCTATTGCCTGGGAGCCCTCTGGGTGTGAGCACACATTGTGCTAAGTGCCCCCCTGCCCCCAGTACATATATACCCGTATTGCACAGCACCATTATGCTCTTGCACCATGAGGTCTGGTGCCTGGATGCTCCTGATCCGTGTAGGTAGTACCACCGTCTGGTGCAGTCAAAATGTAAAGTCATAACTTGCTACACAGCACCAATAAACACGTGTCCCCCCTGGCACCAGTATGCGCATGTACCAGGTGTGTAGCACCCGCATGCCACTGCACCCTACTGCCCAGCGCCAGCATATTCCTGTACGGGGCAGTTTAGTATTAGATGGGACATTGTCTAGCAGCTGCATGCGCCTGAACCCACTGGGCAGGATCAGAATGGCTTTGTACCAACACGCGCAGCCGAGCTATCTTGGACATCTGAAGGATTCTGGGGTCCTGTGCCAAACGTATTTTTGCATCCATGAGTTTCCCAAGCGCCATCCCCGTGAAGCTCCTGTGACCAGGAGACTGCTTTCTCCTCATCTGCTGCTCTGCTCGGTCTCTGACCCTTTATCAACAAGATGCATGTGAACTCGCATAGAAGCCCTGCCCGTTTGGCCCTGTCCACCACACACTAGCGGTATGAAACGTCTACCCGCCCGTCCCCACTATAATGGCCAGCTCACTCAAGGGACCTTGGTGCCTTTTGGCGTACTGGCAAAGTTACAGGCACACGTGGTCACATATTTGTGCAAATGGCAAAAAAATCTGCGAGTTCGCGGGCAAATTCGCAAACTCGCAGATTTTTTTGCCATTTCGCCCGAATTCGCGGAACGCGAATTCGCAAATTTCGCCCATACTTAGTTTCTTCCCCAGACAGGCTTTAGTGTATTGGGGCAGGGAGGGCTGCATTCAGTAATGCAATTCCAGACACTGCCTGGGGCACACAAGGTGGTCCATGCATAGCCCAGTTCAAACCAGTTGCTGGGGCACTCCAGCCCTGCTCTGGTGTGAAACTGGACAAAGGGGAAGGGGTGTAACCACCCCCTCCCCAGGTCCACCCATAGGAGGGACCTTTCAGGTAGTCCAGCCCCCAAACTTAGTTTAAGTATAGGAGCTGTGTCTCTAGGACTTTAGATTACCCTGGACAAAACTTTGAAACATATATCCTGGACCTTTGACGTTCCATTTTGACTGGAAGATGGAAGACATCTCCCTTGTGGTCAAGGAGTGACCCTTTGTTCAAACAGGCACCTGAAGCAGCTTTGCCTGTCTGCATCTTCAAGGCTCCTGCCGGATCCCGAAGACTCCGTGACACAGGACATGGACTTCCAGACATCTCTGACACTGCTCGACATTCCCAGCAAAGCTGAGACCAGTGGTGGACACGAGAGACGTGGGACCGGAAGTCCTGGACATCCTGCATTTTGCAAGCTGCACCTACTTCCCAAGGTATTTGGAAGTTGTGCTTTGGGGTGCTTGAAGCCCCGACCCGAGCCATATTTGCACCAATGCTCAGGTCCCCACACTCCACGAGTGTCCCGTGGGGCCCGCTCCTGCATTTCAGCTAGATGCATCTTCCCGGTACCTTGCCCGTTGGCTAGTGAGCCCCTGGAAGACTTTCTTTGAAATCTAACTTGTTTTCCTGGTTGCTCCAGGCTTGCTCCAACTTCTCCCCAAAAGAGAAGTTCCTTAGACCTTGCTGGTCTGCACCGAAGCCAATCTCGACATCTTGCGTGGATTGCGTTTGCCAAGGCTTGTTGGGTCCAATCCCAATACTGATACCGCAATCAACTAGATCCTTTGTGGGACAGCAAGAATCCAGCTACTGGTCATCATCAACGCCTCCTGGTCCTCGTGGCTGAAGAGACAAGCTTCACCTTTTTACCTGAAATCACCCGACATCGCCTGGTTCCTTCCTAGTTCATTCCTGGTCACTGGCCTCTGACCCAGACTCTGTCCCTTCTGCTTTCAGGTTCTTCAGATCTTCGATCCACCCTTGGATCCATCCGGACACTTTTCCTCTGGTCGCCTGCAGCACTTCTACGCAGCTCTCCATTGGAATCGGCGACGAAACCCGACACGAAAAGACACCTATGCACAGGGCTTCCCGGGGTGAGGTAACTCGAGTACTCCGGTGCTCCTGTGGGTATTGACTCTTCTAGTGTCCTAGTCTAAAAGGTCTCGATCACAGTTCACTCCTTTGTGCCCTTAATCTGTAACTTTGTAACTTGTTTGTTTCCCATAGAAAGTCAATGGTAACCCGCGGCTGTGTTTAGACACTGCACCCGTCTCCCGTGGGCCTCCTGCTTCCTAACCTTTGGTTGTTTAGAGTAGCCCCAGTGATTCCACAGGCCCTAGGCCTGCTTTCTAGTCCTCACGTGGTTCTTATACCACTATTTTAGTATATGGTTTGTGAGGCCCCTAGGGCAAAACGTATACTGTGCAACTTATCATATGCCAATTAAGTTCCTTGTATTGTACTTTTACCTCTGACCTCATAAAGAGCCCAGAGGGGTTGTGTTTAGAATAAATACATATTTATTTGATATATACCTTGTGTGGTGTGCTTTCATTTGGTACTCAAGACAAAGATAAATGGTAAAACATCTTGCTTAACTCGCCTCTAAGTCTTAGCCTGAAGGCTGCTCTCCATGCTACCACTAGGATAGCTTTCTATAAGGTTGACTTTACAACCACCATCAATAAGGGTCGATTTAGACTGGTGCAAGGTGCCCACTAGAACTAGTGGACTTCATATGCCTGGCTAACTTCTCACATTGGTGTGCAGCGTGTGGGATTAGAGCTTGCATTGTTTTGCCAAATAATCTTGAGAATATCATTTGAAAAATCGCATTAAGGTACCTGTAGGTACATATAAATCAAGACTTATAATACATAAGTTCTACTGAACTTAGCAGTTGTAGGTGGTAAGGGCTTAGCACACCCTGGCTACAATGCCTAGTAAGGTTCTAGTTGGAAAAAAAGTAGTGTAGGTAGGTGCACACTCCACACCTCACTAGGCATGGCCTTAAAAGCTGGAGCTAGTGGCTCCATGCCAGATGTCAGCAATTTGAAGAAAACTAAGTATGACACATTCACTTTTCAAGACTTGAGAAGCTTTTGTGTGGCCAGAAAGTTAAGGCAAGGACAGAGTCCAATCACCCATCACCGGATAGAGATTTTAGTGGCAGATGACTTAGCAAAAGCATCAGACACAGGGAATCAAGGTAGTAGGGAGGGGGGCCATCCTTCATCAGAAGAAGATCCTAGTGGGGCGCCTCACCAGGAGAATGATGATGATAATGAGGATGTAGACCAGGATGATAATCATCACCTGGGAGACACAGGACTACCTGGTGGTGGAGAGGGCCACAATGGGCCTTCCTCCATTCACTGAAGTAGGCCTACTGGTGGACCTAGAAGGGGGAGATCCTCATCAGGAGAATCTCACCATTCTGGTTCATCAATGGGGTCCTCTGCCTCTGCTCATAGGAGAAGGAGAAACTCCCCTGCTAGGAGGAGGAGAACTTCTACAGAGAAGAGGGAACATGAAGCAAGGATGACAGAAGCCAAGCTTAGGATCAGAAGGCAAGAACTTGCCCCGGCCAAAGAGACCCTGGCTCTTGAAAGAGAGAGAAAATTAAGTGGGCTAGAGCCCACTGGTGGCAGCAAAATACCTAGTGGTAGGGATAGGTCTCCTGACCATAGAAACCTGAACAAAATTGTCCCTCCCTATCAGATTGGGGATGACATCCACAAGTGGATAACTGATTTGGAGAGGGCCTGTAAAGTACAGCAGGTACCCCAGAGTCAGTGGGCAGCAATTTTGTGGCTCTCCTTTTCAGACAAAGGCAGAGACAAGCTCCTAACTGTTAGAGAAGAGGATGCTGACAACTACAACGTTCTGAAGAGTGCTCTGATAGATGGGTTTGGCTTAACCACTGAGCAGTACAGGTTGCTGTTCAGAGACACCCAGAAGACCCAGACTCAGGAATGGACTGATTTTGTAGATTGTGCTACTAAGGCTCTGGAGGGCTGGTTACTGGGCAGCAAAGTACAAGACTTTACAGGATTGTATAATTTGATTATGAGGGAGCAGATCCTTAATAATTGTCAAAACCGGCTTCTACACCAGCACCTGGTGGACTCTGATCTGACCTCTCCCCAAGAATTTGGAAAGAAGGCAGACAAATGGGTTAGAACCAGGGTTAGGCCTAAGAATCCGGGTGGTGACCAGAAGAAAGATACTACCCAACCACAAGAGAAAGGTGGGGATACATCTAAAGAGAAATCCACAACAGGGCCCCAAAAAATCCTCTGAGGGGGTGGGTCCCAAACTCCTTCCTCTACTGTTAAGAAGCCTTATTGCCATGTGTGTAAGCAACCTGGCCATTGGAAAACTGACAGCAGTTACCCAAAAGCCAACAATGAGGAAAATATTCCTCCAAGTAATACTCCAACACCTCCTGTTACTACTATTAGTAATCCCTCAGGTGATGGGAGTGCCCCTCAAACTTTGGCTGGGTTTACTTGGGGAACTCAGGTGGACTCTGGCCTAACCAGGTCCCCTACTACAGCAACTCTAGTCTGTGATGATGGCATGGGGTTTGCCAACTTCACTGCTTGCCCCAATACCTTGGGCAAGTACAGACAGGAGCCCCACATCAATTGTAAGAAAGCTGTGGCCTATAGGGACACAGGGGCTAGTATCACCATGCTGACAGAGAGACTAGTCCCCTCAGAACAGCTTTTACCTGGGTTTACATACCAGGTGACCAATATTGATGGAGTCAGGTCAGATCATGACATGGCAGTAATAAATCTCAGCTGGGGAGGTGTCACTGGCCCAAAGAGAGTAGCAGTATCTACAAACTTGCCTGTAGATTGTTTACTGGGCAATGATCTTGAGATCTCAGCCTGGGCTGAGATAGAAAAAGAAACCCATTCCAAAATGGTTGGCCACCCTGAAAAGGTTGGTAGGGCTGTGATGGTCAAAGCCCAACCCCAGACATTTGTGTGTGTTGTGAAGCCTGAAACTATAGATCACTCCACTCAGACAGAGAGCACTGGGGAGGAAGAACAGTCTCCCTCCCACCAGACATTAGGTGAAGGTCAGCCTCCTCAGGGAACTGACCCTAACCCTTGTGAAGGAACTGCCCCAGAGGTAGCCAAGCCTGGCCTGACAGAGCCCCTGATGTCAGTGGACCATTTCAAGGTGGTACCCAGTCTGAAGCAGGTAACCTGCCCCTCTCTCCCCTGCCTCAGTCAGCCCAGGGCTGTAGAGGTCATGGTGGCCAGTGGACCCCAAAGGGCCCCCTGTCCAGAACCCCCCCCCCCCCCATCAGTAGATTATGGGCACCCAGTCTAGTAGCCCTAGCCAGGTAAAACTTCCTCAACCCTCTGAGGGATCTCCCTTACCCTTGTGTAGGAACCTTGCCCAGATGGACTCTGTTGGGCACAGGCAAACCAGGGACCCAGTGGCCCCAAACCTGACCTGTCCCTCCAGTGGTCCAACCAAAGGGATCCAGCCTCCAGCAGTAGGCAGCCAGAGGTTGACCCTGAGAGCACAGTGCAAATCAGTCATGGAAAGAAAGGCATGCATGGTCGATAGTGATTGGAGGAAGCTGAGCCGAACCTTAGTAGGGCCTCACTTCAGTACTCCATCCCAGCATCAGCCTTTTACTTTGCCAAAACAAACCGCAGGTAGTGATTCCCTATGGTGGAGACCCTCTGCTACCCCCAGGGTGAGGGATTGCTTAGACGACCATAAGACAGGGGGTAAAAATGCTAATGCTAGGACTTCCTTATATTACCACTTTCAATATAGGCTTGCCTGGACAAGGATAGCCTTATCTCCTTTCATTTGGGGGGGTTGTATAGGAAGGTGGATATCTCGCTATATGGTTACCCCCACTTTTTGCCAGGTGTTTTGCTGGTTTTCGAATTTGTTGGCCTGGGACCCTGCTATTCAGGGCCCCTTTCTATCTGCTTTCTCAATAAAATGGACTCTATGTACTTTAGGTACATACCAGATTAGTTACTGGGTCACCCTTGTGAGTCCCTGTATAGTGTACCATAGGTACCCAGGGCATAGTTACACCCAAGGGCTACTAGGGGCTGCAGCATGTATTGTGCCACCCCTGGTTGGGCCTCCAAACTGATACCACAGGTATGTTCACACAGCCTGGGTAAGGTGGTTTAATCACCCCTTACTTAGATATAGTATATCTATATCTACCTTATATATAGACACATAGTAACCTATAAGTCACTCCTATAGCAGGCCTTAACAATCCTGGAGGCAGAGTGCTTGGTTTTATGTGAGAGGGTGCCCTAGCATGAGCTGAGCCCCTCTGCAGCTTTCGGAACCATCTCCTTATAGCTGTTCTATGATATAGCCATACCATATACTCTTAAGTGCATTATAACTCTTGTGGTTAATGCTAACTTTGGTTTAGCTTTATCAAAACATGTTGTGTAAGGTGTCAAACACTTTGGAATACTACCCCCTGCCAGTCCTGGCGGCGGGGGTAGCATTACATCCTTCTAGAGGTAGAAGACATGTCGTTACAGGTATACCCGGTTAAAGTTAAACAGAGCCTCAGCATCACAAAATAAATGCTGCTGCCACAGACACGAGTCTGACCTCCTGCTGCTGGTCGAAACTCTGGCAGGTGAGGCTTGGACAATAGGTTTCCTGCCCAGGGTAGCAATTTAGTGTATTGGGGCAGGGAGGGCTGCATTCAGTAATGCAATTCCAGACACTGCCTGGGGCACACAAGGTGCTCCATGCATAGCCCGGTTCAAACCAGTTGCTGGAGCGCTCCAGCCCCGCTCCGGCATGAAACTGGACAAAGGGGAAGGGTTGTAACCACACCATCCCGAGGTACACCCATAGTAGGGACCTTTTAGGTAGTCCAGCCCCCAAACTTAGTATAAGTATAGGAGCTGTGTCCATAGGACTTTAGATTACCCTGGATGAAACTTTGAAACATATATCCTGGACCTTTGGCGTTCCATTTCGACTGGAAGACGGAAGACATCTCCCTTGTGGTCAAGGAGTGACCACCTTGTTTAAACAGGCACCAACAGAAACTTTGCTAGTCTGCATTGTCGAGGCTCCCACCGGATCCCGAAGACTCTGCGACACAGGACATGGACTTCCAGACATCTCTGACACTGCTCGACGCTCCCAGCAAAGCTGAGACCCATGGCGGACAGGAGAGATGTGGGACTGGAACTCCCGGACATCCTGCATTTTGCAAGCTGCACCTACTTCCCAAAGTATTTGGAAGTTGTGCTTTGGGGTGCTTGAAGCCCTAAACTCGAGTCATATTTGCACCAACGCTCAGGTCCCCACACTCCACGAGTGTGCCGTGGGGCCCGCTCCTACATTTCAGCTCAATGCGTCTTCCCGGTTCCTTGCCTGTTGGCTAGTGAGCCCCTGGAAGACTTTCTTTGAAATCTAGCTTGCTTTCCTGGTTGCTCCAGGTTTGCTCCAACGTCTGCCCAAAAGAGAAATTCCTCAGACCTTGCTGGTCTGCACTGAAGCCAATCTCAACATCTTGCATGAATTGCGTTTGCCAAGGCTTGTTGGGTTCAATCCAGATACCGACACCACAGTCAACTAGATCCTTTATGGGACAGCTGGAATCCAGCTCCTGGTCATCGTCGACGCCTCCTGTGTCCTCGTGGCTGAAGAGACAAGCTTCACCTTTTCACCTGAAATCACCTGACATCGCCTTGTTCCTTCCTGGTTCATTCCTGGTCACTGGCCTGTGACCCAGACTCTGTCCCTTCTGCTTTCAGGTTATTCAGATCTTCAATCCACCCTTGGATCCAGCTGGACGTTTTTCGTCTGGTCGCCTGCAGCACTTCTTTGCAGCTCTCCATTGGAATCGACGACAAAACCCAACACGAAAAGACACCTATGCACCCGGCTTCCCTGGGTGAGGTAACTCGAGTGCTCCTGTGGGTATTGACTCTCCTAGTGTCATAGTCTAAAAGGGCTCTATCGTAGTTCACTCCTTAAATTAAAACGGGATGCATCTAAATAAAAAAAATTAAGCGTTTTCATTTCATTTTTTAAGGGCATGTAGTGGTCCCTGGGACCACTGCCTGGCCCTAAAAAAATATTTTCCCCTTCATTCGCAAAGGGGAAGGGGTCCCCCAGGATTCCCGGGGGACCCCTTCCCATTTGCGACTGTATTAACACCCCCTTGAAGAGGATGATAAATTGCAAGTGTTTTGCAAGCGCAATTGCGGTGGCAAAACATTTGTACATGGCTTGCGAGTCACTATTAGGAAGGGAACGCCCCTTCCTAATAACGAGTCGCAAAACAATGTTTTGTTGGTCATAAATTATTTGCGCTCACAATATAGTGTTTTAGTATATGGCCAGAGGAAAATTGCATGCACAAACGAGTCACAAACCTGTTTGCGCATGCGATATTCTGTCGTACATCTGGTCCTAAGTGCTGGTGGACAAAGCTTATTTCAGAAGAATGCAGATGGTGCTATTGAATATTGGGGTGCCGAATGCCAAAGCTGCATAGTCTTTTTTTTACTTCATACCTCTTCAGCTGACAACCAGATACTCCATGTTTCTTGATCTCACTCATGTAGGTTGTTTTTCTTGACTGATTTCTTAATTTGTCACTTACTCCTTTTTTACCCCTCTTTTTTTCTCTTTTACACTGGCTTAAAATCTGTTCAGGAACAATAAGTCCTGGTCCCTGAAAAGGGGGGCCCCATATGCAACCACCATCTCAAATTAAAGACAGGAGACACATGATTTTCATTTTCAGATGACATAAAGTAATATCCACACCTGATGCAGATACTTTTTGAAAGAAATTGGGTTATTGGTTGCCGGAGTGGTATTTGGAAACCTATTCAGGCAACAACCACAATCCTATTTTAAAACATTTTGCACTGGGTTAGTGTCACACAAGTGACAGAAACATGAGCAAAATGTTTATATGGCTTGACTTTTCAGCACAAAACTTGTTTTGCACTGGTAAATTGCCTTAAAGTAACACAAGGAGTATAAAGTGCATCTTTACATTACTCTGCATCAAGTGGGCATTCCATGGGTGGCACGTGGGCTTTTCCGTGCAAACATCCATGGTTTTTGATGCAATAGTAGGCAGGATTTTGCACCCAAAAATAATGCCACCTTGAAGCAGGTGCAAACAGGAAAAATGCTTTTGTTTTCCCTAACGTATCCCACTTTCATGTGTGCTTCACAGTACAGCACTCAATCAAAGTGGTAAAGGTTTTTAAGTTAGTTTAAGCATAGTGGGCCTTATGTGAGAGAAAGTGACTCAGCGTGATGCCGCCAGCCATTGTGTTGCGCTGCACTGAATCACTTTCAAAGCACAGAGAAGCCTCATATCCAAAATGATATGATGGATCCCTGTGCTCCCCCCTGCGCAGGTGCACAATTGGCTGACATGCACCCTTGCAGGAAGATTGTTTTTGTGCAGTAAAGACACCTTCCTGCACAAAAACAATCCTCTTTCTATGTGTGCTGCATAATGAAAACATTTCTCCTCGTTGCGCCTCCCTACACCTTCCCTGGGCAGGCGTAGCAGTCTGACACATTCCTGGGTTTATGATTTCTCGTAAATATGGGAAAGTGTCAGGTTCCAAGGGAGCTGCGGGGGAACACCCACTGTAACACCCATGGAATAGCTAATTCACACAAAGTTGTGTGTGAAAAGAGGTCGTATTAACTAGGATATGGAAAGCCACGCAGGGTGTCTTTACGTGTCCTTGTAAACATGGGGCGGCGGCACAAGGGGTTTGTACATTTGCCCAAGTATTTTTTACTGGAAGGCTGCCCTTCCATTATAAAACCCACGTTATACATAACGCAGGCAGCTTTTCACTATGATGCATAAAGTGTGTGCATAGCTCTAGGCTGCCAGATTGTCCTCCTGCGCTTGGAAGAGAACAGATTAGGGCCATATCCCAGTAGATATGATGCTTTTCTGATCTCTTCCTCTAAAGCAATGCAGTGGTGCGTTGTTTCATACTTTTCTAAATCTGGACCTTAATCTTGTCTTGGTGCTGGTTAACCATGAACCCATAAAAGCAGAATCTCTTTGTATGTTTTAGGTTAGGGGACAGCACAGATTTCCACACAAAGAATTTGGCAAATTTGTCTTCAATTCAAAAGGTCTACTATAGAAAGACCTCAATTGTGAGACTCGGAATATATCCTTGCATATCGTAATTAGAATATTGTGACCATTGGAGCATAACTTTGTGACAATTTTGTTTGAAATAAATAAATAAATGGGTTGTTTAAACAGCAGCGGATGGATGCTGTAAAAAATAAAGTCAAACAGGACACTTCACTATGTCAAAAGGGTTGCTACTCTGGCAGTCCCGAAAAATCAGTGTAAGGTTTGAAGATTGGATGCTAGCCAAATCCAAGATGGCTGCCACATTCAAATGAGATTTCTAGTGCCAGACAGCTTCTGCAGCACCTTAGTGGAGCCACTGAACATGTAAACACTAGAAATCATGACATGTATTAAGGTAGGGGTGGTCTGCATCAAGAGACCACTTGCAGAGGAGAACATGATGCAGTGGCGTAACACAGGCCCCAGCAGACCCTGCGGTGAGGGGGCCCCCAAGCTCCAGGTGGCAACCTCAGCACAGCACTCTGGCTGCAGAGCTCCTGATTGAGCCCGGATGGGGCCTCTCAATGAGCCTTGCAGGGAGGCCCCCTCAAGTTTCGTTACGCCAATGACCTGATGCCAATACAAGTGAAACATTCTGGAGCAGTTGGTCCATCTGCGGTGCCGCTGGGGTGCAGACATTCTGCAAATACCACAAAAAATAGCAGGTCGTCATGTTCAAAACTGGTGTATGATCTGTGGTTTAAGCTCAGATCTGCCGGTGTTCAATGCAGTAAGTCCTCTTACAGAGCAAGAACAAGTTAATCCACTCCCACTCCAATATCCCCAATAGGAAATATCGGGACTTTTCAATCAATTCTTTTTTAATTACTTTTTATTCCTCTTTCTCTAAAACAATTACCGATCACAGATAGAAAAATACATAATCACAATAAATAAGTCTATTATCAGTCTTGCATTGATATTACTTTCACCAAGTCCAGATTTCTAATTCTATATTCAAACAGATGAATCCTTTTTTAAATATATTCACAATCTCCCATCTGAAATTCATGGCATCTAAAGTTTCATTCACATTGAAAATAGATCGAAAAGGATAGGTCTTGTAGCTTCCACGTCGTTTTATTCTTTTTTATTCTTTCAAATGATCCGCTTGTCGGACATAATTTGTTTACATACACTGAAAGTATATATTAGATTGAATGGATTTTGCTAGTAGAACACTCAAAATGCGAAAACACTGTGAAGCAGTTAAGTTACAGAAACCAAGCCTACCTGGAGCAAAACAAGATTATTTAAAATTTAGCCAAAAAAAATCCACATTTTATTTAATGAGTCTGTGTGTATTTTTACAAGAGGTCCCTCAATGCCCCACCTATTTAGACAGTAAAAGTAAAATTGGGAAAATATCCCTCTTAAATGTAATTATGGCTTCAGCCCATATCTCACACGAATCCCATCAACATCTGCACACACTTTGAGAGTACAACAAAAAGGTTAAAAAATATATAGGATACTCAGTTTTCATCAGTGCTAGCACTGGATTTAAAGGCACCATTACACCCTTCTGACAGTAAGGACAATACAGGTTGAAGTTCAGTTATGCTGGAAGCATCTCAGATGTATCTGGTGCAGGGTGCATGACACAACAAGGGCAGTTGACAGGTGCCGACAATACAGACTGCCGGCACTCCGCACCGAGGGATGGCCTAAATCTAGACTTTGCAGCAGAAGCAGAAACCTGCCTTCCTGCACAACTTGGCCTATGGGTCTGGTTGGCAGTAAAGACAAGGTCAAGGAAGCAGACCATTTGTCATAGTGATGTCAAATCTCCAAATTTGCTGTTGATTCCTCATACAAATCATTGGCAATGTGAACCTTGTGCTGTGGATGACACTGTACAGCAACCACGGGTGATCTTAATTTTAGGTGGATTGCATTAAGGTAGTCAGAGAGATAGTGAAATGACTATTTAGGACATTAAACCAGCCTCACAAGTGCGACTACAGTGAAAGAGGGGTGTTTCCACATGTTGTGCTCTGATGCTTTAGAAAAATGATATTAAACAAAAAAATCAATTCGTTTTCCAAAGGGGGCTATTGTTCAAATATTATACATTTCTTGAATTGGATTTGCGGTATTTCCACATGTTAAATTGGGGGTTATATTAAATTATCCAGTAACACAATGTCCACCTCCTGGTTGAGATGTACATGTACAGTTCAGTAAATGGATACCAATCATGCTTGGAAATACCAATAATATGCAATACTACCATACAGTCTCTAATGACAGTTGCTGCTCATTTTTATTGCTAGAGAGTAGGCCCTGCTGAGAATTATTGATGAGCCCATCAGACGTACAATCAATATGCTGAACAGTCATAAAACAATGTATTATTTTTATGGCCCTTGATGAGCAGGTTTGGTATTGTTGTTCAATATGTAGCAGGGCATCTGAGAAGAGTTAGTGCTACCACTTACTAGCAGATTCACACTGCTGTGACGTGTTGTTTGTGTCCATTGTAGGTGTGTCCATCACAGGTAAAGAAGCTCCGCAAAGAAGTGGTGGTAGTCTCCATAACTGGTGCAGAAGTCCTGGCGAGACGTATTGGTACTGCCCACTGATACTATATCAGCCCTGCTGAGAGGTGCCCCTAGTTTCCATCAGTAATGCAGTCTACTGACAAGCAATGGTATTGTCAATCACCGAGAGCTGGTAACGTCCAGTAGTAAAATGACAGCACTGCTAAAGAGTGATATCATGGCCCATTACTAAGGCAACAACAGGTAAATTCATAGGCTCATGAATTACAGTTTACATTGTCTGCAGGAAATAATATTAAGCTATATGAATGGCATAAAAAATGGATAGCTGGTGCCTTGAATTAAATTCTGATTGAAGTGCATACCTGACTGAATAGAGTCATGCAAGATACCGGCATAAGACTGGTTCATACAGAATATCTTGAGGAAAGACAGCTACTTCTGTTCATACCACTTTCCTGTCAATGTCTTGCATTACATTTTTTACATGAGATATGCCTTCACATGAGAATATCACGCATTATACAAGCACACTACATTTCACACTATTTTCAGATTGTCATAGAAGTTTTCAGATATTTTGCAAACTTTTGCAGACATTTTCATAGATTTATCCTGCACAAAGCAATTTTCTCAAGAACAACGTGACATAAAATTACACACTGCAAAATATCATATTATTCAAAGTTTGCACATATCGCAGTTTTTGTCAGACTAGTAGGAAGCAGTGGTTAAATGTTTAAGTAATCTCAAAATCTGAATTAGGGTAGGAACCAACACATTGTAAGCCCCTTGGACCTTATTCTCTCTTCTATGAAACCTCTAGTTTTCTATTTTGTGCAAATCACACATTTGTTTTAAATGTTAGTGTTACAATATAAACTTATATTACACACGTTTAAATAGTTAAGAGAAAGTGTGAAATTAAGGAACGTTTCTCCTTCCATTAAAACAATTTGTTCTGAATTGCAGTTGTTGGCTCAAGATGAGAGTGCAAATGGATACATTTGGAAAATCACTGCAATTTGTCAACTATTGTATTAAAAAAAAGAAGAGAATAAGGTATTTGTTTTGTAACTAAGGTGAGTTTGAAATGGTATGGAATCTAGAACATAAATTATATCTCAGAGATATTTTCTCCAGATCATCTCTTCACTGCTTCCGAAGTCTGAAAATCTTAGCCATAGCTTGCTTTAATTTACTGTTTCGGCAAATCAAGATGATGGATTGGGCAAGGGCAGAAAGGGCAGCCGAGATCTCAAAAACACATTCTGACCAATACATGGGTAAAGAAAGTGCAACACATTCAGCCAATAAATATGAAGCACAGACCAGTAGGAGGGATCCCACCATTTTGGCTGCACCAAAATGAGAATCCAGGCGTGGTTGACTGAATGCCGACGAGTTCTCCTTCATCTGCCGAACATGTCTGCAGAGGGACGTGAGGATGAGTGTGATGGAAGCAATTTCAAGAAGAAGAGGCAAACAGAATCCAAAAACATTTCCTAATATATTAGAAAGTGTAAATGTCATTCCACCACCGATGAGAGTAGCATTAGATGTAAGATTGGCTGATGTTTTCAAATAGGACCCTCCATATAAATCCCAGTAGAAGGATGTAATGAAAGCCAGGGAACCTACCACTAAAATTAGAAGCACCCAAGGCATGTATTTAGAAATTCTCAGTTTTAATCGGAAGAAGAGGCGGTGATTGAAGTCCACAATCTTCATGCAGTAGAAGACACAGAGACAAGATGTAAGCCAACAGCTTGAGACGCTGGTCCATGCTAGAAGTAGAATTATGATGGGATTCATGGAATTTAAATTGAAAATCTCCATTGATGACGCAGAAACAGAAATGTTTCCTATGTGGATACCGTGAAAACAAAAGCATGAGATCCCTTGTACCACTAAGATCAGATCACAGGTGTTCAGGCATCTGCCTTTAGCCAGGTCTGGAAGATTAATTACCACAATGAAGCCACTGGTGAGTATTCCAAACACATCCAGTACTAACATGAGAATCACAAAGAAAGTGTTAAGTGCAGGCTCCATTTGCTGTCTTCTTTCTAGCTCACTTGAGGAAACGAGAAACACCTGTGCAGCTTTGCCAAAAGTGATCACTGAATGTCAGGTGCAGAGATGTTTTCGATCCCCCTCCCCACCGGCAGCTGCCCCTGGTTTTAGTTACAGCTGCCGTCATCCTCGTCAAAGCTTAGATTTGGATTTAGGACAGATGCAAATATCTTAAGCGCAAATCACCCACCACTCGTTTTTACACCTGTGTTGCAAATGTCGAATATTTTATGTATGTTTAAGACAGGAGATCCCACCTTCCTAATGAAAATGTGGTTTGTTTACCCATAAAAGCTTAGGACTCCTTGACCCAAGTTTTTATGTTTTATTTTATTTTTGGAGTTTTGTACAGATTCAAAGTACTGCTTGAAATAATTTAGGCAAAGGAATGTATTTTCAAAATATCTACAGGTTAGGCTCAGGCTGAAGATAGATGCAGAGCATTCCAGTGCCAGGCTGCTACAGAGAAGGCCCTTTCAATAACAGTCAGGATTATGGCCTAAGGCACCTGCAGAAATCATTAATTAGAGGTTCGAAAAAAATAATTATGACTGTAGACAGAAAATCTGGTACACAATGGGGAATATTGTGGGGTGTGCCCCAGACAACTGCATTTAAACAATGTATGCTGCTTCATTGGGAGCCAGTGCCAGCTGGCTTGCAATAATCCAAGCACAATGAAATAAAGGCAATGGTAATCTGGACTTTCCGGGGTACCATAAAAAGATAGAGCATATTCTTCAGAGAATAGAGTTGAGACGGAAGTACTTTATCAGTGATGACATTTGATTTGATCTAATCAATTAACTAGTGACTCTAATGCCCAAATGTTTATAGTTGGCAGTAGAGCAAGTTGAGGAGCTCAGGATGTCTGTCCAGAAAAGGCAGATCCCAATTAGATGTTGGAATGCATAGAGAGAGAATGTTGGTCTTCTCTCTATTCAGTTTAAGCTCATTGGCAGATATCAAGGGCCAGGTTTGTTAAGGAGTTGCATGGTCCTTGCGTCACACAAGGTGATTCAATGCAGGGCAATTTCTTATTTCAGGTTCACAAATCCACGCAAGAGGTGATGGGTTTGTAAAGAAATATAATTCCACGCAGTTGCTTGAGTTGTGTTACATTTCGAGCTGGGAGGCATTCCAGGGGTGGAGCATGGATTCCCAATGCATCCGTCCATGCATTAGATACAGTTCCAGATTTATAAAAGTTCAGAGACCTGGTATTTCATCAAATTGTTATGCCTCCCAGACCATATCGTAACAAGGAGAAAAATCTGTTTTCTTCACGTTATTTCCTCTTTCCAAACAAGATGCATTCGGCATCATACATAGAAAGAGAAAAATGCCTCTTTGGATTGTTTATGTGCCTTCCTGCATAAAAACTATCCTCCCGTAATGAAGAATCCCTTGCATTGTGGGGCAATGGTGCCTGTGTATGTGCAGCATACGCAAGCCAGTGCAAAAGGGAGAGGAAATGCTCCATATCTTTGTTAATGTGGAGAATTTCTGCTCTCTTCCCATCACACAAAGCATTGTAGCAAGTCCCCTTGCTGTGCTGCATTGCCTTTGCCTCCTAGTGATGGATCTTGGTGATTCAACCCTATATCTATATGGCAGAGTGATGCTCATTGCCTTTAATCCAAATAAATAACCTGAGTATCATCAGAATATAAAAGTACCCCAAAACCAAAGATTTCAGTGAGATAGATGTCATGGTTCATTTAAAAAGTAATGGAGAGCCAAGCGAGACCTGAAGAACACCACGCAAACAAGGACTGGAGAAAGAAGTAAAAGGGGAAAGAACAATTCCATATGACCGGTTGGAATGGAAGTCAGAAAACCAGGCAAAAGCACACCTGAACAAATCTTTCAGTCTAATTAAACAAATAGAGCAGTTTATAGTTTAAAATGTTGCAGATAAATACAAAAACAACAAGGTTATGGATGTAATGATTGAATTAAACTCAGCCTCTGGAAATTGCTTGAGGTGGCATTCCAATCAATTGTTTCTTGCCCACCATGTAACTCAGTTTGGACCTAGCCACATCCAAATCACTCTTTACCCTTCT
Organism: Lissotriton vulgaris; assembly: GCF_964263255.1. Classification (NCBI taxonomy): domain Eukaryota; kingdom Metazoa; phylum Chordata; class Amphibia; order Caudata; family Salamandridae; genus Lissotriton; species Lissotriton vulgaris. Next base: position 120,245 of record NW_028253588.1, on the reverse strand, counting down.
CTTCATGGGAACAGTCAAGCCTGAACTGCCAGGCCATCTCTTCCCTGTGTTATCTTTGACAATGAGTGCAGAGGCAGTTTTATGCACATTAATATTCCAGAGGTATAGCCATAGGGGTGCCTCCAGTGGCAACTTTCAACATAAGCACAACATGTTGAGATGATGGGCGTACATATGTGCTTGTGGATTGTCTCTTGGATGGGCAGGAAGTTTTGTATTTTTATTGTATATGCTTTACATGTAGAGGACAATCTTTACAAACAAATTCTAAAAGCATTGTACTTCTGTTGGGGAATGACTACAATGTGGGCAGGAGACATGAAATGTACAGTAGATTATATTGGGGAGAAATACCTTCCCCACCTTGTAGGAAACTGGATTTGTGTTGTAGTATCCCCCCCACACACACACTTTTTGCCCCCTTTTTAGCTAGTAGATGCGGGTTTATAACTCTGACAGTGCACTGAGAATTGTTAGCCAGACCTTAGTGCTTTTTCCTTAAAACAAGGTGATATCTAATTGTAACACAATTGGCAAAGGACATTAATACCCCTGTGAGTCCCTGGTAAATGATACCCCTATTACCCAGGGCATGGGTATTAAAGAGGATCCCTAATGGCTGTAGCTTTTTTTATGCCACCCTAAGAGACCCACATACCAATTTCAAACAGACTGCCATTGTAGGCTGTTTGACATGGTGCATACCTGAGTGAAATAAGCATTTGCAATGCAATAGGTCTAGTATTTATGCAAATTTGAGCTATTGACATTGCAAATGACAATGCCTTTTTTTTTGTTTTCGTTTTTAAAACATAAATAAAAGGCGTTGTCATTTGCAATGTCTATAGCTCAAACTTGCATAAATGCGAGACCTATTGCATTGCAAATTTCTGTTCTAAACAGATGTCCCAGCCCACTCTTGTTGAGTAAACTGGCAGGGAACCTTAATTAAACTGATGGTAAGAACCTCCCAAAGTACTAATTGAGATCTAGATTCAGATTTGAATATCATAGTCTGGCTTCCTCTTTCAAGACTATATGCCTTGCTGCCAGTGTATGTAAATGTTAGCGTATGCAAACATAAAATGATCAAATGATATAGTTTCATTACACAGTGTAGAAGCAATCCATGCCATCTAGTGTAGTGGTCGAGCGCAAGGGTATGAACAATTGATGTGCATGTAGAGTGTAAATACCTCCTTGTTCTTAATTTTGCATCCAATTCCGAAGAGATAGGCTTGCTTTGAATACCTTGGGCTTTGAGGATTTCAGGCCTCGTGCACTTGGATATAAGATTTGTACTCCATCTAACAGAGCACTTAGAATCCCTCAAGGGACTATGAGGTGGCAATATCAACCAGGCATCTCTGCAACTAGCATGGCTGCCGAGTTGATCCCGATCCCAATATTTTACACAACATTGGTAAGAGGCCCCAGATGGAGCATTTTTAAACTATGAGCCTCTGCTAGGGAGTGGTCGGTGTATTTAGCCAATATCAAGATTTGTAGTTGCTCAAAAGAGCTGTGAGATAAAGATTCTGTGAATCAGAGTACCTCAAATCAAGAGCCATTGTGTAATCTTTCTTTGGGGCACCAAGGGCCTAGTCAGCATATTTCAAAACACCTGAGAACTTTGCTTTTGATGACATATGTTTGCCAAACATGTTATTGCTGATATTTATTTGAACTTTCATTGTGCAGAACTTTGATATGTTCATGTGGTGTGCGTTTTTATAACAAGTGTTGGCAAAGCCAATTAGTTTAGCCTTTGCAAGTTGGTGTGGTAGTTCATTATCTTAGTTTTTTTTATTTGAAGTGTATGTCACAAAAATAAAAAGAAGTACAAAAAATAGTCTCTAAGTGGTTGCCATGTGTTTACAATTAAAACTTTGGAAAAAACGTATTCCACATAATGTTATTACAACAGTACTGATGCCTCCATGCAGGTAGGTGTTCTTAGAACATGTAAAGAATCTTTTTTAGTAATAATGCATATTACAGGAAAATGTGATTCTTATTGGAACTAAGAAAAGGTACTATTGGCTTTGATTTACCGTAACCTAAAGACCTAGTTTAAACACTCATGGGTAACTACAAAAATAACAAAAGATAAAAAATGGAAAGGTGAAAATACATTGGCAAACTAAAGTATTGGCCCACCAGCTCAAAATCTTCTAGATATTTTATACAACTACTCTAAGGAAAATTTTCTAATCCCGAATACAAACAAAACTAAAGTGGTTGCATTTTCGAAAAAGAAAAAAGGTGTGAGGTACCAATGGAAGCTAGGCGGAGAGAGGTTAGAGCAGGTAAAGGAATACACCTATCTTGGTAGAATTTTCTCACACAACATGAGTAACATCAAACAAATTAATCATTTAAAAAGGAAAAGTGATTTACATGCTGGGGCCATGTCACGCCTGTACACGGCCACTGGAAATAGGCATTTTTCTGCATTAATAAAAATCTACAGAGCTAAGATTCCCCTGGTTCTATCATATGCCTCGGAATGTATTCCCTTAAAACAATGGACCTATATGGACTTAAACAAAGGCAAAATACTAAAAAAACTACTGAAAGTTTCTACTTCTACACCAGTACAGGCGCTAAGACTGGAATGTACTATCAGCAGCGCATATGCCACAGCCGTAGCAAGTATCATCAGGTGGGCCTATAACCTTCTCCATTCAAAAGAAGGTACTTTACGATGTCTGTTAAAAATCGAGACATTCAATAAAGATTCCACCCATCTTATCTTTTCCAAAAATATGAGAGAGGCGTTTCAGCTAGCAAAAGTCAGCTTAGAAATTTTGTCATCATGGACACCTGCACAACTCAAACTTTTCCTAAAAAACTTTACCCCCAAATTGAGTTATGAGCTTGATCACTTACATTGTACTAAACTATCTGTGTACAAGACTTATGCTGACTCTCAGGAATATAAGCAAGAACAGCCGTATTTGGAATATACTCTCACACACGGCGCAAGGCGCGCAATCATGATGTTGCGTTTGGGTATACTTCCCGTATTAACCTTTACCTCCTCTTGGAGACTAGACAATTTTTCGCTATGTACCCTTTGTCAGGGGGGCAAACAGAATCTTGAGCACCTTCTTTTTATATGCCCAAACAACAAAGTCGTAAATGCAAGGTTAACATGTCTTGAGCCCATCTATCGGTCCTGTAAGATTGTCAATACAAAAGATTTTTTACCTTTATGTAAAATGCCACCTAATGAATATGTTTGCTATAGAAATTTTAAGTTTTTGAAAATTTCACTGAAAATGTATTAATTTGTATGAAAAACCAAATGTATATTTTAATCAAATTTGTGGTCCTCAAAAGAGTACCGAAACAAAATATTTTTTTTTTTTTTTGACTTGATAAAGGTATAGTTAGGATATCGGTTAAAAAATTTAGTATTGGCCCACCAGCTTTAGCACTGATGTCCAATTTCTTAAAGGCGGATGTGCAGATGCCATCACACGTGATGATTTAAATGGACTGACCTAGTGCCCCATACTGTATACTGTGGAGGGTGTAAGCAAAATGTGAATGACAATTGAACACACCAGAAGAGGAAGAAGGCTGACCGAAAGTCCTTGTGTATATGTGAGCATGTAGATGTATTTTTATTACATGACGCTGTTGAACCAGCTTTGCAGTCACCAGACCTAAAAAGGGCCTGTATTGAAACTGAGCTTACACTTGACCTAGCTCCTGTTTACTAGCTAAGGTATTATAAATAACTGTTGCAGAGAAGTATCTGGGAATTTCCGTCTTGCTTCAGGTGTACTCGTTTAGTTGACATCCAGAGAAACATCACTAATAGCAGCTGGTGCAGTTTTTCCCATTGCGTTCCATAAGACACACATCGATAAACACACGTGGATTGTGTTAGGCTGATCCTGCCAGGAGGGCCTCAGGCTTTGTGGCATCAGCTTCAAACTATGGCAAGTGGCAGGTCCAAATCTCTGGAGAGGTACTGCTGCTCAATGACAGACACTAGCCCCATCCCATGAAGCTCCTCATCGGGCTGGTGCACCTGCGGGTCTTTGGCAGTAAATAGTTAGAACAAGATGGGGAATTGCTTGTGATTCATTCTGCAGACTCCCAGTCTCCTGTTTCCGGAAGGAACGTTCATACAACATATTAATCAAGCATAGGCACAGCAAGAGTGTCATGGGCTCTTGTGCAAGCAAGCTGAATTGGCCCTCCTGATTCTATTTTTCGTAGTAAAAGAGAGCCATAATAGTGATGGAGGGACCCCAGACGTTCCTCGGCCCCGGTGCTGAGTGAATTGCGGCTCTGGTTATAGCGAAGCCCCTTTAGTTTAGCTTGCAGAATTTTCCTCCCTCTCTAAGAGCCCTTGTGCCTGCCCAGTCCGAGTCAACGGCGGAATCTGTAAGAGCATTTAGACCGTTTTCATATAATGAATAGAAAATGACAGCATCCTCCAGGCTGCCCAGTTTCATGGAGTACTTGTCCCCATTATTTGTTTTCTTTCTCTTGAACGGTTTAAGAACCATGTGCCTTTTGTAGTGACCTGTAGAGGGCCCGGTCAGTGGGCACACGTGCTGACAACAAGGCGACCAATACACACGGTGAGAGCAGGGTTGCCAAGCTGTAGCTCCAAAGAAAATGGTTGACAGTGAGACCCATAGCATCAGGCAGCTGGGTGACTCTGAGGGCATTGGAAACTAGAGACACATTTTGAGTTTTTTAACCAAGGGTGCATGCACCAGCTGTCAGCACGCAACTATAAGTAGTGTCTGCTGAGACTGTTGAGACCAACAGCAAAATGGCTAAATAGCTGGCAGCTGGATCTCCAGGTAGGGCAGCATCGGAAAAGGTGGTGGTTGAGACCTGTGGCAGCGAGCACCGCCTCTATAGGCATGCGACAAGATGGTACTGTACTCTGAGGAGCAGTGGTAACTCACAGACCTGCTGACAGTGGGGGTAACAGGGTACCAGTACTAGAATCTGCAGAGACCGTGTTTGAGGCTGCTACCTATGGGTGCACTCCCTGCCACACCCAGTAACTGGCACACCTGCTGCCAGCAAGGCCACCAGGTAGAACCTACCTGCGGAAACCGTGTCTGAGAGTGAGACATGTGACAGGGGGCCGTAAAGGTAGTGCCGTAGTCTGTGGAGACAGGGGATGTGGCCAGCTGCGGTGTGCCCGACATCTGCACACGCGCCCCCCCCCGGCCTCTGCTGTTGTTTCCGGCCTCTGGCCACCTTGGCCTCCTAGCACGCCTTGTATTTTTGGAAACAAGTAAAAATATCCTGCTAGGAATGATTATTGGAGGACTGCTGTCAGGTTTTCCTGACACGGGGCAGCGGCGCGCGTACTGGAGGACGCATCCGGCCCTCAGACTGCAGGCGTCAGGTGTGAGGTGGGAAGGGGCAGCGCGCAGTGCTGGGGTACTCTGCCGCCTTCTGGAGCTCCCCCTGAGGACGGGGAGCAGGGGTGAATGACTGGATGGAACCGCTGCTGGTGTCTGTGAGGCAGTTCCGAGGACTCCGGGGCATCACACGGCTCTCTCAAGGCACCTCAGCCCTTGCCTGCAGCTGCACACCCTAATAGACTAACACGGATGTGCTATGCGCCTTGTTCCCAAGGAGCAGGGTGCAATTACATTTCTAGAAAGACAGCTTGCACTGCTAATGTACTTTAGTCATAAAGTGCACTTGCCCCTACTTTCCCAGTTAACAGACGAGCCCCTTTGCAAGTGCACCTCCGTTCTGAAGCAGCGTCTTTTGCTGTAGTTGTTATAGGCGACCAGATTGCTTAACCAGTTCTGCAATCCTAGCGTAACTCTTTCGAGTCCAGTACTGAGGACCCAAAAGAGACTGTTCTGCCAGTGTACCTCATTTCAAATAGGCTCCCTTTCCTGTTACTAAAGGAACAGCACAAGGCGTTATTCACTGGATTGAGTCTAAGGGGGGCTTGGGGGCGGCGGCCGACCGCAGGGAGGTCCCCCCCTCGGGCAGTATGTGAGGGGTGGGGGGAGAAAGTTTGCAGATTGCAAGGCGGGCTTTTTAATTGTTTCATGTAGCCCAAAAGGAGCCCAAGCATAAATGCTTTGGGCTCCTTTCCCCAGCCACCTTTTTATGTTCAGTGACCTGGTGGCTGGGAGCGTAGGCAGCTACATTTTAGTAGTGTCTATATTGTCAGGTTTAGTGGTTTTTATTGCTTTCAATTTAGTGATGGCGGCCGAGGATTATCGTGTGCTTGAAGCCATCAGACTTCTTAGCGAGGCTGGAAGGATGGATTTGGTTGTGGGGACGTGGCTGGGCTGTGGTAGCCTGCGCGACAGTCCTCCGCCCGAGTAGCAGCTGCCGTGGCTCCCTGTATGTCCCCCAAGCGACCCAGGATTGAGTGAAAGGGGCCTCCCGCGCCTTAAAAAGGCGGCCCGGCTGAAAAAGCGCGTTTCGCTGTGGCGCTTAGGTATGGTGCGATGTGCACGTTGGAGCGGGAGGGCGGTGGAGGGCCCCTTTGAGGAGGCGCTATGGTTGTGGAACTACCGGAGCTGCTTTTCGCACCGGCAGTTCGTGACAGGGCACTGTCGGCTCCTGTGCCTCGAGGGAAGCACGGTGGAGGGCGGGGCAGCAAGAGGCTTTCTTCCTCGTTGGCCACTGCCCCGGTTATAGACACTGCGCTGGGAGGGTAGGGGTTTGAGAGTTTCTTCTGCCGCTTGCGAGCGGGAGAAGAATGTCGGGCCAACGGGGGGGAGCAGTACAGGGACCTCATTCCCCCCTCAGGTTTTGTGTACCAAGGAGTTTGCGTGGTGCAGGAGGGGAGGGGGGCTGGGATGAGCACTCCTGTGCGGGCTGCTTCTGTCGTGGTGTCACACGGTATGGCGCTTGTTAGCAGGGACATTCAGGATGCATTGATGTATGAGGCAGAGGGAGAGAGGGTTTCCTTGAACCCCCTCCTTTTTTCACCTCCTTATTCTAATAGGGGTGATGTGGCCTCGGTAGCTAGCAGCTCATTGGGGGAAGGGGAGTGAGCTCAGGAGGGTGGGTGGGGTAGTTCTCATGCGCAAGAGGTTGAGTAAAATACAGGGATCTTGCCATCCCCCCTATTTGGTTTTCAGAGATGTTTTTTTTCTGGGTGCACAGGTAGTATGAAGCGGGTGGATGCAGCAGAGGTGGGGGAGAGGGAGCAGGATGGGGGGGAGATCCTGGCAGGGTTTGAATATTTTTCCATCTTAGGCAGAAGGGGTGCGTGAATCTGGTGCGGAAGAGGGTGGGGCAATTTATGGTTTACATCGGCACGTTTCGGTTAGGGGTCTTTGGCAGGTCTTGTGGGGGACAGGGGCAGGTCAACAAAGGTTTTTCCATGTGCAGGTGGCAAGGAGAGTGGGGGCCAGGTTCTTCGGTCATCGGCTGCGACGGTGAAAGCAATGTTGGAATGGAGTAGTGAAGGGGAAGGGGGGAATCTTCCCGCTCTATCTCCCCCCTCTAACGCTCCCAGGGTAAGTATTGGGGGAGCAGGACATGTAGGGCAGGGTAGGGGTTTATGGTCGGGGGAGGGTGTTTCGGATAGGTGTGAGCACGGGCGGTTTTTAGGTTTGAGGGACCTAGCACATCAGTCCAAACTTTTTTCTCCACAGGGCAGCATCTGTTACGGAGCAGCAGACTCAGAAGGGTGAAGTGTGGTCCAGTGGCGCCGAGGAGAAGGGAGGGTGGAGCCGGGCACAGCAGATTCCGAACCGTCTGGGGTGCCCGGCACCGCCAGGATACGAAGGTCCGGCACGACCTCGCTGGCCCCAACTATAGCTCGGTCATGACAGCCAGAATGGACAGCGGATGGAGAATCTAGGTGTGGTCAACGTTTGGAGGAGTATCAGAGAGTACAGTCGGCTCCCCCGCCAGGTGTACAGAAAGGGGCCGTTAGGGCCGTTACAGGTCAACAAGGGTCTGGTAAGGCCTGTGGTATTGTGTGGGTGTTGGGCCCTTCACAGATGGAGGAGGCGTTGGTGCTGGACTATAATGAGGATAGCCCTGAGGAAGGGGAACTGCGTGATAATGAGGATGGGGGGCCATCTCATGTTTCTCATAGTTTTTAGCAGGCACCAGAAGTGGTGCAGACCAGGAGGCCGGTGGTGTTTGGACCCAGAGGAGAGCACGGCCCCGCGGTGAGGGCTCCTCGGATGGTGGACAACGCAGAACAAGTGTCATGGTGGTCAGCGCCCAGCCGGGCCCCCTTGTTAGAGCCAGGTGAGATTGGTGAACCACGGGCCGAACCGAAAATGGTGTCATTTTCAAATACATGGACGTTATTAGGAAGGCTCAGATCACCAGTAGTGGTTTCACATGGGCTCAATACGATGAGGAGTTCCGGGCTCGTACGGCTTGGGACCCGGAGGCAAAGTGGGGAGAGTTGGATACTGAATTGTGGCAAGACACGATGGGGGCACCAGCTGGGGGTAAGACTATATTCACAGCTAGTGGGTTACTGTTAGGATACCGGCCCTTTCAGGGAAAGCCCACCCGGGGAGGGGTGGGGAGCGCAACAGCAGCACAAACAGGGTCTGGTGCATGCTGGGACTTTAATAAGGGCATGTGCACAAGGGAATATTGTAGGTTTCGGCATCAGTGTTCACAATGTCGTAAGAAACATCCCTTGATCAAGTGTTGGGGGGTTAAGACTCCAGGCAGCCATCAGTGGCAACAGCCAAGTGCCAGCACGCCAGGCCCCTCTCAGCAATTCCAAAGTGCTAGAGGAGGTAAGAGTACCCAAGGGGCTGGGCCCAAAGGCTCCTACTCCGGTTACGATAGTACAATTGACAGAAGGCCTGAGGGAGTATGGGGATGTGAGGGCGAAAAGGGTGCTATTGGAAGGTTTTCAGGAGGGGTTTCGGCTAGGTTACAATGGGCCGCGGCTGCGGCGATGGTTAAAGAATTTGAAATCGGCTGAGGAACATAAGGCAGTTGTGCAAGAAAAATTGAACAAGGAGGTTCAAGAAGGGAGGATGGCAGGGTCATTTGAGGATTGGCCATTGGAGGACTTGATTATTTCCCCGATTGGGGTAGTCCCCAAGAAGGAGGTGGGACAGTACAGATTAATCCAACACCTATCATGGCCAGAGGGGTCTTCAGTCAACGATTTTATTGATGAGGAGGCATCCTCAGTTTCATATTCCTCAGTTGGTAGTGACCGCGGGCGCAACTGCAAAGATGGCAAAATGCGATATAAAATCAGCGTTTAGATTGCTTCAAGTCCATCCAGATGATTGGAATCTCCTGGGGATCCATTTCGATGGTAAATGGTACGTGGACAAAGCATTGCTGATGGGTTGTTCGATGTCTTGTGCTATGTTTGAATGTTTCAGCACCTTCTTGCAGTGGTATTTTACACAACCCACTGCTCATCATTTGGTAACATACTATTTGGACAATTTCTTTTTCGTTGTTTCCCCGGGCTCCATGGAGAGCCAGGCAGCCCTGGACCCGTTCCAAGAGCTCATGGAGTAATTGGGGGTGCCGTTGGCACCAGAGAGGACAATGGGTCCATGTGCGACCATGTCTTTTCTGGGAATTGAGAATGACTCAGAGGCAATGCAGACTCGCTTGCCAGTGGAAAAGAAAGTGAAGATGTTGGAGCTCCTGGATGTAATGCTATCGAAACAGAAAGTGACGGTGAAGGATGTACCTTTCCTACTGGGCCATCTTAACTTTGAATGTAGGGTGGTCAGGGTAGGGAGGACCTTTTGTGTACCCTTTGAGACGTGCACTGTCAGGACATCATTTGCCTCACCACCATGTCTGTTTGTCAGCGGGGGTTAAGGACGATCTATGTATGTGGACAGTATTTTTACACTCTTTCAATGGAGTTCCTTTAGCCAGGGAGGAGGACTTCCAGTGGGATGTACAGATCTTTTCGGATGCAGCGGGCAGTGACGGTTTTGGTCTTTACTGGCAGGGCAGGTGGTGTGCAGAGAAGTGGCCGGCTCAATAGAAGGAGGGTGGGAGGAGCATAGCCTTTTTGGAACTCTTTCCGGTGCTGGTGGCCTTGACACTGTGGGGGGAAGATTTAGCACATAAGAAGGTTCTGTTTCGGATTGACAATGTGGAAGTGGTGGAAAATATCAATAGGCAGTCGGCGAGAGATGAACAGATTTTGAAATTGCTGCAGGTTTGTTTAGGACGATGAAAAGAGATTTAACACTTTTAAAAGAGCAGTGGTCAGGTTGCCATGTTTGTGAACAGGATGTGGAGGGGTGCGCATAATCCTATAGCGATTGACAGGGTGCGCAAGAAGGTAAACCTAGAGATTTCCAGATTTTGTAGGAGCTTGGGTTTTGGGAGAGTGATTCAGAGAGACATTGGTTTTGATGCGGTTGAGTTTTTTAGGAGTGACGGGGTACACTTGTCCAGGATGGGAATGGACCTGTATCTTCTGGAGTTTAGAGAGGAGCTGTCTAGGTGTCTGAAGTTGAAGGAATATGTCAGCTAGGCTACACACTGATACAAAAATTTCTGTTAGGTTGTGGGCAGAAAGGGGGGTAGTTCCCCCCCCCCCGGCTTTCTGGGTGGCGGGGGTTAGTTGTATTTTGCCAGGATTGGCAGCATTTTTGTTGTTCATTTACGTAGTTGTGTCATCGACAGGATAAGTTGAGCGGGTTAAGTTGTTGGGGTGGTTGCATAGGTTGGGGGATCAAAAGTTGTCAAGGGGCAGTCAGGGGAGTTTGCGTAACAGATTGTTTGAATTGTTAGGTTTAGACGATTATGCAGGGATTTGCATTGTTTGTATTTTGTAATGATGTAATGTATGGGTAGGGGTCGGGGTCAAAGAAAATTTACGGGCGGGGAGTTGGGGTTAAGGAAGTGTTTTATTTAGTGAGGTTTAGTTTTGTAAGGCATTGACCGAGGTTTTATAATTGTTATGTGCACCCCTCCCTCCCAAGACCATACCCGGCTGTCAGTGCTTCTCAGCACCACCTATGCAGCACACTCTGTTTTGTCTTAGCTCAACTGATTTATATAGTCGGGTATCTATATACCTGTCTTGCATGCAGCGATCAGCTCCGAGGGACTATCACTAAGTATGGGTGAATTTTGCGGATCTGCGGTCCGCGAATTCTCCCTAAATCGCAAAAAAATCCGCGAATTTGAAGATTTCCCCACGAAATCGCGGATTTGTTTGCGATTTGCACCATACTTAACTGAAGTACTTGCTAGTGGCTAATCAGTAAGTGCTACCTCGTTGGGTAAATGTATAGTGCTTTTCCTACACTGCAGCTGTGTAAAGGGCCAGATGATTTGTCCCCAGTGACCATGAGTGCCTGTAACTTTGCCACCGCGCCAAAAGGCGCTGAGGTCCCTTGGTTGAGCTGTCCATAATAGTGGGGAAAGGGCGGGAAGACGTTTCATACCGCTAGTGTGTGGTGTGCGGGGCCAAACCGGAGGGGCCTATGCGTGTTCACATGCCTCTTGTGTATGAAGGGTCAGTGTGCCAGCAGGGCATCATAAGAGGAGAAAGCAGCCTCCTGGTCACAGGAACGGTAGGGTGTTTCAATATCGATTACAAAAACATAGTTGACAAAAATATTGTTGTATGAATATCGTTTACAAAAATATCAACACCCTACACCTAAACAGGTAAGTACATAAATAACAACTCAAAAATATTGATGTAATAAATATAGATGTTAAAAATATCGACTTTTTAAATTATTTAAAATTACATTAAATAAATATAAAGTATAAGTACTATTAACAAAATACATTACATAACGTTTTTATTTTAACTATTTATAACAAATTAACTAAACTTTTTAATTATAAACTTAATAAATGTGTACATATACATATATTTAACACATAAAATTAAATAACAACAATAATACATACATTTATTTAATATATAAAAAATATTATTACTAAAAACATTTGATAGCAAAGGGGTAAAAATTACTATTCCCTCTCCAAAGGGTGCAACAGTAGGGAAATGCCAGTAATACCAGACGTCATAAAACAGATTAAAAATGAATACGGACCAGAACCTGCTTTAAATCTTGGTATGAAATTACTAAAAGATTTCAAACAGGTCTCGGCTATACTGTTAGCTAACATTAAAGGTGAAGCAGCGTCCATGGCAATTCCGCCAAAAATTAAAAGAAACAGATATAAAAGAGCAACCATATGAACTTGCCAGAATTATTGATAAATCCTATGAAGAATTAGGTAGAGATAGTTTGGGTGGAAAACCACTAAAACCCCAACTAACAGAAAATCCTGAAAAGGTTTTTATTAAAAAAAATCTCACTACTCCTAAAAAGAAATGGGGGAATACTAGCAAACACTTCCTAAAGAGAAGCGTTTCCAGTCCAGAGGGAGGTCTCCTGAACAGGAGCCCTCTGAAAAAAGGTATAATCTCTGAAATAGGGATAACTTGAGAAAATCTGATAGATATGAAGATACTGATACACGTTCCTCTCGTAGCTTTCAGACTTCCTCGCAGAAATCCGAGAGAAGAGGAAGATCAGAACAAAAAGAAGAACGCGTGAAGTCCAAAGACGAACATCATGTTCCAAAAAATAAGAACACTCAATTCACCAAGAAGAAGGTAGCAAGTGTAAAGATCAGACATGCCGAGGATCTTGAGGACTCAACTCAAGAACAGGGAGTGGGCCAAAACAATGCTAGACAGCGCAGCAGAAATGACCATAGCTCTCAAGATCCTGAAGGATCATCTGGAGACAGTGGGCTTGAATGAATGCATTCAAGTTGAAACTGCAGACACCAGGGTTAATGTACCCCATAAGTTATACAAAGTAACACTCCGGATGGAAGGGGACATACCTAGAAAAATAAAAGCATTCTTTTGGGATAAGCTTTCTAAGGGTTTTTAAATTCTTCTTGCTCAACAAGACTGGCCACCTGAATTTGTCAGGGAGTGCCCACATGGCGAAGAGATAATTATGCCAGCCTTCTCAAATCACATTCCAATTCATAAAAAATACACATATGCCAGAAAATGGGCAGTAGCACAGGATCCGGCATTATATAAAAATCACGTAGGATGGGCTGAGGATTCTCCTCACCATAAAAACCAGATGAAAACTCAACCAACAATGCAAAGGCAATATCCTGTAAAACAGGAAGCTAAAAAAAAGTCCAGGAAGATATTAAATCAACTTGAATACCAAGGAGTGATTGAAACATGCACTTCATCTATAAACAATCCTTTGTTTCCTGTCTCCAAAGCAGACAATTCATATCGTCTAGTTTTGGACTACAGACATTTAAACTCTTGTTGCAAAACTTTTGCAGTACAAAATGTACACAGTGCAGCACTGATGAATAACATTGTGCGTAAAAAATACAAAACAACGTTAGACATTTCAAATGGTTTCTTCTGTCAAAACATTGCACCACTTGACCGCTTTCTCCATAATGGGGACACAGCGACAATTTTGCCCTCTCCCCCAGGGATTCATGAATAGTCCAGGGTTATTTTCAGCAAGAGTAACAGAGTTACTACAAACGTATGATGATGAGGCATTCTCTTATGTCGATGACATCTATCTTACAGGCGATGATTTGGAAGTACGCTTGAAAAGAGTGAACACCATCATACTTGAGTTTGTTTCAGAACGGTACAAATTAAATTTCAAGAATTACCCACCACAACGTCCTATTTTTAGGATACGAACTTTCAAGTGAAGGCAAAAGCCTGGCAGCAAACTTTCTAGAGAAATGTGCGCTGCTCTAACCTCCAAAAACGCTGAAAAACTTACAGTCAATTCTAGGTTTCCTGATTTTTGGAAGAACTTATGTTCTAAATTACGCAGAAAGGGTTAAACCTCTCTACGAAGTACTAAAACCTGATTTCAAACCAACTAATCGGACTCAAAAACACACAGAAATTTTGCGTTCAGTGCAAACAGACATGTTAACAAAAACACAGTTACAGACACGCGACAACATGCGCAACCTTGTGATTCAATTTATCCCAGGAAGATGCAGATTCACATACCTAACCTTTAATGAAGGTGAAAAGGTACCAATAGCTTACAAATCACACTTGTACACACAAGCTGAAATGAAATTCACTTCTACAGAAAAAATTCTGACAGCGGTTCAAACTGCAGTAGCAAAAGAGAGAGCCCCGGCACAGGGGAAACGCATAATGATCATTACACCTGTACCTGCCTTAGAGGCATTGACAAAAGCAAGCATTCCAACTGCTAAGGCTTTACATCCAAGATGGATACAATGGGTTAATTCTCTTGCTGCAACAGACGTTGAATACGTTTTTGACCCCTACTTAAAGACACAAGAATGTCTCCAATACGAACAAGAATGTCCTCTGCCTATTGAGATTCTGCCCGTAGAACATTACGGATGTATAATCTATACAGACGAATTAGCGTAGCCCGCAATTGGGTGTAAACAAGTCTATAGTGCTGCGTGCGCGATTGTTAAAGGTCGCTGGCCCGAAGACAAATTCAGACCAATGGTCACTAAAACGTAATCACTCGGAGACTGTACAGCTCAGCGAGCTGAATTACAGGCTTTCAAGATGGCGCTTGAGAATACCAATCCCGAATTCCCCACACTCATAGTGTGCAACTCTTTTTATTGCGTTCAATCTTACAATGAATATTTGCAGAACTGGGTTTAAAACCGTTTCAAAGATGCAAAAGGTGGCACAGTTAAGCATAAAATGCTTTGGGAACAAGTAGTTCTATTACAGAAGGAACTACAAAAGACTCACGTGTTTCATACACGGAGTCATCAGCGTGATGGCGTTCACGTTGCAGGGAATTCATTGGCGGATGAAGCCTCAAAGGCAGCTGTGCAAACGGCTTCCGTAGCTACAATCACTCGTTCAAAAAGAATAATAGACGGTGAAACGTTGCTAGCAGTAAAAGCCACAATGAAAGGTAGGTATGCAGCATTACCTCTAAACTACCCACTCACTCATACATACATGATTGATGCAATCTCTGTCCCTTTTGCTCGAATCCCTAGAGTGGGGGATAGAGTAATTCCAAACAGGAACCGGAGAGCGGCTTTGGTTTACGAAGCACATATGGGAGAGGGTCTGACACATCAAGGGATCTTAAAATCTCTAATAGAATTAGAAGAGATTTACTGGTGGCCAGAAATGAGCATCCAAGTTTACGAATTTGGAATTAATTGCGATGTCTGTTACAGAGATCACAGCTTTGAAAACCACCAGATACTTGAGTACAGTGTAGCCATCCCAGTTCAGACACCATTGTTAGACTGCATTAGACTATCTACACGTAAACGTCACCATGGACGGATGCGGTCCCAAAACTATTAGGACAAGATTCATTTGGATGTGGCCTCAGCGCTCGGCTGACGCTCGAACTGTTATAAGAGATTTGCGAGTCTTTATCAGCACATACGCAATCGGCACGCTATATTCTGACCAGGGTCCTGCGTTGAGCTCTCGAGCCTACAAAGAGGCCATGGCCAGCTTGGTTGTTGCATTGCGGTACTCAAGTCCATTCCATCTTGAGGGAAATGCGGTAGTGGAAAGAAAAAAAAAAGTGACATAAAGCAATCTATAACAGCTAGGGTATTAGGTTCGGGTGACGGGTGGGTCAAACATCTAATAAGTGTCCAAAGTAGTCTTAACAATCTTCCAAGATATTCTCTGGGTGGAATCACTCCATATGAATTACTATTTGGTACTAGAATGATTATCGAATACCTCGATCGTCGAACTTCAGTGGTTGAACAAAAACCCTTTGCTATCAAAGATCGTTTGGCTGTCTTGCAGGACTTAAATGAAACAAGAATAAGTCTGAGCAACACAACACAAAAGCCAACAACCACTGAAGAGAAACCACATTTCACAGCAAGGCCTGTCTGGATTCCAAAGATTGGGGATCTAGTCAGAGAAAAGATCGCGGACAAGAAGGAATTTGGGCCTTCTTACAGAAAATCAGTACCTGTGCTAGCAATCCACGGATCAAGAACAGTTTTACTGCCGCCTCTTGCTAGAAAAGAAAGGAGAACAGATCCGTATCCATTGACCTGGTAAAACCACATCATGTGGCCGATAATAAGTAGTAGGCCCGGTGGACTCCTAAGATGTAGCCGACGACCTAACCGGCTACAATCCAAGAGGTTCAAACTGAAAGACTTATCACCTTTGATTAACCTTCAGTAAGAAAAGAAGGAATATGCAACACACCCATGGAACGTGTGCCTTTTGAGACCCACATAACAGTTCAACAAGAAACTCCTGTCAACAATGATATAGCCTCCGACTATACAAATATGACAAAGGAAGAAGTAGCGCCAACGATTTCAAACAATCCTGATGCTATTCCAACAATTGACAGAACTGCCTCTGGCTATTTCATCAACTTTGATACATTTTCTGAGAATCTCTGTGAACCTGAAACAAAGCCATCAATTTCACAAAATATATCTGGTTTCGCCATGGGTTGAATTTTGGATTGTGTTAGGTGCACTTTTTCTCCTACTTTGGCTCATTCTTGTTTTAAGTTTGGGAAAAATGATAGATGGAAAATACAGTACAATGGACACAGCAATTAAGAACATCAACTTACTCCTGAAACCTCACAAATCATCTCATCGTGAGCGAAGAGACCTGTCATCAGTGAACATTACAGCCGTTCCTATACCTGGTGGTATAGCATGGGATACAACTGATTATGACATTTATGGCCCAGTGGAACTGTTGAAAATTCCACACCAGTTTAAGGTTTCTTTGAGTGACTTTGTTTCACCCAGTACATTTTCTGATGATTGAGACTTTGAGACTGTTAATAACATGATGGCTGATTTAGAAATGTCAGCTAAATTCACAAAACACGAATATTTAGAAGGTTCATCAGATTATGAACAAATGTATTGTTTTAATCATTATGGTCACCAGTATTTGCACAAAACTCCAAAACCCTGGAAATGTTTTTACTTATAATCAATGGGAACATTGTCAAACGCCGCCAAGGGGCAGCTCGAATTTTTTTTTTAAAAAATGTCCATACTTCTCAGGTTTTAATGTCAGAAATCCAGAAACGTTTTATTTCAAAATTATGAATAAGACAGGAATGAGAAACATGTTGACCAATACTAAAGAAATTTATTCTGCGAACGTTTATGCTCAGCTGTCTACATTAGGTTTTAACTATTGGAAAGACAACATTGAGACAAAAACTATCTGGGGCACAAAAGATTGGTAGGTGCAAGGTTTAGAAGCCTTATTTAGAGCCTGCATTATCCCAGAACAAATAATGTTTTTAAATGATACAATTCAACAAACGTCTTGTCTTTGCTTGGCTAAGACAAAAGATTTAAACAAACCGTCCATACCTATGCCCACACCTGATGGTAATACCACTACAGATGAGGAGGTAAAACAGATTATACAACAGAACAGAACTAATCCTGATTGAAGAAAATGGTTGATCTGGCCCACAGACAAGAATAACTGTCAAGATAGATTCCTGAACAAAACAAAAGGGTTCAAAGTGAATAGACCAGATCCAAGATACTCCCAGAGACAACATCCAGGGATAGTAACAACTTAAAGTGTAGGAAAACTATGCCTTGAGTGGATACAGAAATCCACACTTTCAGAAATCAAACAACACTTATCTTTACTTAAAGAAGGCATTGATTTACGGGACTTCTTACTTGGACCTCGTAAACCGCGTCAAAAACTTTTCATATATGCCGGTATATACACTGCTTACAATGAAGTATGGAAAGTAACGCAAATGGAAACTGCAGAAAGAATACTAGAAATTGATTGTATCAATTTGGAGAAAGCTCTCTCTGTAGTGGACAATGGGTTAACAACTCTGTCCTCCAGAATATATTCTTTGGACAGCATTGTATCCTCTGCCATTGACATAATAGAGCCGGACTTGCTAATGTTACAACATGGCCAGTCCCAATGACGTTCTATAATGCAGTTAGGCTGGACGTTACAAAATCTCCATTCAGGCTACGTGCCATGGCGTCTAATCAACACCACGTCATTGTTTTCTGTATTTAACCTTACAGATAAACAAATCTCGTTGGCACAAAGAGGAGCAGACTATACGGTGCTGAGCATTGAAAAACTGGAAAGATTACCATTAACTGTTTCTGAGGAATCTGTCATTGAATGGATAATACCTGGCACCATCTCAATACCAGTGACGATTTTCCAGTTCCAGTATTGCTTAAGACATATACCAGCAGGCATGTATGAAAGGTTGGGTAAAGTATACATTAAGTCAACCTGGAATTTACCATACACACACAAATGTTGGAGTGGGGAAAGGAAGTGTTTCTTAGTGGTGAAAATTGTAAGAATTCACTAAGCGGTACACTCTTATGTCAAGGTATTAATTTACATGGAGCATGAGAGAGTTCCTCAAATAACCTTTCTTGCCACCTGCACGGTTCACCAGCAGCGGTGATACATCCAGTTTTTTGGCAGCTATCCAATGGTAGCTACTTAATGTTGAACGATCACAGCTATTGTGGCATGTTTCCAGGAAAAGCCTATCTAGTTAGTGTGTCAGCCAGGGTCACTTGTTGTATGCAAGTATTGTTTCCAAAAGGCAAGACAGACAGGGAGTCGGCGTTATGGCCTTCACTGAATATCTCTTCTATACAAATTGATACTTTAAGCAGAATTAAAGCCATTCTTTTTGCAAAAAACTGTGCCACTGACCTTGTCCAAAGAGACGTATGATCTGCAAGTTGCAAGGACTTCTGCAGAGATACATACCTTATTATCAACAAACTGTCCAATACATTTCGTAGAAATGTTAGGTCATATTTTAAACATGTCAGATACGAGTGGTATTGCACATGTATTTGAGACGATTTTTTCGGGACTGTTAGCACCTTTTGAAGCAGTCCTCTGCATTTTTCCAAATTTCGTGCACTCTGTGCTCGGCGGCCTGCCTCTCATTTTGGGACTCGTAGCAGGAATTCTATTTTTGTTCCTTCTGCTCCGATATGGCAAGTCCAGTCACCAACGATACCCAGACTACCATGGAGAACGCGCTCCTAGCCATGCGGTACCGTGACCAAATAACACAGATTCTTGGCTTGGCTCGTTTAAGAGATCTGAATACCTCCTGGTTCCTTTCATTCAGACCAATCTGGCAAGATTGCATCTTACCTGTTCTAAGATGCCTGCTTTGAGGAGAAGAATGTGTGTTAGTCATTTGTCTTACACTTCCATCAGCACTGCCAACGGATGATGACGCTTTGCTAGGTCCGGTAACGACTCATGCATTGTGTAGGCCCCAACGGCTACCAATCCTGATGACAGCATTCGTTGAGGTCTCACCGAGAGGGTGAGATACATGGAACAACAGGCACACAGGTACCATCTACTGCGAACATTGCTAATGCGGATGACGCTGACGGCGTTGCTTCTCATCTGTGCACATTTGATGTACTAACTAAAGTAGTTCCACTTTCGCCTACTAAGGTAGACGGTTTCTTTGCCAGCCTAGACGATCTGATGTTTTCTCCTGACTCCGAGAATAACTTTTTAAATCTGCACACAGCGTTCCATGAACTCAGAAATTCGACCTTCACTTTTCAAAAACAAACCTTTTCAATTGGAAACTCTATTTTTCTACAAACTGATTTGACTTTTTCCAAAAAAGAATTTTTTCTTTTGGCACAGAGTAATCTGCTTAAAGTAGAACTATTCTTAGAGAACAAGAAATTCTTTATGAACACTTCCTAGAGACAATATTTGGCCTTGTCCTCAAACTAAAACAGTTTAAATATTTTACTATGGGATGGTCTCGAACATTTTTTCTGTAACTAAGAGCTATTGCATCAATGTAATTTTGTGATTCATTAAGCTTGATACTTCCATGCTATATATCATATATGTAAACACTTTTCTCCAATGCGTACAGTTATGCTCATTTCGTGTACAGCCTTTTCAAATGAAAATTTGTATTTTGGGAGGGATTGTAAACATATGCTTTAGATATGTTTTCCTGCTTATAATTTAGTAATGTTAACTTAATAAAGTGGAGTGGGTGTTGTATATGAATTTAGGACCCTAGTGTAAATTTCCTGAATCATGCCCATATATATATAGGTATAAATCACTGTATCCTTATATAGGCATAGAAATCATAACCATATTTAGACATACTCGAAATACGGCATGGCTACTTCCACTAGTTTCAAAATCCATAACGATTTCTTGGAAAAACCCGCCTTCAGCAGTCAGGGACTTCCCCTTGCTTGAATATTAAGTTATCCAAGAAATCATGGAGTTTTCAAAGAACTGAGTCTTTGATGACGTTATTATGTCCAAGCTTAGGTCAAACTCGGCACCTTCAAGGTATGAATATGCCCACACTTGCCCAGGCAAACACACAGTGGTTTGGAGCAGTTCGACTATCTACTTGCCCGACGCAGCTCGCCAAAGCAAGTGCCGAAGGAAGCCGACCCTCCCGCTGATGCACTGAGAGAGACGCTGTCTTTTCTCCTGCTGAGAAATCCAGCTCTAGTGTTTCCGGGTTGCTGGTAAATCGAGTCATGAGAGAGAGAGATACCAGACCTCTTCTTTCTAAACCAAGGTACGGAGCTAATTAGACCCTTAGAGAATTCTTGGAATAGATTCTTGGCAAAGAATACTAAAAATAAGCTACACCTCACTTACTTCTTCCCTTGTACTAGACTTAGGTTAGGTACACCGGTGAAGGCGAATTTTAGAAGCACCAGTTGAGTACTTTTAGTCATTATTTATTAATGTATGTATTTTATGGATTTATCTATGGCTTACAAATCATACCACGCTATTACAATATTACTTTGTAATACTCTTTTTACTGTACGCACTTTACTTCATGCTAAGTATTGCGATTGTAGCAGTTAATTTCTTTTGCATGAGAAAGAAGACTGTTCAATAAATACCCTTTTATTGAAAACACCCGTCTCCCTATTTCTCTGCACTTCTGGTGGAACGAAACATGCACGATTGACTGAGTGAAATAGCTATCTATTGTTTCCGCGACTCTAGATATATATTTTTTTTTCTGGGGAATCAAAGTTGTCATGTTTATGCGATTGTCAGAAACGAATCCCTTCTTGTTTATTCGAGAAAGTTTCTAGTGACCTCTGAGCTAGCTGGCAATCACTATTAAGTTTAGTATATTCGGTAGAGACCTAGTCGACCTCAGTCCTACGTCTAATCTACAGGATATACTATTCCAATGTGCAGAGCCTATTTGGAATATAGGAACTACACTACACTGCAAAATGGGAACGAATTTCCAGATGTATGTAGAGGGTCAGAGGTGCTTGACAATTATGGGCCTGTTTTCTAAGAGTACATTTCTCATGTTTGGTGAGATCATGCTTACAGAGGCACAGCCATACTGCACACATACTATAGTTTGAATTCCAGGCAGGACAGTATTTGTACTATGTGAATGGGCAAGAATTCTGTGAGACACTGACAGTGCTTAATTTATAAAAGACTAAGGCCCAGATATACGACCATTTGAAATTGCAATTCGCAATTTGTTCTCAATTGCGAGTTGCAAATGGCAAATCGCAATTTCAAATGTACAACAGTGTCTGAGACACTTATTATGATTCTCAATGGGGTCACAAAATGCGAGCCTTATGTTTATTAATGAGCCACTTGCAATTTGCGACCCCATTGGAAAAGGCTGTCCCTCCCAGGGACGGTGGCCTGCTGGGCTCAGCAGACCTCCATGTCTGGGACTGCTTTTAAATAAAGACGTTTTTCTTAAATGCAGCCCGTTTTCCTTAAAGGAAACAGGATGCATTTAAATAAAAAAAAACTAAGCATTTTAGTTTCATTTTTAAGAGCAGTTAGTGATCCCTGGGACCACTGCCTGCCCCTAAAAAATATTTTCCCCTGCATTTGCAAATGGGAATGGGACCCGGACTACACCTTCCTATTTGCGACTGCATTAACACCCTCTTCAAGAGTGTGGTAAATTGTGAGTGTTTTGTGAGTGCAATTGCAGTCGCAAAACATTCGGACATGGCTTGTGAGTCGATATTAGGAAGGGAACATTCTTTCCTAATAACGAGTCGCAAAACACTATTTTGTGTGTCACAAATTAAATGTGACTCCCAATATAGTGTTAGTATATAGCCCAGAGGGAAAATTGCATGCAGAAATGAGTTGCAAGCCTGTTTGCGCATGCAATATTCTGTCGTACATCTGGCCCTAAGTGCTGGTGGACAAAGCTTATTTCAGAAGAATGCAGATGGCGCTATTGAATATTGCGGTGCCGAATGCCAAAGCTGCATAGTCTTTTTTTACTTCATACCTCTTCAATTGACAACCAGACCCTCCATGTTTCTTGATCTCACTCATGTAGGTTGTTTTTCTTGACTGATTACTTATTTTGTCACTTGCTCCTTCTTTACCCCTCTTTTTTTCTCTTTGACACTGGCTTAAAATCTGTTCATGAACCATAAGTCCTGGTCCCTGAAAAGGGGTGCCCCATATGCAACCACCATCTCAAATTAAAAGACAGGAGACACAAGATCTTCATTTTCAGATGACATAAAGTAATATCCACACCTGAGGCAGATACTTTTTGAAAGAAATTGGGTTATTGGTTCACCCTTACAATCCTTGTAAGGGTGAATCACAAAAGTCATAGCTTGGCACAAAAGACTCAGTCAGGCTTAACTTAGAGGCAATGTGTAAAGTTTTATGCAACACCCAAGCAATAATAAAGTGAAAACATGACACAAGAAAAATCTCAAAGAGAGAATAGATGAATGAAAAGAGAGAGATTGTGCAAGGAGAAGGGAGTGAGGCTTCTTTGAGCCTTTACACCGGGGTTGCTTTGGTTCCCCGACCCATTAGAATCTTTGATGGATACAGGGTGGAAAAAAGTGCATAACACCGTAAAACGTTGTCCAGCAATCTTAGAATTAAGCTAATGCAATATAATTATTTTTACAGATCTCCTCAAACCGCTAAAATTCATAATAAGATAAAACTTAAATGCAAATTTAGATGTATTAGATGCCAGGCAGAAGAGTTGACTTGGTAATGCATGACTTGAAATAGTGATGCAGCTACAGAAAGTGTTATGTATAGTAGTTCTCCAAAGACACAGGTTTTTTTTTATCTCTACAGGGAATACTTGCGCTCTGCTATGTTACTGACTGCCTGTCTGGCTGCTCCTGTTGCAGGCCGTGGTGCTATAGGGGAGGGGGGACCCTCTTATCCCCTCCAAGAAGGTGTTGGTTCACAACACTTAAGCAATAAAGGACCAAATCCCACGCACACACTCAATTAAATTCCAACACAAAGTAGTGTAAGTATCAGTTCACACAGTATAATCTTTAAGGAATGATATCCACTTCTTCTTGTTAGAGCAATAGTTTCTTTTTATTGCTCAAGCTATACCACGCCAGCCGACACGTGTTTCATCAGAGTACAAGTCACTCTGACTCTTCAGGGCTGGAATTAAAACAAAATTATACGTTGTACTGGGTGTTGTAATGTATACTATATCATACATCTTTACATCATAATGGCAATAGTTTACAAAGAGGTGATTTGATTCACATTGTTGTGCATTGTAGCACTTTGTACCTCACATATGTCTCACATATGTCTCTATCAACCCCAAGCACACTCTAGTGCAGGGGGGGGGGGACGAAGAGGCAAAAACATTTACATTGGTTTCTATTTGGGTACTGTAGAAAGGTGGAAACCAGGGACCTTATATGGTATCCTCCATTCATATTCATTTCATATGACAAGATCATGAAAGTGTATCCGTAGTTAATTATCCATAGTCGATATGTACACTTTCATGATCTTGTCATATGAAATGAATATGATGGCAACACTTGGAAATTGTTGAAGAATTTATACAATTCAATTGAGTAAAGAATTAATTCTACTTTGGACTTTTTGTGTTTACTGATATACAGCACTAATAGTATACATTACAACACCGAGTACAATGTATAATTTTGTTTTAATTCCAGCCCTGAAGAGTCAGAGTGACTTGTACTCTGATGAAACACGTGTCGGCTGGCGTGGTATAGCTTGAGCAATAAGTCGACTCTTACACACTGCACTTACTGCTGCTAAACTTTGTGTTTTAAGGCTGTGGCAATCACCTAGCCCTCCCTCCAAAGAGGACTGGATGGTTGCGATGATACAGACAGCATCCTATGAAAAGGTAATTTATAGGATACAAGACCAAGAACAAATATTCCAGCAGGTGTGGACTCCCTTTCTTTGCGATTCCTGAAATTCGAATTCTCTTTTCTTTCCCTCCCTATATATAGCTTTTTTCCTTCTCCTTTTTCCCCTTTCCCTCCTTTTTTCCTCTTCCTTAATATATTACAGGTGTATATAATTTGTCACATACTGATTTATATTTAATATATTGTTTTATAACCTATGAAATTGCCTATCTTTGAACTCCAATAAAAAATTAGGACACAAAAAAAAAAAAAAAAAAGAAGGGAGATAGACAAAATTGCGCCTGTTATAGGCCAATCTCCCTTCTTGACTCATCCGTAAAAATCCTTGGAAGAATCATCTTGGCAAGACTCCAGAGCTGGGCGGAGGAGAATGAGATAATTAGCGACCTA
This sequence comes from Lissotriton vulgaris, assembly GCF_964263255.1. NCBI lineage: Eukaryota > Metazoa > Chordata > Amphibia > Caudata > Salamandridae > Lissotriton > Lissotriton vulgaris. The sequence goes on along the minus strand of NW_028253588.1, from coordinate 95,633 downwards.
CAGTATGGATTCCAGAAGGGCATTGGAACCGTTGAACAATGTTTAAATTTAATGATTGTTCAACAAAAGTATACCAGGGTAAAAGGTGAACATCTGTACCTTACGTTTGTCGACCTCTCGTCGGCGTTTGACTGTGTGTCACATACTAAATTGTGGGCAATCCTGAAAGGGCTGGGCGTGGAAGATCTTATCATTCGTTTTCTGAGAGAATTATACTCAGGAGCTACAGCTTAAGTCCGCTATGGCAGGGGGGGGAGAATGTACCAAACAATTTGGAGTGGGACGTGGAGTACGCCAGGGGTGTGTTCTGGCCCCTTTCCTATTTTTGCTTTACATAAATGGACTTGAGCACTGTCTCCTGCAGGAGTGCAGAAATATGCCCAGGGTTGGTAAGAGATCTATCCCTGCACTCTTGTATGCGGACGATGCAGTCTTAATGGCACGTCCCTTGGCCCTACAAAAACTGATTTTATCATTTTAGAAGTTCATGTTGAGTCTAGATCTAAAAATCAATTGTAATAAAACTTTCTCCATGAACTGTGGCACAAGATCTGGAAAGCAGATGAAAAGAATGTTCATAAATAACGTTCCTTTGGAAAACACCACTACTTTCCCTTACCTGGGTATCTTGTTTCATGAATCTGGGGGTTGGACAAGTGCTGTAAAGGCCAGAACTCTTTTGTTCCAAAAAACTATAATGGCCATAAAGACTTTTATAAAAAAAGCTGGGCTAAAAACCAATAAGAGAAATCTTGACTATATATAATGCCAAGTGCACATCGGTAGCCCTGTATGGCGAAGGTCTGTGGGGGTATTCGAATATTGAACCAATTCAAATAGCCGAAAATAAATTTATGAGGGACGTCCTAGCGGTACCACAAAGTGTTTCGACTTACATCTGTCATATTGAACGGGGACAACCTCATATTTCGGACTTAATTAGAATACAATCCATCCTATTGTGGCATAGGGTATGGACAACTAACGAATGTGTCATGAATCGGGCTATGTTGTTGGACGTATTAAAAAAGGAAAATGTGGGTAGATTTGATTGGCTAGATTAGGTTACAAGTTTTATGACTCAAATTGGTTGCCGACAATACTTCGAGGACCCACTCACAATGGATAATATACCCAGAAAACTGCTGAAAAAACTGTGTTTGGAATACCTCGAAGACAAGGGAAGGCGAGAGGAAATGAGTAAAAAGACAGTTTACTCGCACATCTTGTTATTAACTGGTAACAGAGTACAGCCAAATTTAACTCTCCCGATGTCTAATTACGACCGATTTCTCCTGACCAGTTTTAGATTAAATATAGTTTTTAGACTCTTGTCCTTCCCAGAAATGAATTCATGGTTGCGAAATGTATCTACTTGCCCGTGTGATGATTCCTCGCCCCAATCTGATATCCACATTTTATTCTTTTGTAAATTTTATATTATGCCACATAGGAAATTCATAATCCCATTCCTTAAAGAAATGAATTTAAACAGATGCCACCCAGCTTTTTTAGAATTACAGAGAATGGACACAGTTTTAACCGTTGCTGGAGTTTTAAGCTTTTTTAAATATGTATTTAAATTACGGAAAACAATTGGTGTTGATGAAATGAAATAGATTTGTCATTTTTTAAATTTCCCTGTGTAAAATTGTAAACTTCATGCTGTTGCTTTTATGGTTATTGTCTTTTAACGGAATAAAGTACTTTTTGAACTTTGAACTTTGAGACTCTTGCTGCATACTTGCATATTGTAATTAGGATCTTGTGCCAATTGGAGCATAGCTTTGTAACAATTTTGTTTGACACACATACTTTTATGGGTTGTTTAAACAGCAGTAGATGGATTCTGTCAAAAACAAAGTCAAACAGGACACTTCACTGTGTCGAAAGGGTTGCTACTTTGGCCGTACCGAAAAAGCAGTGTAATATTTGAAGATTGGAAGCTAGCCAAGTCCAAGATGGCTGCCACATTCAAATGAGATTTTCAGTGCCAGACAGCTTCTGCAGCACCTTAGTGGAGCCCCTGGACATTTAAACACTAGAAATCATGACAACATATATCGATGCAAGGATGGTCTGCATCGAGAGCACCCTTGCAAAGGAGAACCTGATGCCAATACAAGTGAAACATTCTGGAGCAGTTGGTCCATCTGCAGTGCTACTGGGGAGCAGACACACTCAAGGATGACAGAAATCTGTAAATACCACCAAAAATGGCACAGTCGTCCAATTCAAATCCAATATGAGCCCTGCCCGGGTCAACTGTGCATGATCTGTGGTTTATACTCAGATCTGCGGGTGTTCAATGTAGTCAGTCCTGTTACGGATTAAAAAAGTAAATCCACTCCCTATGCGTTCCACCCAATAAGAAATAGCTGGACTTTTTAATTAATTATTTTTTATTACTTTGTATCCCTCTTTCTCTAAAACAATTTCCTATCACGCATGGAAATATACATACTCACAATATATAAATCTATTATCACTCCAGCATTTATATTACTTTCACCAAGTACAGCTTTCTAACTCTATTCCCATAATCTGAATCCTTTTTTAATATTTTCATAATTTCCCATCTCAAATTCATGGCATCTAATGTTTCATCCACGTTGAAAGTAGATCGAAAAGGATTAGTCTTGCAGCTTTCACATTGTTTTATTCTTTCAAATGTTCTGCTTTTAGGACATCATTTGTTTACAACATACACTGAAAGTATATATGAGATTGAATGCATTTTACTAGTAGAACATTCAAAATGTGAAAACACTGTGAAGCAGTTAAGTTACAGAATCCAAGCCTACGTGAAGCAAAGGAAGGTTCTTTACATTGTAACAAAAAAGACACATTTTATTTAATATTGCGTCAGTCAGTATTTTTTTACATGTGCCCCTCACTGTCCCCACCTAGTAATACAGTAAAACTACAATTGTGAAAATATCCCTCTTAAATATAATTGTGGCACTAGCTCTTATCTCACAAGATTCCCATCAACATCTGCACACACTGTGAGAGTACAAAAAAAGGTATAAAAAAAATAGGAGACTCAGTTGTCATCAGATGGAAGACAGCAGTGCTAACATTGTATTCAAAGGCTCCATAAAACCCTTCTGGATGTAAGGACATTACAGGTTGAAGTTCAGTTAGGGTGTAAGCATCTTAGATGTGTCTGGTGCAGGGTGCATGACACAACAAGGGAAGTTGGCAACTGGTGACAATGCAGACTGCCAGCACTGTGCACAGAGAGATGGTCTAAATGTAGCCTTTGCAGCAGCCCACCTTCCTACACAGCTTGGCCTATGGGTCTGGTTGACAGTAAGACAATCACAAGCAGGCAGGACATTTGTAATGGAGATGTCAAATCTCCAGATTTAGGGCCATATGTATGAACACATTTTCCCATAGATACAGAATAGGTGGAAACCTTTGATACATCTGGCCCTTACTGTTGATCTTGGTAATCAGTGGCAATGTGAGCCTTGTGCTGTGGATGATACTGTCCAGCAAGCAATGGTGGTCCTAATTTTAGGTGGATACCATTAAGGTAGCCAGAGCGATAGTGAATTTACAAATTAGGACAATGCACCGGCCTAACAAGTGCGACTACAGTGAAAGTGGGGTGTTTCCACATTTTGTGCTCTGATGCTTTAGAAAAATGATATTAAACACACATAAAAGCAGTTAGTTTTCCAAAGGAGCCTATTGCTCAAATATTGTACATTTCTTGAATTGGAACTGTGGTATTTCCACATGTTAAATTGGGGGTTAGATTAAATTATCCAGTAACACAATATCCACCTCCTGGTTGAGATGTACATGTACAGTTCAGTAAATGGATACCAACCATGCTTGGAAATACCAATACTATGCAATACTACCAGACAGTCTCTAATGATAGTTGCTGCTCATTTTTATTGCTAGAGAGTAGGCCTTGCTGAGAATTATTGATGGAGCCCATCAGACGTATAATCAATATGCTGAACAGTCATAAAACAATGTATTATTTGTATGGACCTTGATTAGCAGGTTTGGTATCGTTATTCAATATGTAGCAGGGCATCTAAGAAGTGATCGTACTACCCCTTACTAGCAGATTCACACTGCCGTGAGGTGTTGTTTGTGTCCATTGCAGGTGTGTCCATCACAGGTAAAGAAGCTCCGTAAAGAAGTGGTGGTAGTCTCCATAACTGGTGCAGAAGTCCTGGCGAGACGTATTGGTACTGCCCACTGATATTATATCAGCCCTGCTGAGAGGTGCCCCTAGTTTCCATCAGTAATGCAGTCTACTGACAAGCAATGGTATTGTCAATCACCGAGAGCTGGTAACTGCAGTAGTAAAATGACAGCACTGCTAAAGAGTGATATCATGGCCGATTACTAAGGCAACAACAGGTAAATTCATAGGCTCATGAATTACAGTTTACCTGGACTGCAGGAAATAATATTAAGCTATATGAATGGCATGAAAAATGGTTCGCTGGTGCCTTGAATTAAATTCTGATTGAAGTGCATACCTCACTGAATAGAATCATGCAAGATACCAGCAGGAGAGTGGTTCATGCTGAATATCTTGAGGAAAGACAGCTACTTCTGTTCATACCACTTTCCTGCCAATGTCTTACATTACATTTTTTAGATGAGATATGTCTTCACATGAGAATATCACGCATTAGACAAGCACACTACATTTCGCACCATTTTCAGATTGTCATAGAAGTTTTGAGATATTTTGCAAACTTTTGCAGACATTTTCATAGATTTATCCTGCACAAAGCAATTTTCTCAAGAACAACGTCACATAAAATTGCACACTGCAAAATATCTTATTATTCAAAGTTTGCACATATCGCAGTTTTTGTCAGACTAGTAGGAAGCAGTGGTTAAATGTTTAAATAATCTCAAAATCTGAATTAGGGTAGGAACCAACACATTTTTTAGCCCCTGAGACCCTATTCTCTCTTCAATGAAACCTCTAGTTTTCTATTTTGTGCAAACTACACATTTGTTTTAAATGTTATTGTTACAATATAAACTTATGTTACACATGTTTAAATAGTTAAGACAAAGTGTCAAACTAAGGAACCTTTCTCCATTAATTAAAACAATTTGTTCTGAATTGCAGTTGCAGGCTCAAGATGAGAGTGCAAATGGATTCATTTGGAAAATCACTGCAATTTGTCAACTATTGTATTAAAAAAAGGAAAAGAATAAGGTATTTGTTTTGTAATTAAGGTGAGTTTGGAAGCGAATGAAATCTAGGACATAAATTATATCTCAGAGATATTCTCTCCAGATCATCTCTTCACTGCCTCCGAAGTCTGAAAATCTTACACATAGATTGCTTCAATTTACTGTTTCGTTGAATTAAGGTGATGGATTGTGCAAGAGCAGAAAGGGCAGCTGAGATATCTAAAACACACTCTGACCAATACATGGGTAAAAAAAGTGCAACGCATTCAGCCAGTAAATATGAAGCACAGACCAATAGGAGGGATCCCACCATTTTCGCTGCATCAAAATGAGAATCCAGGCGTGGTTGACTGAATGCTGATGCGTTCTCCTTCATCTGCCGAACATGTCTACAGAGGGACGTGAGGATGAGTGTGATGGAAGCAATTTCAAGAAGAAGAGGTGGACAGAATCCAAAAACATTTCCTAATATGCTATAAAGTGTCAATGTCTTTCCACCACCGATGAGAGTAGCATTAGATGTAAGATTGGCTGATAAATTCCAATAGAACTCTACATAGAAATCCCAGTAGAAGGGTGATATGAAAGTCAGAGAACCTACCACTAAAATTAGAAGCACCCAAGGCATGTCATTAGTAATTCTCACTTTTAACCGGAAGAAAAGGCGGTGATTGAAGTTCACAATTTTCACGCAGTAGAAGACACAGAGACAAGAAGTAAGCCAACAGCTTGAGAGGCTGGTCCATGATAGAAGTAGAATTATGATCGGATTCATGGAATTTAAATCAAAAATCTCCATTGATGATGCAGAAACTAAAATGTTTCCTATGTGGATACCGTGAAAACAAAAGCATGAGATCCCTTGGACCACTAAGATCAGATCACAAGTGTTCAGGCATCTGCCTTTAGCCAGGTCTAGAAGATTAACCACCACAATGAAGCCACTAGTGAGTATTCCAAACACATTCACTACTGACATGAGAATCACAAAGAAAATATTAAGTGCAGGCTCCATTTTGGTATCTTCTTTCTAGCTCACTTGAAGGAACAAGAAACACCTGTGCAGCTTTCACCAAAAGTGATCACTGAATGTCAGGAGCAGAGATGTTTTCGATACCTCTCCCCACTGGCAGCTGCCCCTGGTTTTAGTTACAGCTGCTGTCAGCCTCGTCATAGCTTAGATTTGGATTTAGGACAGATGCAAATATCTTAAGCGCAAACCACCCACTACTAATCGTTTTTACACCTGCATTGCAAATGTCGAATATTTTATGTATGTTTCAGACAGAAAATGTGGTTTGTTTACCCATAACAGCTTAGGACTGCTTTACTTAAGTTTTTTATGTTTTATTTTATTTTTGGAGTTTTGTATGGTGCAGCATTCACCCAAAGAGGGTTTATTGGCACTGGAGAGGGCCTAATGGTGACAGAGGCACACGAAAAGCAACAGATTCAAAGTACTGCTTGAAAAAATATAGGGAAAAGGAATGTTTTTTCAAAATATCTGTGGGTTAGGCTCAGGCCCAGGCCGAAGATAAATGTAGAGCATTCCAGGGCTTGACTGCTACAGAAAAAGCCCTATCAATACCAGTCAGGAGTAGGGTCTTAGGCACATGCAGTAATGGTTAATTAGAGGATCAAAATAAATTATTAGGACTGTACCAGGAACATCTGGTACACAATGGGGAACATTGTGGGTTGTGCACTAGACATCTGCCTTTAAACAATGTATGCTGCTTCATGTGGAGCCAATGACAGGTGGCTAGCAATGGTCCAAGCACGATTAAATAAAGGCATTGATAATCTGGACTTTCTTGGGTACCGTAAAAAGATAGAGAATACTCTTCAGAAAATGGAGTTGAAAAAGCAGGACTTTATCAGTGATGACATTTGGTCTGATAAAGTCAATTAACCAGTGATTGTAATGCCCATATTTTTACAGTAGGCAATTGAGCAGGTTGAGGACCTCAGGGTGTCAGGCCAGAAAAGGCAGATCTCAAATAGATGTTGGAATGTATACAGAGAGAATTTTGGTCTTCTCTCTATTCAGCTTAAGCTGATTCACAGATATCAAGGGCGAGATTTGTTAAGGAGTTGCATGGTCCTTGAGTTATACAAGGGTGATTTGTGCAGCCTTGTGTTGGTTTGTAAAGAAATGTAATGCAACACTGCTGCCTGGGTTGTGTTACATTTTGAGCTGGGAGGCATTACATGGGTGGAGCATGGGTGGTCCTGTACATTTGATTCAGATCCAGATTTACAAACGTTTATAGACCTGGTATTCCGTCAAATCCTTATGCCTCCCAGATGATCTTGTAACAAGAAGAAACATAATTTTTCTCCACAATATTTCCTCTTTCGAAACATGTTGCATTATGCATTACACATAGAAAGAGGAAAATGCCGCTATGGATTGTTTTTGTCCCTTCCTTCATAAAACAATCCTGCCCATAGCCGAGCCTCCCTTACATTGTGGGGCATGGGTGCCTATGTTGGCACTACACAGCACACAGCAGGCCAGTGCAAAACAGAGAAGTGCTCCATATCTTTGTAAATATGGAGAATTTCTGCTCTCATCCTTTCACACAATGCATTGAGCAAGTCCCCTAGCTATGCTGCATTGTGTGTGCCCCCCTCCACTGAACGATCTTGGTGATGCATCCCTACATCTGGATGTCAGAGGAATGATTATTGCCTTTAATCCAGATAGATATCATATTTTATTTGAAATGCAATGGAGAGCTACAGAGCCCTGAAGAACACCACACAAACAAAGACTGGAGGAAGAAGTAAAAGTGGAAAGAGGAATTCTGCATGACCGGTTGGAAAGGAAATCAGAAAATCAGCACGCCTGATAATCCCAAAATCGTTCAGTCTCAGTAAACAAATAGAGCAGTTTATCATTTTAAATGTCGCACATAAATCAGAAAAAAATAGGATCAGATGAAATATTACAATCTGAATATATCAGCACTATTTGTCTGGTGCTGAAAGAACTGTAAAAAACAACAAGGTTATGGATGGAATGCCTGCATTAAAATCAGCCATTGACAATTATTTGGGCCCACATCCCAATCCAATGAGTTTTGCACACCATGCCATTTAAATTTGTACCCAGCCATATCCAAATCCAAATCACTCTTAACCACACTTAACACTGCTCCTCATGGGAACAGTCCAGTCCAAACAGCCATGCCCGGTCCTCCCTGAACTGGAAAACAAGCATCCTAGGACCGGTTTCACCCTAAAGAGAACTGTAAGCTCTATGTGTGGCCAGGTCGGAAAGTCATCTGGCGAGGATGAAGAATATGGTTAGTTTTAATATATTCAGCTATCTGCAAATAGACATCTTTCTCTAGACGCTTGTCCAGGCAAGACAGATGTGAAGTGGGGTGATACTTTGCAAGATTATTTGGATCTAGAGTGGGTTTCTTCAGAAGAGGCAACACATGCTTATGTCAAAGTTTCATGGACATCTCCAGACATAAGGGTCTCATTAATAATAGATCTCAGCTAGCTAGGCTTGATACAAGAGTGCAAAGTATATATGCAGCTAGGAGGAAAAAGATCACCAGGAGAGCCTGCAACCTTAAAGTCATAAACCAGCAAAGAAAAACTAGCTGCAATAGTGGCTGAAAAAACAAACTTAAGAGTACTAAACAGCTCTCTGGAGGGAACCCTCTCAAGATCCAGTGGAGAGGTGCTGCTATTGCTCACGGAATCTAAGATCTTCAAAATCTTACTAACAAGAATTTGTGAATCATATTACAAGTGTCAGGTTAGGGATTGCGAATCAAATGGTATGCCGGATTGTGAAGTCATGGTGAAAGAGACATTCAGGAGCAAGAGGTTCAGCAGCTGAAAAAGAAAAGTTATAGTACAAATATAGTATTGCAGTTGGATCAGATTCAGAATCAGTACATGGACTGTAATAAATTGGGTTATTAGTTTAAAGGGTTGAGAGCCCCACTGAAGAAATAAACACAATCGTTGTCAGGGTGAATCCCAAAGGAAACTAAATAGGCTGTGCTTAACCCTCTGGTTGCTTGGCACAAAAGCAGACAGGCTTAACTTTGAGGCAATGTGCAAATTCTTTAGGCAGTACTTAAACAGTAGAAATCCATCAGTAGAACAGGAATTTTCTGTTTTTAAAATGTCTACTGAAAATAGCACAAAAAAGTACAAAACGCCAATTGCAGTGATCTGGCCATGCTGTACTGGATTAAAGTTCAGGCAATCTGCGATAGAGTGGAGATCAGATAAATGTACCAGGTTCATCCCGTTGAAGTTTTTACCTAATCTAAGTCCAAGTTAATGCATGGATCTGTGAACTGTGAATTGGCATCCCAAAACACAGTAGCAATTCCTGCAATAGCAGTTTGGCAAATGTCAGACTGTCACATTTCCTAATGGGATAAGCCTCCACCCAACAGGAAAACAGGCATACATTCAGAAGGATATACCATAATTGATTACATGGTGGCAGTTGCACAAAGTTGATCCGAAGATTTTTAACGGAGCCATTAGACTTCGCCTAGGTGACTCATGGTCACTACAACCTGTTTTCCAATATTTTGTTTTGGGCAAATTTCACAGCGCTGCCACAGACTTTCTGCAATTGTACAAAAGAGTGCATTATGACAGAACTGTTTAAATGTCAATAACATCCTGTCTCTTCCCACATGTCTTGGCCCATAAATGTCTCTCACCATTGCAGATAATATGGAGTCCGGAAGCACATGCTTTCCATTACCGGATACCCAAATGTCACTAGTATCCATCACACAACCCAACCGTAGCCTTTTGGCCTTGTTAATCCCTGGGCCGGTGTGCTGCAATTCCCTCAGTTCACTGAAATTCTCTACAGTGCTCAATAGTATGTTTGGTACCATTTCTGACACAGCATTGCATGGCATTGTGGAATGTGCTAGAACTCAAGAGCATAATATAGAGCAATCTCATCCCCCATAGTGGTTGCCTCTAGTAACAAAGTCACTGCTGTTCTTGTGTGCAGTAAACTCTACTGCAGCAATTTCTTTTGACAAGTGAAGGGCTTCCGATAAGTTAGAGACATACAGCCCATACTTGATTAGTGAGCCTGCGGAGGTCATGAATTCTCTCAGTGACCACAACTGACCAATATCTTGCACAAGACTGAATCAATTTGGCTGTCAGTGTAAATGGTGACTCGCAAGCCTTCTGACATGTAACAGGCTATGGTAAATGCAATTAGTTAGTTATGTAGTGTAGTTCCTATTTTCCCAATAGGCCCTGCGCATTGGAATAACATAAACAGCAGTATGGACGTAGAAGTGCGGATCTTCCAGGCCTCCACTGACTATGCTAAACTTAATTGGGTTTGTTACCAACTAGCTTAGAGGTCACTGGAAACTTTCTTGACTGAAATAGGAAGTGATCAGCTTCCCTGGCACACACAAGAAGGGATTCAGTTTTCCAACAACTGTGCAACATGACAACTTTGCTCCTCAGATCAAGACTCAATCTCTAGGGTCGTGTGAAACAATAGACAGTTATTTTACTCAGTCAGTTATAGTGCAGATTACTTTCACAATATGTAGAGAATAGAGAGACGGGCATTTTCAATAAAGGGTAACATTTATTGAACAGTCTTTCTTCTCATACAAGAGAAATGAATTGCCACAATTGCAAGACTTGTTATTATAAAAAGTACGTACAGTGAGATGAGTATTGCGAAATAATACTGTAAAAGCATTGATATGGTTTCTTAGCCATACAATGGTTTAAAATGAATAAAACATATATACAGTCATATATACATTAGGCTAAAATACTCAACTGGTGCTTCTAACTACGCTTACCCCAGTGTACCTGACCTAAGCCTAATACTTGGGAGGGGAGTAAGTAAGTAGCTTTAAGTTAAGTTGGTTTTGCCAAGGTTTGCTTCAAGAATTCTCTCTAAGGGTTTAGTCAACACCATACCTCTGGAATAGAATGATGGAGGTCTGGTATCTCCCTCAGAACTCGATATCCCAGTCACTCGCAAGGGTAGACTAGAAACGCCGGAGCTGGATTTCTCTGCAGGAGAAAGGCAGCGTCTCTTCTCAGAGCGTCGAGGAGGAGGAGGAGGGGCAGCGTCCGCGGGCAGCTTGCATCTGCTGGGCTCTGGCAGGGGACGGCTGTTCAGCTCCTAAGTTCACCACACCATCGTTCGCTAGTTAGCAGCGATAGCAGTAGCGATAGCAGCTATGGTATCATCAGCATAACAGCAGCTTCAGGCGACGGGCAACAGAACCTTGCTTAAGGCAACGTTGGTAGTATTTATACCTGAAAGGTGCCTTGGTTGACGTAAGTTTGCTGGACATAAGACGTCAATAAAGATGTCACTAGGAAGTGATCGTCTATCAGTGCTCATTAGAGTTCTATTACAAATCAAAACAAAGCAAGCGGGGCTTTCCCAGGTTGCTGAGTTGCTATCTTGTTGAAGAACTCGGAGTGTTAATCTAGGAATCTCAGATAGTGACTTCTGCTATGTCATTGCACTAATTGGTTGCAAAAGAATTGGCAGAGTAAGCGATTTCTGAAATGTGGCTCTGTTCGTGTGAGGCCAGAGACGAGTTTCTGAAATTACACTTGAACGTTTATACCATTATAGGGGAATAAATGGATTATAGCCGTATAGGGGCACAAAGGTCATAGGGCAGATCAGGGTCCTAGATTAGAACGCAACACCCACTCCACAAATTCATGTCCATCAAATTACTAAAACTAGAGCAATAAGATGCATGTGTAACATTGCCCACCCCAAAATACATATATGCATTTGAAATAGGCGTACTTGTAATACGTGAAAATTTAGGTACTGTACGTTTTTGAAGCATAGAAATCATTCAAAAATTATAGCATATAAAATCAGTGAACGATTATGCAAAAGAATTACACATGAAATATCTCTGAAACAGAAAAAGGGCGAGATAAATCATCACATATAAATGCATTGCAATAACATGTGCTAGAGGCTGGTGCAAAGTTGCTATGTCTCTAGATGTGTTTAGAAATAGAAGTTGAAGCTTCTGTTCTCTAAGAATAGTTTTTACTTTAAGCAAAGAATCTTTTGTGCCAAAAAAGGGTGAATATTAAAAATGTTCAATTCAAAAGAATTAATGCTTGAACGGGGAAGATCGAGTTCCAACGCTTTTAGCAGTTTTTGTTGTTCAAAACTGAAGGCCGAATTCAGAGTTCATGGGAACGCCGTGTGTCGGAATGCTTCTAAAAAGTTATTGTTTCTGTTCGGGTGAGAACATCATATCAGACAGGCTCTCAAAAAATTGGTCTACAAAATCAGGTGACAGTTCGACCAAATTCGATAGTGCTGTAACTTGGCAGGTGTGAGAATGATTGCTGTCATCAAAGGCAGGATCAGCAATACTCACAGAACGTTGTACCTGGATGATGTTGCTTTTGTCACTCGCTCCACTGTTACCACTTGGTCGTAGCACAGGAGTCTCAACGAATGCCGTCATCAGGATTGGTAGCCGCTGGGGAAAACACAATGCGTGAGCCGTTACAGGACTGAGCAAAGTATCGACATCCATTGGTACTGCTGATGGAAGTGCAAGACAGGTGTCTAACACGCATTCATCTCCGCATAGCAGACATCGTAGCACAGGTAAGATGCAATCATGCCATATAGGTCTGAATGAAAGGAACCAGGTCATGTTTAGATCCCTCAGCCTGGCCAATCCAAGGACTTTAGTTATTCTGTCCCGGTAGCGCACTGCTAGGATTGTTTCTTCCATTCCCATAGGAGTCATGTCTGAGCTGTGGCTTGCCATAACGAAGCAGGATGGTCAAAAATAAAATCCTTGCTACAAGTCCCAAAAATAGGGGTATGCCGCCAAAAACAGAGTGGACAAAATTTGGAACGATTCCCAGAATTGCTTGAAATGGTGTTAGCAGTCCCGTAAAAATTGTCTTAAATATGCCTGGGATGCCTGTGGCACTAGACATGTTAAGGAGTTGGCTCAACATTTCTACGAAATGCACGGGGCAATTTGTTGATAACAGGTCATGAACCTCCGTAGCTGTCCTTGCAACTAGGAGATCATACGTCTCTTTTGATGACGTTATGGGCACTGTTGTCTGCAAAAGCACAGACTTCATTTTGCTTAAAGTATCAATTTGTATAGAATAGAGATTCAGACGAGGCCAGATGGGAGTCGCCATGTCTCCAGGGCCGCTCGGGAACAATGCTTGCATACAGCATTTGACCATGGAAGTTACGCTTACGAGACAACTTTTCCCTGGAACAAGGCCACAACATCTGTGATCCGTTCTTAGAATGTAACTCCCATTCGTGAGTTGCATAAAGAAGGGCTCTATCTGAGTTGCAGGTGTGACAAGTCTCTGCTCCTTTTTTGATCGTGTAGGTGCCCTTTCTTGGTTGTTTTTTTTAAATCTTTTATTCAGGTGTAAGCAGGAGATATTCGTAGGGCTCCCAACTTTAGTGCCTCAGTACTGGCATTTACGAATCAGTTTGGACGTTATACTGTGCAATTTTAACAAGTTTAACTTATTGAGAAGTTGTGATAGTCAAGTAGTTCAGGTACATTCCTCGGTGTACCGTGCTGTGCGTGACATCTTTAAAAAAAGTATTACAACACCCCTGTAATTTGTTGCCATAATTGATAGTAATCCTTATCTCTTCAAATAGGAATTAAGTCCATTTATTGATTGGGGGGGGGTGTGTTATCCCTTGGTATAGACAGACTCGGTTTCATGTGATGTGGTGCATTTGTGACTTAGTAATTTAAAGTGACAGTCTGGTACACTAGGTACATCTTGCAATGTCTGTACAGTGCGTAAGTCCTTTCGTTCTATAATAGTGAGTACCCTGTATCCCAATCACTATCCATATAATAAGTATAGTTGTAAAATTGTTTCATGGCGGCATCATCCATGAACCCACCCCCCTCTTTTTTAAACGATTTCGGGGATCCAGTTATCCACTGGAAGGACTGGATCAATTTATTTGATTCATACCTCATTGCCATAGGGGGGGGAGAAATTTTCAGCTGTACGTAAGCAACATGTGTTACTCCAGAATTTAGGAGTTCAAGGAAGAAAAATCTATGACACCCTTCCTGACCCAGTTTTAGAGGAAGATGAGATAGACTTAGACGTGTTTAAAATTACCATGATAAAACTAGAAACCCACTTTGGGGACAAAGTTAATGTTGTTCTCGAGCGGCATACATTTTTTTCGCGAGTTCAGGCTAGGCATGAGTCAATTACCAACTATATAGCCGCTCTCCGAGGTCTCACCCAGTTGTGTGAATTTGGAGAATTGAATGACTCCCTTAACCGGGATCAGCTGGTGAGGTGTACACACAACCCTCGAATAAAGGAGAAGTTACTTGCAAAGAATCCCTCTTTGAGAGAAGCCGTCACCATGGCTCAATCCATCGAAAACACTGCGAGGTGTATTCTGGAAATTAACCAACCTAAAGAACATGTCAGTGATGTGAACAAAAATAAAGGTTATGTTTGTGAGGATAATAGAGATGGGGCAGTGCTTAAGATCAAATCTAGTGATATTAAGAGTGAGAAACCTGTTAGTATTACAGAAGGATTGAAATGCTTCAGATGTGGGAGCAGCAACCACCTAGCCAATAGTGTCCATTGCACTGCACGTAATTCCACTTGCATTAAGTGAAACAAAAGGGGCCATTTTGCAAGAGTGTGCAAAGATGGGGAAATGGATCAGGTAAAGGTGGTACACAGTGAAGATGAACATACTCCAAATTTTGTGTTCTGGGAAAGCTGTATGCCTAGTATTTTACCCATTATACATTCTTCCTGTGATTTTAGTTCATTTTCTGTGGTCACAATGGTGCATGTGTTCCTTTGGCCTGCTACATGTTATATTGCTTTCTTGCTAATGCCAGAACTATCTTTTTCCCTCCTTTCCCCTCTAGTCCATGCGACCCTTCCACCCCTACCCACCCCTCGTGCTGGTGTTCTTCAAGGGGGTTTCCTGCATCCTCGTCTTATTGCCTCTGTCTTCGCATGTACTCTACCACTCTTCCCCCTACCTTCCTTCTCCTTGTGTCTTATCCCCTCCTTTCCCTTATGTTCCCCTTATTAGCGGAGGGAGATGTGTTGCAATCTGCTTAATCTGTTATGTATTTAATAATGGCACAATCCGCCCCCCCCCCCCGGACTCCTACCTGTTGGTGTGTTCCGCTGGAGTCTACTTTGGAATGTTGAGGTTCTCCAGGCAGTTTGGAGAGTCAGGTGATGGAATAAAGGCTGTTCTTACTTTTTCCTGCTTCAAGTGCCTTATTTACAACACTTATCCTTTGGGTTATATTCTATTCTCTATGTTCGTTTGTTCTGTATGTCATTGTACTCCTATTTATGGTTAGAGTTGTGGGAGTTAGCAAGGGGGTACACGCTAGTCTCCATCTACAGGACTATCAGTCCTAAAGCATTGTTTAAGGGGGGGAGGGGAGGGTCTGGTCAGGAAGGGTGGTGGGTATTGGGTGATGGGTCACTAGGGTGGGGAAAAAAGGGGGAAAAATCCACAGCTAATCAAGATATGAATAAAACGAATAAAACAAATATTTGGCAAATGCAAATATACTACTTTGGTGTTGGCTGCCTTAAATTTTGGGAGATGGCCTCTATATTCAGATTGTTTATTCAATTAACATGGCAGTTAGTGGGATAAAAATTTGTACTTGGAATGTTTCTGGTCTAAACAGCTGGAGTAAAAGGAATCGTGTGGCAGCTGATCTTCGTAACATCCAGCCTGATGTGGTTTGTCTCCAGGAGATACATGTACCCTGGACACAAAGGGCACTTTTAGAAAATCTGGGCTACTCATTAATAGTTGCCTCCCATCAATCATCTATGATTAGAGGAGTAGCAATCTTAGCTAAAGAGAAGAGGGTCACAACGACACAATGTCTAGCTGACAAATGTGGAAGGTGGGCTATCGCCAATAATTAATTAATTAACAAGTAATTGATACAGCGCTCCTAATGAAAAACCGTCTCAAAAACACTACCCATCTCCACAATACTCACCATTAATCATGAAACACTACTAAGGCCCATAAACTAAAGAGACAATTTTTGAGCGACTGAATCATGTGACCTAATTAAACACTCTATACATAATCTATTTACAAAAATGTCTACAACTGCAGTTTATCATTTCTTACCATGGTTTTGATCTCACAAAAATTAATTAAGTCACTAAGGCGAATGGATCTAATAATGATAACTAGACCATGAATAAACAAGACCAGCTTGTTATTTCAAAAATCGAATTTTATTAGCTTTATTATATTCAAAGAAAGAGCATTTTTATTCAGAAATCATTATTTTATCAGCAAATTGAAAGCATCATTCAAAGATGGGCTTATTAGTCTGACATTTCAAGAGTAAATCATTTAATATGAATTAAAGCAAAATATAAGTTTCCATTCCCTAAATCTACTACCCTGTCTATCTTTACTTCACCTGAAAGGGAAAATAATAATTCAAATCAGCTATCCTTACGTGCGCCAAAAGTCCAACAGCACGTCAATCTGGAATCAGGAAGCAATTAAATGTGACTCTCAATATAGTGTTAGTATATAGCCCAGAGGAAAATTGCATGCACAAATGAGTCGCAAACCTGTTTGCGCATGCAATATTCTGTCGTACATCTGGCCCTAAGAGCTGGTGGACAAAGCTCACGGCGCTATTGAATATTGGGGTGCCGAATGCCAAAGCTGCATAGTCTTTTTTTTACTTCATACCTCTTCAATTGACAACCAGACACTCCATGTTTCTTGATCTCACTCATGTAGGTTGTTTTTCTTGACTGATTTCTTAATTTGTCACTTGCTCCTTCTTTACCCCTCTTTTTTTCTCTTTTACACTGGCTTAAAATCTGTTCAGGAACAATAAGTCCTGGTCCCTGAAAAGGGGTGCCCCATATGCAACCACCATCTCAAATTAAAGACAGGAGACACAAGATCTTCATTTTCAGATGACATAAAGTAATATCCACACCTGAGGCAGATACTTTTTGAAAGAAATTGGGTTTTTGGTTGCCGGAGTGGGATTTGGAAACCCTATCAGGCAACAACCAACAATCCTTGTAAGGGTGAATCACAAAAGTCATAGCTTGGCACAAAGACTCAGTCAGGCTTAACTTAGAGGCAATGTGTAAAGTTTTATGCAACACCCAAGCAATAATAAAGTGAAAACATGACACAAGAAAAATCTCAAAGAGCGAATGGATGGATGAAAAGAGAGAGATTGTGTAAGGAGAAGGGAGTGAGGCTTCTTTGAGCATTTACACCGGGGTTGCTTTGGTTCCCCGGCCCTTTAGAATCTTTGATGGATACAGGTTGGAAAAAAGCGCATAACACCGTAAAACATTGTCCAGCAATCTTAGAATTAAGCTAATGCAATATAGTTATTTTTACAGATCTCCTCAAACTGCTAAAATTCATAATAAGATAAAACTTAAATGCACACTTAGATGTATTACATGTCAGGCAGAAGAGTTGACTTGGTAATGCATGACTTGAAATAGTGATGCTGCTACAGAAAGTGTTATGTATAGTAGTTTCTATGGAACCTAGAACGTGCCTGCGGTGTTTGATTTGATGACTCATGGGAATCATGCTGTATATATTTGCAGAGACCTAGGTTAGATAGCAGGATAAGTGAGAAAGGAGAATGGGCTCTGGCAGGTAAATTGTACATGGTCATGGACAGAAACTCACAGAAGAACTGGTTAGAACTGCTCCAAATGCTGCTACATATAAAAGAGAAAGTAGTACCTTGGAGAAGAGAATTAATAGATGGGAAACATTCTTAGTGGACAGTGAGGACTAAGTACTAGGAGGCACAGGCTGAACTGTTAGAGAGAATTATTTTTGCTGATGGCTGTGAGGGATGCATAGGCACAGATTTAAAAACATTTTGTACTGGGTTGGTGTCACAAAAGGGACAGAAACATGTGCAAAATGTTTATATGGCTTACTTTTCAGCACAAAACTTGTTTTGCACTGGTAAGTTGCCTTAAAGTATCACAAGGAGTGTAAAGTGCATCCTTACATTACTCTGCATCAAGTGGGCATTCCATGGGTAGCATGTGGGCTTTTCCATGCAACCATCCATGGTTTTTGATGCAATAGTAGGCAGGGTTTTACACTAAAAAATAATGCCACCTTGAAGCAGGGGCAAACAGGAGAAATGCTTTTATTTTCCCTAATGGATCCCACTTTCATGTGTGCTTCACAGTACAGCACTCAATCAAAGTGGTAAAGGTTTTTAACTTAGCCTAAGTATAGTGGGCCTTGTGTAAGAGAAATGACTCAGTGTGATGCCCCAAGCCATTTTGTTGCGCTGCATTGAATCACTTTGAAAGCACAGAGATGTGTCATATCGACAATGATATGACGGATACCTGTGCTCCCCCCTGTGCTAGCGCACAATTGGATGCCAGGCACTGATGCAGGAAGATTTTTTTTGTGAAGGAAGGACACCTTATTGCACAAAAACAATCACTAGAGGTTGTTTCCTCTTTCTTTATGTGCTGCATAACGCAACACACACAGAAAGAGGGAAAAAACGAAGCAACATGGAAACATTTCTCTTCATTGCACCTCCCTACGCCTTCCCTGGGGAGGCGTAGCAGTCTGACAAATTCCCAGGTTTACTATTTCTCTTAAGTATGGGATTGTGTCAGGTTCCATGGGAGCTGCGGGGGAACAACCACTGCAACACCCATGGAACGCCCGATTCACACAAAGTGGTGTGTGAAAAGAGCCCGTATTAATTAGGACATGGAAAGCCTCGCAGGGGGACTTTACGTGTCCTTGTAAACATGAGCGGCGCCACAAGGGGTTTGTACATGTGCCCAAGTATTTTTTACTGGAAGGCTGCCCGTCCATTATAAAACCCATGTCAGACGTAACGCAGGCAGCTTTGCACTATGGTGCGAAAGTGTGTGTATAGCTCTAGGCAGCCAGATTGTCCCCCTGGGCTTGGAAGAGAGCAGGTTAGTGCCATATCTCAGTATATATGATGCTTTTCTGCTCTTTTCCTCTCCAGCAATGCAGCGGTGTGTTATTTGACACTTTTGCAAATCTGGCCTCTAATCTTGTCTTGGTGCTGGTTACCTATGAATCCATAAAATCTGAATCTCTCTGTATGTTTTAGGTTAGGGGACAGCACAGACTTTCACGCAAAGAATTTGGCGATTTTGACTTGAATTTCAAAAGTTCCACTATACTGAGACCTCGATTGTGAGACTCGTGCTGTATACTTGCATATTGTAATTAGGATGTTGTGCCAATTGGAGCATAGCTTTGTAACAATTTTGTTTGACATAAATACTTTTATGGGTTGTTTAAACAGCAGTAGATGGATTCTGTCAAAAATAAAGTCAAACAGGACACTTCACTATGTCGAAAGGGTTGCTACTTTGGCCGTACCAAAAAAGCAGTGTAATATTTGAAGATTGGAAGCTAGCCAAGTCCAAGATGGCTGCCACATTCAAATGAGATTCTCAGTGCCAGACAGCTTCTGCAGCACCTTAGTGGAGCCCCTGGACATTTAAACACTAGAAATCATGACAACATATATCGATGCAAGGATGGTCTGCATCGAGAGCACACTTGCAAAGGAGAACCTGATGCCAATACAAGTGAAACATTCTGGAACAGTTGGTCCATCTGCAGTGCTACTGGGGAGCAGACACACTCAAGGATGACAGAAATCTGTATATACCACCAAAAATAGCACAGTCGTCCAATTCAAATCCAATATGAGCCCTGCCCGGGTCAACTGTGCATGATCTGTGGTTTATACTCAGATCTGCGGGTGTTCAATGTAGTCAGTCTTCTTACGGATTAAAAAAAGTAAATCCACTCACTATGCATTCCACCCAATAAGAAATAGCTGGACTTTTTAATTAATTATGTTTTAATTACTTTGTATTCCTCTTTCTCTAAATCAATTACCTATCACACATAGAAATATACATAATCACAATATATAAGTCTATTATCACTCCATTATGACTCCTGCATTTATATTACTTTCACCAAGTACAGATTTCTAACTCTATTCCCATAATCTGGATCCTTTTTTATTATATTCACAATTTCCCATCAAAAATTCAGAGCATCTAAGGTTTCATCCACGTTGAAAGTAGATCGAAAAGGATTAGTCTTGTAGCTTTCACATGGTTTTATTCTTTCAAATGTTCTGCTTTTAGGACATAATTTGTTTACAACATACACTGAAAGTATATATTAGATTGAATTCATTTTACTAGTAGAACTTTCAAAATGTGAAAACACTGTGAAGCAGTTAAGTTACCGAATCCAAGCCTACGTGAAGCAAAGGAAGGTTATATACATTTTAACAAAAAAGACACATTTTATTTAATATTGCGTCAGTCAGTATTTTTTTACATGGTGCCCCTCACTGTCCCCACCTAGTATTACAGTAAAACTAAAATTGTGAAAATGTCCCTCTTAAATATAATTGTGGCACTAGCTCTTATCTCACAGGATTCCCATCAACATCTGCACACACTGTGAGAGTACAAAAATGTATAAAAAAAATAGGAGACTCAGTTGTCATCAGATGGAAGACAGGCAGTGCTAACATTGTATTCAAAGGCTCCATAAAACCCTTCTGGATGTAAGGACATTACAGGTTGAAGTTCAGTTAGGGTGTAAGCATCTTAGATGTGTCTGGTGCAGGGTGCATGACACAACAAGGGAAGTTGGCAACTGGTGACAATGCAGACTGCCAGCACTGTGCACAGAGAGATGGCCTAAATGTAGCCTTTGCAGCAGCCCACCTTCCTACACAGCTTGGCCTATGGGTCTGGTTGACAGTAAGACAATCACAAGCAGGCAGGACATTTGTAATGGAGATGTCAAATCTCCAGATTTAGGGTCATATGTATGAACACATTTTCCCATAGATACAGAATAGGTGCAAACCTTTGATACATATGGCCCTTACTGTTGATTCCAGTAATCAGTGGCAATGTGAACCTTGTGCTGTGGATGATACTGTCCAGCAACCAAGGGTGGTCCTAATTTTAGGTGGATACCATTAAGGTAGCCAGAGCGACAGTGAATTTACAAATTAGGACCCTGCACCAGCCTCACAAGTGCGACTACAGTGAAAGAGGGGTGTTTCCACATTTTGTGCTCTGATGCTTTAGAAAAATTATATTAAACACACATAAAAGCAGTTAGTTTTCCAAAGGAGGCTATTGCTCAAATATTGTACATTTCTTGAATTGGAACTGTGGTATTTCCACATGTTAAATTGGGGGTTAGATTAAATTATCCAGTAACACAATATCCACCTCCAGGTTGGGATGTACATGTACAGTTCAGTAAATGGATACCAACCATGCTTGGAAATGCCAATACTATGCAATACTACCATACAGTCTCCAATGACAGTTGCTGCTCATTTTTATTGCTAGAGAGTAGGCCCTGCTGAGAATTATTGATGGAGCCCATCAGACGTACAATCAATATGCTGAACAGTCATAAAACAATGTATTATTTGTATGGACCTTGATGAGCAGGTTTGGTATTGTTATTCAATATATAGCAGGGCATCTAAGACGTGATCGTACTACCCCTTACTAGCAGAATAACACTGCTGTGAAATGTTGCTTGTGTCCATTGCAGGTGTGTCCATCACAGGTAAAGAAGCTCCGCAAAGAAGTGGCGGTAGTCTCCATAACTGGTGCAGGAGAGTCCTGGTGAGACGTATTGGTACTGCCCACTGATGCTATATAAGCCCTACTGAGAGATGCCCCTACTTTCCATCAGTAATGCAGTCTACTGAGAAGCAATGGTATTGTCAATCACAGAGAGCTGGTAACGTCCAGTAGTAAAATGACCGCACTGCTAAAGAGTGATATCATGGCCCATTACTAAGGCAACAACAGGTAAATTCATAGGCTCGTGAATTACAGTTTACCTTGTCTGCAGGAAATAATATTAAGCTATATGAATGGCATAAAAAATGGTTCGCTGGTGCCTTCAATTAAATTCTGATTCATGTGCATACCTGACTGAATAGAGTCATGCAAGATACCGGCATAAGACTGGTTCAAGCAGAATATCTTGAGGAAAGACAGCTACTTCTGTTCATACCACTTTCCTGCCAATGTCTTGCATTACATTTTTTACATGAGATATGCCCTCACATGAGAATATGTTGCATTATACAAGCACACGACATTTCACACCATTTTCAGATTGTCATAGAAGTTTTCAGATATTTTGCATACTTTTGCAGACATTTTCATAGATTTATCCTGCACAAAGCAATTTTCTCAAGAACAACGTGACATAAAATTGCACACTGCAAAATATCTTATTATTCAAAGTTTGCACATATCGCAGTTTTTGTCAGACTAGTAGGAAGCAGTGGTTAAATTTTTAAGTAATCTCAAAATCTGAATTAGGGTAGGAACCAACACATTTTTTAGCCCCTTAGACCCTATTCTCTCTTCTATGAAACCTCTAGTTTTCTATTTTGTGCAAACTACACATTTGTTTTAAATGTTATTGTTACAATATAAACTTATGTTACACATTTTTAAATAGTTAAGACAAAGTGTGAAACTAAGGAACCTTTCTCCATTAATTAAAACAATTTGTTCTGAATTGCAGTTGCTGGCTCAAGATGAGAGTGCAAATGGATTAATTTGGAAAATCACTGCAATTTGTCAACTATTGTATTAAAAAAAGGAAGAGAATAAGGTATTTGTTTTGTAATTAAGGTGAGTTTGGAAGCGAATGAAATCTAGGACATAAATTATATCTCAGAGATATTTTCACCAGATCATCTCTTCACTGCCTCCGAAATCTGAAAATCTTACACATAGATTGCTTCAATTTACTGTTTCGTTGAATTAAGGTGATGGATTGTGCAAGAGCAGAAAGGGCAGCTGAGATCTCTAAAACACATTCTGCCCAATACATGGGTAAAAAAAGTGCAACACATTCAGCCAGTAAATATGAAGCACAGACCAATAGGAGGGATCCCACCATTTTCGCTGCATCAAAATGAGAATCCAGGCGTGGTTGACTGAATGCTGATGCGTTCTCCTTCATCTGCCGAACATGTCTACAGAGGGACGTGAGGATGAGTGTGATGGAAGCAATTTCAAGAAGAAGAGGTGGACAGAATCCAAAAACATTTCCTAATATGCTATAAAGTGTCAATGTCTTTCCACCACCGATGAGAGTAGCATTAGATGTAAGATTGGATGATAAATTCCAATAGAACTCTACATATAAATCCCAGTAGAAGGGTGATATGAAAGTCAGAGAACCTACCACTAAAATTAGAAGCACCCAAGGCATGTCATTAGTAATTCTCAGTTTTAACCGGAAGAAAAGGCGGTGATTGAAGTTCACAATTTTCACGCAGTAGAAGACACAGAGACAAGAAGTAAGCCAACAGCTTGAGAGGCTGGTCCATGATAGAAGTAGAATTATGATCGGATTAATGGAATTTAAATCAAAAATCTCCATTGATGATGCAGAAACTAAAATGTTTCCTATGTGGATACCGTGAAAACAAAAGCATGAGATCCCTTGGACTACTAAGATCAGATCACAAGTGTTCAGGGATTTGCCTTTAGCCAGGTCTAGAAGATTAACTACCACAATGAAGCCACTAGTGAGTATTCCAAACACATTCACTACTGACATGAGAATCACAAAGAAAATGTTAAGTGCAGGCTCCATTTTGGTATCTTCTTTCCAGATCACTTGAAGAAATATAAAACACCTGTGCAGCTTTCACCAAAAGTGATCACTGAATGTCAGGATCAGAGATGTTTTCGATACCTCTCCCCACCAGCAGCTGCCCCTGGTTTTAGTTACAGCTGCTCTCAGCCTCGTCATAGCTTAGATGTTGATTAAGGACAGATGCAAATATCTTAAGCGCAAACCACCCACTACTAATTGTTTTTACACCTGCGTTGCAAATGTCGAATATAGTATGTATGTTTCAGACAGAAAATGTGGTTTGTTTACCCATAACAGCTTAGGACTGCTTGACTTAAGTTTTTTATGTTTTATTTTATTTTTGGAGTTTTGTATGGAGCAGCATTCACCCAAAGAGGGTTTATTGGCACTGGAGAGGGCCTAATGGTGACAGAGGCACACGAAAAGCAACAGATTCAAAGTACTGCTTGAAAAAATATAGGGAAAAGGAATGTTTTTTCAAAATATCTGTGGGTTAGGCTCAGGCCCAGGCTGAAGATAAATGTAGAGCATTCCAGGGCTTGACTGCTACAGAAAAGGCCCTATCAATACCAGTCAGGAGTAGGGTCTTAGGCACATGCAGTGATGGTTAATTAGAGGATCAAAATAAATTATTAGGACTGTACCAGGAACATCTGGTACACAATGGGGAACATTGTGGGTTGTGCACTAGACATCTGCCTTTAAACAATGTATGCTGCTTCATGGGGAGTCAATGACAGGTGGCTAGCAATGGTCCAAGCACGATTAAATAAAGGCATTGATAATCTGGACTTTCTTGGGTACCGTAAAAAGATAGAGAATACTCTTCAGAAAATGGAGTTGAAAAAAGCAGGGGCCTTATTTATGAAACACTTGCGCCGCCGATGCGTCACTTTTTCCCATGTTAAAAGTGACGCACCGGCGGCGCAAGTCCTTCATAAATAAGGCCCCTGGACTTTATCAGTGATGACATTTGGTCTGATAAAGTCAATTAACCAGTGATTGTAATGCCCATATTTTTACAGTCAGCAATTGAGCATGTTGAGGACCTCAGGATGTCAGGCCAGAAAAGGCAGATCTCAATTAGATGTTGGTATGTATACAGAGAGAATTTTGGTCTTCTCTCTATTCAGCTTAAGCTGATTCACATATATCAAGGGCGGGATTTGTTAAGGAGTTGCATGGTCCTTGAGTCATACAAGGGTGATTTGTGCATCCTTGTGTTGGTTTGTAAAGAAATGTAATGCAACACAGCTGCTTGGGTTGTGTTACATTTTGAGCTGGGAGGCATTACATGGGTGGAGCATGGGTGGTCCTGTACATTTGATTCAGTTCCAGATTTACAAACATTTATAGACCTGGTATTCCGTCAAATCCTTATGCCTCCCAGATGATCTCGTCATTTTTCTCCACAATATTTCCTCTTTCCAAACATGTTGCATTATGCATTACACATAGAAAGAGGAAAATGCCGCTGTGGATTGCTTTTTGCCCCTTCCTTCATAAAAACAATCCTGCCCATAGCCGAGCCTCCCTTACATTGTGGGGCATGGGTGCCTATGTTGGCACTACACAGCACACAGCAGGCCAGTGCAAAACAGAGAAGTGCTCCATATCTTTGTAAATATGGAGAATTTCTGCTCTCGTCCTTTCACACAATGCATTGAGCAAGTCCCCTTGCTGTGCTGCATTGTGTGTGCCCCCCTCCACTGAACGATCATGGTGATGCATCCCTACATCTGGATGTCAGAGGAATGATTATTGCCTTTAATCCAGATAGATATCATATTTTATTTGAAATGTAATGGAGAGCTACAGAGCCCTGAAGAACACCACACAAACAAAGACTGGAGGAAGAAGTAAAAGTGGAAAGAGGAATTCTGTATGACCGGTTGGAAAGGAAATCAGAAAATCAGCACGCCTGATAATCCCAAAATCGTTCAGTCTCAGTAAACAAATAGAGCAGTTTATCATTTTAAATGTCGCACATAAATCAGAAAAAAATAGGATCAGATGAAATATTACAATCTGAATATATCAGCACTATTTGTCTGCTGCTGAAAGAACTGTAAAAAACAACAAGGTTATGGATGGAATGCCTGCATTAAAATCAGCCACTGACAATTATTTGGGCCCACATCCCAATCCAATGAGTTTTGCACACCATGCCATCTAAGTTTGTACCCAGCCATATCCAAATCCAAATCACTCTTAACCACACTTAACACTGCTCCTCATGGGAACAGTCCAGTCCAAACAGCCATGCCAGGTCCTCCCTGAACCGGAAATCAAGCATCCTAGGATCGGTTTCACCCTTGAAAGAACTGTAAGCTCTATGTGAGGCCAGGTTGGAAAGTCATCTGGCGAGGATGAAGAATATGGTTAGTTTCAATATATTCAGCTATCTGCAAATAGACATCTTTCTCTAGACGCTTGTCCAGGTAAGACAGATGTGAAGTGGGGTGATACTTTGCAAGATTATTTGGATCTAGAGTGGGTTTCTTCAGAAGAGGCAACACATGCTTATGTCAAAGTTTCATGGACATCTCCAGACATAAGGGTCTCATTAATAATAGATCTCAGCTAGCTAGGCTTGATACAAGAGTGCAAAGTATATATGCAGCTAGGAGGAAAAAGATCACCAGGAGAGCCTGCAACCTTAAAGTCATAAACCAGCAAAGAAAAACTAGCAGCAACAGTGGCTGAAAAAACAAACTTAAGAGTACTAAACAGCTCTCTGGAGGGAACCCTCTCAAGATATAGTGGAGAGGTGCTGCTATTGCTCACGGAATCTAAGATCTTCAAAATCTTACTAAAAAGAATTTATGAATCATATTACAATTGTCAGGTTAGGGATTGCGAATCAAATGGTATGCCAGATTGTGCAAGTCATGGTGAAATAGACATTCAGGAGCAAGAGGTTCAGCAGCTGAAAAAGAAAAGTTATAGTACAAATATAGTATTGCAGTTGGATCAGATTCAGAATCAGTACATGGACTGTAATAAATTGGGTTATTAGTTTAAAGGGTTGAGAGCCCCACTGAAGAAATAAACACAATCGTTGTCAGGGTGAATCCCAAAGGAAACTAAATAGGCTGTGCTTAACCCTCTGGTTGCTTGGCACAAAAGCAGACAGGCTTAACTTTGAGGCAATGTGCAAATTCTTTAAGCAGTACTTAAACAGTAGAAATCCATCAGTAGAACAGGAATTTTCTGTTTTTAAAATGTCTACTGAAAATAGCACAAAAAAGTACAAAACGCCAATTGCAGTGATCTGGCCATGCTGTACTGGATTAAAGTTCAGGCAATCTGCGATAGAGTGCAGATCAGATAAATGTACCAGGTTTTTACCTTCTCTAAGTCCAAGTCAATGCATGGATTTGCAAACTGTGAATTGGCATCCCAAAACACAGTAGCAATTCCTGCAATAGCAGTTTGGCAAATGTCAGACTGTCACATTTCCTAATGGGATAAGCCTCCACCCAACAGGAAAACAGGCATACATTCAGAAGGATATACCATAATTGATTACATGGTGGCAGTTCCACAAAGTTGATCCGAAGATTTTTAACGGAGCCATTAGACTTCGCCTAGGTGACTCATGGTCACTACAACCTGTTTTCCAATATTTTGTTTTGGGCAAATTTCACAGCGCTGCCACAGACTTTCTGCAATTGTACAAAAGAGTGCATTATGACAGAACTGTTTAAATGTCAATAACATCCTGTCTCTTCCCACATGTCTTGGCCCATAAATGTCTCTCACCATTGCAGATAATATGGAGTCCGGAAGCACATGCTTTCCATTACCGGATACCCAAATGTCACTAGTATCCATCACACAACCCAACCATAGTCTTTTGGCCTTGTTAATCTCTGGGCCGGTGTGCTGCAATTCCCTCAGTTCACTGAAATTCTCTACAGTGCTCAATAGTATGTTTGGTACCATTTCTGACACAGCATTGCATGGAATTGTGGAATGTGCTAGAACTCAAGAGCATAATATAGAGCAATCTCATCCCCCATAGTGGTTGCCTCTAGTAACAAAGTCACTGCTGTTCTTGTGTGCAGTACACTCTACTGCAGCAATTTATTTTGACAAGTGAAGGGCTTCCGATAAGTTAGAGACATACAGCCCATACTTGATTAGTGAGCCTGCGGAGGTCATGAATTCTCTCAGTGACCACAACTGACCAATATCTTGCACAAGACTGAATCAATTTGGCTGTCAGTGTAAATGGTGACTCGCAAGCCTTCTGACATGTAACAGGCTATGGTAAATGCAATTAGTTAGTTATGTAGTGTAGTTCCTATTTTCCCAATAGGCCCTGCGCATTGGAATAACATAAACAGCAGTATGGACGTAGACGTGCGGATCTTCCAGGCCTCCACTGACTATGCTAAACTTAATTGGGTTTGTTACCAACTAGCTTAGAGGTCACTGGAAACTTTCTTGACTGAAATAGGAAGTGATCAGCTTCCCTGGCACACACAAGAAGGGATTCAGTTTTCCAACAACTGTGCAACATGACAACTTTGCTCCTCAGATCAAGAGTCAATCTCTAGGGTCGTGTGAAACAATAGACAGTTATTTTACTCAGTCAGTTATAGTGCAGATTACTTTCACAATATGTAGAGAATAGAGAGACGGGCATTTTCAATAAAGGGTAACATTTATTGAACAGTCTTTCTTCTCATACAAGAGAAATGAATTGCCACAATTGCAAGACTTGTTATTATAAAAAGTACGTACAGTGAGATGAGTATTGCGAAATAATACTGTAAAAGCATTGATATGGTTTCTTAGCCATACAATGGTTTAAAATGAATAAAACATATATACAGTCATATATACATTAGGCTAAAATACTCAACTGGTGCTTCTAACTACGCCTACCCCAGTGTACCTGACCTAAGCCTAATACTTGGGAGGGGAGTAAGTAAGTAGCTTTAAGTTAAGTTGGTTTTGCCAAGGTTTGCTTCAAGAATTCTCTCTAAGGGTTTAGTCAACACCATACCTCTGGAATAGAATGATGGAGGTCTGGTATCTCCCTCAGAACTCGATATCCCAGTCACCCGCAAGGGTAGACTAGAAACGCCAGAGTGGATTTCTCTGCAGGAGAAAGGCAGCGTCTCTTCTCAGCGCGTCGAGGAGGAGGAGGAGGGGCAGCGTCCGCGGGCAGCTTGCATCTACTGGGCTCTGGCAGGGGACGGCTGTTCAGCTCCTAAGTTCACCACACCATTGTTCGCTAGTTAGCAGCGATAGCAGTAGCGATAGCAGCTATGGTATCATCAGCATAACAGCAGCTTCAGGCGACGGGCAACAGAACCTTGCTTAAGGCAACGTTGGTAGTATTTATACCTGAAAGGTGCCTTGGTTGACGTAAGTTTGCTGGACATAAGACGTCAATAAAGATGTCACTAGGAAGTGATCGTCTATCAGTGCTCATTAGAGTTCTATTACAAATCAAAACAAAGCAAGCGGGGCTTTCCCAGGTTGCTGAGTTGTTATCTTGTTGAAGAACTCGGAGTGTTAATCTAGGAATCTCAGATAGTGACTTCTGCTATGTCATTGCACTAATTGGTTGCAAAGGAATTGGCAGAGTAAGCGATTTCTGAAATGTGGCTCTGTTCGTGTGAGGCCAGAGACGAGTTTCTGAAATTACACTTGAACGTTTATGCCATTATAGGGGAATAAATGGATTATAGCCGTATAGGGGCACAAAGGTCATAGGGCAGATCAGGGTCCTAGATTAGAACGCAACACCCACTCCACAAATTCATGTCCATCAAATTACTAAAACTAGAGCAATAAGATGCATGTGTAACATTGCCCACCCCAAAATACATATATGCATTTGAAATAGGCGTATTTGTAATACGTGAAAACTTAGGTACTGTACGTTTTTGAAGCATAGAAATCATTCAAAAATTATAGCATATAAAATCAGTGAACGATTATGCAAAAGAATTACACATGAAATATCTCTGAAACAGAAAAAGGGCGAGATAAATCATCACATATAAATGCATTGCAATAACATGTGCTAGAGGCTGGTGCAAAGTTGCTATGTCTCTAGATGTGTTTAGAAATAGAAGTTGAAGCTTCTGTTCTCTAAGAATAGTTTTTACTTTAAGCAAAGAATCTTTTGTGCCAAAAAAGGGTGAATATTAAAAATGTTCAATTCAAAAGAATTAATGCTTGAACGGGGAAGATCGAGTTCCAACGCTTTTAGCAGTTTTTGTTGTTCAAAACTGAAGGCCGAATTCAGAGTTCATGGGAACGCCGTGTGTCGGAATGCTTCTAAAAAGTTATTGTTTCTGTTCGGGTGAGAACATCATATCAGACAGGCTCTCAAAAAATTGGTCTACAAAATCAGGTGACAGTTCGACCAAATTCGATAGTGCTGTAACTTGGCAGGTGTGAGAATGATTGCTGTCATCAAAGGCAGGCTCAGCAATACTCACAGAACGTTGTACCTGGATGATGTTGCTTTTGTCACTCGCTCCACTGTTACCACTTGGTCGTAGCACAGGAGTCCCAACGAATGCCGTCATCAGGATTGGTAGCCGCTGGGGAAAACACAATGCGTGAGCCGTTACAGGACTGAGCAAAGTATCGACATCCATTGGTACTGCTGATGGAAGTGCAAGACAGGTGTCTAACACGCATTCATCTCCGCATAGCAGACATCGTAGCACAGGTAAGATGCAATCATGCCATATAGGTCTGAATGAAAGGAACCAGGTCATGTTTAGATCCCTCAGCCTGGCCAATCCAAGGACTTTAGTTATTCTGTCCCGGTAGCGCACTGCTAGGATTGTTTCTTCCATTCCCATAGGAGTCATGTCTGAGCTGTGGCTTGCCATAACGAAGCAGGATGGTCAAAAATAAAATCCTTGCTACAAGTCCCAAAAATAGGGGTATGCCGCCAAAAACAGAGTGGACAAAATTTGGAACGATTCCCAGAATTGCTTGAAATGGTGTTAGCAGTCCCCTGTAAAAATCGTCTTAAATATGCCTGGGATGCCTGTGGCACTAGACATGTTAAGGAGTTGGCTCAACATTTCTACGAAATGCACGGGGCAATTTGTTGATAACAGGTCATGAACCTCCGTAGCTGTCCTTGCAACTAGGAGATCATACGTCTCTTTTGATAACGTTATGGGCACTGTTGTCTGCAAAAGCACAGACTTCATTTTGCTTAAAGTATCAATTTGTATAGAATAGAGATTCAGACGAGGCCAGATGGGAGTCGCCATGTCTCCAGGGCCGCTCGGGAACAATGCTTGCATACAGCATTTGACCATGGAAGTTACGCTTACGAGACAACTTTTCCCTGGAACAAGGCCACAACATCTGTGATCCGTTCTTAGAATGTAACTCCCATTTGCGAGTTGCATAAAGAAGGGCTCTATCTGAGTTGCAGGTGTGACAAGTCTCTTCTCCTTTTTTGATCGTGTAGGTGCCCTTTCTTGGTTGTTTTTTTAAAATCTTTTCTTCAGGTGTAAGCAGGAGATATTCGTAGGGCTCCCAACTTTAGTGCCTCAGTACTGGCATTTACGAATCAGTTTGGACGTTATACTGTGCAATTTTAACAAGTTTAACTTATTGAGAAGTTGTGATAGTCAAGTAGTTCAGGTACATTCCTCGGTGTACCGTGCTGTGCGTGACATCTTTAAAAAAAGTATTACAACACCCCTGTAATTTGTTGCCATAATTGATAGTAATCCTTATCTCTTCAAATAGGAATTAAGTCCATTTATTGATTGGGGGGGGATGTGTTATCCCTTGGTATAGACAGACTCGGTTTCATGTGATGTGGTGCATTTGTGACTTAGTAATTTAAAGTGACAGTCTGGTACACTAGATACATCTTGCAATGTCTGTACAGTGCGTACGTCCTTTCATTCTATAATAGTGAGTACCCTGTATCCCAATCACTATCCATATAATAAGTATAGTTGTAAAATTGTTCTCATGGCGGCATCATCCATGAACCCACCCCCCTCTTTTTTAAACGATATCGGGGATCCAGTTATCCACTGGAAGGACTGGATCAATTTATTTGATTCATACCTCATTGCCATAGGGGGGAAGAAATTTTTGGCTGTACGTAAGCAACATGTGTTACTCCAGAATTTAGGAGTTCAAGGAAGAAAAATCTATGACACCCTTCCTGACCCAGTTTTAGAGGAAGATGAGATAGACTTAGAAGTGTTTAAAATTACCATGATAAAACTAGAAACCCACTTTGGGGACAAAGTTAATGTTGTTCTCGAGCGGCATACATTTTTTTCGCGAGTTCAGGCTAAGCATGAGTCAATTACCAACTATATAGCCGCTCTCCGAGGTCTCACCCAGCTGTGTGAATTTGGAGAATTGAATAACTCCCTTAACCGGGATCAGCTGGTGAGGTGTACACACAACCCTCGAATAAAGGAGAAGTTACTTGCAAAGAATCCCTCTTTGAGAGAAGCCGTCACCATGGCTCAATCCATCGAAAACACTGCGAGGTGTATTCTGGAAATTAACCAACCTAAAGAACATGTCAGTGATGTGAACAAAAATAAAGGTTATGTTTGTGAGGATAATAGAGATGGGGCAGTGCTTAAGATCAAATCTAGTGATATTAAGAGTGAGAAACCTGTTAGTATTACAGAAGGATTGAAATGCTTCAGATGTGGGAGCAGCAACCACCTAGCCAATAGTGTCCATTGCACTGAACGTAATTCCACTTGCATTAAGTGAAACAAAAGGGGCCATTTTGCAAGAGTGTGCAAAGATGGGGAAATGGATCAGGCAAAGGTGGTACACAGTGAAGATGAACATACTCCAAATTTTGTGTTCTGGGAAAGCTGTATGCCTAGTATTTTACCCATTATACATTCTTCCAGTGATTTTAGTTCATTTTCTGTGGTCACTATGGTGCATGTGTTCCTTTGGCCTGCTACATGTTATATTGCTTTCTTGCTAATGCCAGAACTATCTTTTTCCCTCCTTTCCCCTCTAGTCCATGAGACCCTTCCACCCCTACCCGCCCCTCGTGCTGGTGTTCTTCAAGGGGGTTTCCTGCATCCTCGTCTTATTGCCTCTGTCTTCGCATGTACTCTACCACTCTTCCCCCTACCTTCCTTCTCCTTGTGTCTTATCCCCTCCTTTCCCTTATGTTCCCCTTATTAGCGGAGGGAGATGTGTTGCAATCTGCTTAATCTGTTATGTATTTAATAATGGCACATTCCCCCCCCCCCCCCCGGACTCCTACCTGTTGGTGTGTTCCGCTGGAGTCTACTTTGGAATGTTGACGTTCTCCAGGCAGTTTGGAGAGTCAGGTGATGGAATAAAGGCTGTTCTTACTTTTTCCTGCTTCAAGTGCCTTATTTACAACACTTATCCTTTGGGTTATATTCTATTCTCTATGTTCGTTTGTTCTGTATGTCATGGTACTCCTGTCTATAGTTAGAGTTGTGGGAGTTAGCAAGGGGGTACATGCTAGTCTCCATCTACAGGACTATCAGTCCTAAAGCATTGTTTAAGGGGGATGGGGAGGGTCTGGTCAGGAAGGGTGGTGGGTATTGGGTGATGGGTCACTAGGGTGGGGAAAAAAGGGGGAAAAATCCACAGCTAATCAAGATATGAATAAAACGAATAAAACGAATATTTGGCAAATGCAAATATACTACTTTGGTGTTGGCTGCCTTAAATTTTGGGAGATGGCCTCTATATTCAGATTGTTTATTCAATTAACATGGCAGTTGATGGGATAAAAATTTGTACTTGGAATGTTTCTGGTCTAAACAGCTGGAGTAAAAGGAATCGTGTGGCAGCTGATCTTCGTAACATCCAGCCTGATGTGGTTTGTCTCCAGGAGATACATGTACCCTGGACACAAAGGGCACTTTTAGAAAATCTGGGCTACTCATTAATAGTTGCCTCCCATCAATCATCTATGATTAGAGGAGTAGCAATCTTAGCTAAAGAGAAGAGGGTCACAACGACACAATGTCTAGCTGACAAATGTGGAAGGTGGGCTATCGCCAATAATTAATTAATTAACAAGTAATTGATTCAGCGCTCCTAATGAAAAACTGTCTCACTACCCATCTCCACAATACTCACCATTAATCATGAAACACTACTAAGGCCCATAAACTAAAGAGACAATTTTTGAGCGACTGAATCATGTGACCTAATTAAACACTCTATACATAATCTATTTACAAAAATGTATACAACTGCAGTTTATCATTTCTTACCATGGTTTTGATCTCACAAAAATTAATTAAGTCACTAAGGCGAATGGATCTAATAATGATAACTAGACCATGAATAAACAAGACCAGCTTGTTATTTCAAAAATCGAATTTTATTAGCTTTATTATATTCAAAGAAAGAGCATTTTTATTCAGAAATCATTATTTTATCAGCAAATTGAAAGCATCATTCAAAGATGGGCTTATTAGTCTGACATTTCAAGAGTAAATCATTTAATATGAATTAAAGCAAAATATAAGTTTCCATTCCCTAAATCTATTACCCTGTCTATCTTTACTTCACCTGAAAGGGAAAATAATAATTCAAATCAGCTATCCTTACGTGCGCCAAAAGTCCAACAGCACGTCAATCTGGAATCAGGAAGCAATTAAATGTGACTCTCAATATAGTGTTAGTATATAGCCCAGAGGAAAATTGCATGCACAAATGAGTCGCAAACCTGTTTGCGCATGCAATATTCTGTCGTACATCTGGCCCTAAGAGCTGGTGGACAAAGCTCACGGCGCTATTGAATATTGGGGTGCCGAATGCCAAAGCTGGATAGTCTTTTTTTTACTTCATACCTCTTCAATTGACAACCAGACACTCCATGTTTCTTGATCTCACTCATGTAGGTTGTTTTTCTTGACTGATTTCTTAATTTGTCACTTGCTCCTTCTTTATCCCTCTTTTTTTCTCTTTTACACTGGCTTAAAATCTGTTCAGGAACAATAAGTCCTGGTCCCTGAAAAGGGGTGCCCCATATGCAACCACCATCTCAAATTAAAGACAGGAGACACAAGATCTTCATTTTCAGATGACATAAAGTAATATCCACACCTGAGGCAGATACTTTTTGAAAGAAATTGGGTTTTTGATTGCCGGAGTGGGATTTGGAAACCCTATCAGGCAACAACCAACAATCCTTGTAAGGGTGAATCACACAAGTCATAGCTTGGCACAAAGACTCAGTCAGGCTTAACTTAGAGGCAATGTGTAAAGTTTTATGCAACACCCAAGCAATAATAAAGTGAAAACATGACACAAGAAAAATCTCAAAGAGCGAATGGATGGATGAAAAGAGAGAGATTGTGTAAGGAGAAGGGAGTGAGGCTTCTTTGAGCATTTACACCGGGGTTGCTTTGGTTCCCCGGCCCTTTAGAATCTTTGATGGATACAGGTTGGAAAAAAGCGCATAACACCGTAAAACGTTGTCCAGCAATCTTAGAATTAAGCTAATGCAATATAATTATTTTTACAGATCTCCTCAAACTGCTAAAATTCATAATAAGATAAACCTTAAATGCACACTTAGATGTATTACGTGTCAGGCAGAAGAGTTGACTTGGTAATGCATGACTTGAAATAGTGATGCGGCTACAGAAAGTGTTATTTATAGTAGTTTCTATGGAATCTAGAACGTGCCTGCGGTGTTTGATTTGATGACTCATGGGAATCATGCTGTATATATTTGCAGAGACCTAGGTTAGATAGCAGGATAAGTGAGAAAGTGGAATGGGCTCTGGCAGGTAAATTGTACATGGCCATGGACAGAAACTCACAGAAGAACTGGTTAGAACTGCTCCAAATGCTGCTACATATAAAAGAGAAAGTAGTACCTTGGAGAAGAGAATGAATAGATGGGAAACATTCTTAGTGGACAGTGAGGACTAAGTACTAGGAGGCACAGGCTGAACTGTTAGAGAGAATTATTTTTGCTGATGGCTGTGAGGGATGCATAGGCACAGATTTAAAAACATTTTGCACTGGGTTGGTGTCACAAAAGGGACAGAAACATGTGCAAAATGTTTATATGGCTTACTTATCAGCACAAAACTTGTTTTGCACTGGTAAGTTGCCTTAGAGTAATACAAAGAAGTGTAAAGTGCATCTTTACATTACTCTGCATCAAGTGGGCATTCCATGGGTAGCATGTGGGCTTTTCCATGCAACCATCCATGGTTTTTGATGCAATAGTAGGCAGGGTTTTACACTAAAAAATAATGCCACCTTGAAGCAGGGGCAAACAGGAGAAATGCTTTTATTTTCCCTAATGGATCCCACTTTCATGTGTGCTTCACAGTACAGCACTCAATCAAAGTGGTAAAGGTTTTTAACTTAGCCTAAGTATAGTGGGCCTTATGTAAGAGAAATGACTAAGTGTGATGCCCCAAGCCATTTTGTTGCGCTGCACTGAATCACTTTGAAAGCACAGAGATGTGTCATATCGACAATGATATGACGGATACCTGTGCTCCCCCCTGTGCTAGCGCACAATTCGATGCCAGGCACTGATGCAGGAAGATTTTTTTTGTGAAGGAAGGACACCTTATTGCACAAAAACAATCACTAGAGGTTTTTTCCTCTTTCTTTGTGTGCTGCATAATGTAGCACACACAGAAAGAGGTAAAAAATGAAGCAACATGGAAACATTTCTCCTCATTGCGCCTCCCTACGCCTTCCCTGGGGAGGTGCAGCAGTCTGACAAATTCCCAGGTTTACTATTTCTCTTAAGTATGGGATTGTGTCAGGTTCCATGGGAGCTGGGGGGGAACAACCACTGCAACACCCATGGAACTCCCGATTCACACAAAGTGGTGTGTGAAAAGAGCCCGTATTAATTAGGACATGGAAAGCCTCGCAGGGGGACTTTACGTGTCCTTGTAAACATGGGGCGGCGCCACAAGGGGTTTGTACATGTGCCCAAGTATTTTTTACTGGAAGGCTGCCCGTCCATTATAAACCCATGTCAGACGTAACGTAGGCAGCTTTGCACTATGGTGCGAAGGTGTGTGTATAGCTCTAGGCAGCCAGATTGTCCCCCTGGGCTTGGAAGAGAGCAGGTTAGTGCCATATCTCAGTATATATGATGCTTTTCTGCTCTTTTCCTCTCCAGCAATGCAGCGGTGTGTTATTTGACACTTTTGCAAATCTGGCCTCTAATCTTGTCTTGGTGCTGGTTACCCATGAATCCATAAAATCTGAATCTCTCTGTATGCTTTAGGTTAGGGGACAGCACAGACTTTCACGCAAAGAATTTGGCGATTTTGACTTGAATTTCAAAAGTTCCACTATACTGAGACCTCGATTGTGAGACTCGTGCTGTATACTTGCATATTGTAATTAGGATGTTGTGCCAATTGGAGCATAGCTTTGTAACAATTTTGTTTGACATAAATACTTTTATGGGTTGTTTAAACAGCAGTAGATGGATTCTGTCAAAAATAAAGTCAAACAGGACACTTCACTATGTCGAAAGGGTTGCTACTTTGGCCGTACCAAAAAAGCAGTGTAATATTTGAAGATTGGAAGCTAGCCAAGTCTAAGATGGCTGCCACATTCAAATGAGATTTTCAGTGCCAGACAGCTTCTGCAGCACCTTAGTGGAGCCCCTGGACATTTAAACACTAGAAATCATGACAACATATATCGATGCAAGGATGGTCTGCATCGAGAGCACACTTGCAAAGGAGAACCTGATGCCAATACAAGTGAAACATTCTGGAACAGTTGGTCCATCTGCAGTGCTACTGGGGAGCAGACACACTCAAGGATGACAGAAATCTGTATATACCACCAAAAATAGCACAGTCGTCCAATTCAAATCCAATATGAGCCCTGCCCGGGTCAACTGTGCATGATCTGTGGTTTATACTCAGATCTGCGGGTGTTCAATGTAGTCAGTCTTCTTACGGATTAAAAAAAGTAAATCCACTCACTATGCATTCCACCCAATAAGAAATAGCTGGACTTTTTAATTAATTATGTTTTAATTACTTTGTATTCCTCTTTCTCTAAATCAATTACCTATCACACATAGAAATATACATAATCACAATATATAAGTCTATTATCACTCCATTATGACTCCTGCATTTATATTACTTTCACCAAGTACAGATTTCTAACTCTATTCCCATAATCTGAATCCTTTTTTAATATATTCACAATTTCCCATCAAAAATTCAGAGCATCTAAGGTTTCATCCACGTTGAAAGTAGATCGAAAAGGATTAGTCTTGTAGCTTTCACATGGTTTTATTCTTTCAAATGTTCTGCTTTTAGGACAAAATTTGTTTACAACATACACTGAAAGTATATATTAGATTGAATGCATTTTACTAGTAGAACTTTCAAAATGTGAAAACACTGTGAAGCAGTTAAGTTACCGAATCCAAGCCTACGTGAAGCAAAGGAAGGTTATTTACATTTTAACAAAAAAGACACATTTTATTTAATATTGCGTCAGTCAGTATTTTTTACATGGTGCCCCTCACTGTCCCCACCTAGTATTACAGTAAAACTAAAATTGTGAAAATGTCCCTCTTAAATATAATTGTGGCACTAGCTCTTATCTCACAAGATTCCCATCAACATCTGCACACACTGTGAGAGTACAAAAAAAGGTATAAAAAATAGGGGACTCAGTTGTCATCAGATGGAAGACAGGCAGTGCTAACATTGTATTCAAAGGCTCCATAAAACCCTTCTGGATGTTAGGCCATTACAGGTTGAAGTTCAGTAAGGATGTAAGCATCTTAGATGTGTCTGGTGCAGGATGCATGACACAACAAGGGAAGTTGGCAACTGGTGACAATGCAGACTGCCAGCACTGTGCACAGAGAGATGGCCTAAATGTAGCCTTTGCAGCAGCCCACCTTCCTACACAGGTTGGCCTATGGGTCTGGTTGACAGTAAGACAATCACAAGCAGACAGGACATTTGTAATGGAGATGTAAAATTTCCATATTTAGGGCCATATGTATGAACACATTTTCCCATAGATACAGAATAGGTGGAAACCTTTGATACATCTGGCCCTTACTGTTGATCCCGGTAATCAGTGGCAATGTGAACCTTGTGCTGTGGATGATACTGTCCAGCAACCAAGGGTGGTCCTAATTTTAGGTGGATACCATTAAGGTAGCCAGAGCGATAGTGAATTTACAAATTAGGACACTGCACCAGCCTAACGAGTGCGACTACAGTGAAAGAGGGGTGTTTCCACATTTTGTGCTCTGATGCTTTAGAAAAATGATATTAAACACACATAAAAGCAGTTAGTTTTCCAAAGGAGGCTATTGCTCAAGTATTGTACATTTCTTGAATTGGAACTCTGGTTAAATTATCTAGTAACACCATATCCACCTCCTGGTTGAGATGTACATGTACAGTTCAGTAAATGGATACCAACCATGCTTGGAAACACCAATACTATGCAATACTACCATACAGTCTCCAATGACAGTTGCTGCTCATTTTTATTGCTAGAGAGTAGGCCCTGCTGAGAATTATTGATGGAGCCCATCAGACGTATAATCAATATGCTGAACAGTCATAAAACAAAGTATTATTTGTATGGACCTTGATGAGCAGGTTTGGTATTGTTATTCAATATATAACAGGGCATCTAAGAAGTGATCGTACTACCCCTTACTAGCAGATTCACACTGCTGTGAAGTGTTGCTTGTGTCCATTGCAGGTGTGTCCATCACAGGTAAAGAAGCTCCGCAAAGAAGTGGTGGTAGTCTCCATAACTGGTGCAGAAGTCCTGGAGAGACGTATTGGTACTGCCCACTGATACTATATCAGCCCTGCTGAGAGGTGCCCCTAGTTTCCATCAGTAATGCAGTCTACTGAGAAGCAATGGTATTGTCAATCGCAGAGAGCTGGTAACGTCCAGTAGTAAAATGACCGCACTGCTAAAGAGTGATATCATGGCCCATTACTAAGTCAACAACAGGTAAATTCATAGGCTCGAGAATTACAGTTTACCTTGTCTGCAGGAAATAATATTAAGCTATATGAATGGCATGAAAAATGGTTAGCTGGTGCCTTGAATTAAATTCTGATTCAAGTGCATACCTCACTGAATAGAATCATGCAAGATACCAGCAGGAGAGTGGTTCATGCTGAATATCTTGAGGAAAGACAGCTACTTCTGTTCATATCACTTTCCTGCCAATGTCTTGCATTACACTTTTTACATGAGATATGCCCTCACATGAGAATATCATGCATTATACAAGCACACTACATTTCGCACCATTTTCAGATTGTCATAGAAGTTTTCAGATATTTTGCAAACTTTTGCAGACATTTTCATAGATTTATCCTGCACAAAGCAATTTTCTCAAGAACAACGTGACATAAAATTGCACACTGCAAAAAATCATATTATTCAAAGTTTGCACATATCGCAGTTTTTGTCAGACTAGTAGTAAGCAGTGGTTAAATGTTTAAGTAATCTCAAAATCTGAATTAGGGTAGGAACCAACACTTTTTAAGCACCTCGGACCCTCTTCTGTGAAACCTCTAGTTTTCTATTTTGTGCAAACTACACATTTGTTTTAAATGTTATTGTTACAATATAAACTTATGTTACACATGTTTAAATAGTTAAGACAAAGTGTGAAACTTAGGAACCTTTCTCCATTAATTAAAACAATTTGTTCTGAATTGCAGTTGCTGGCTCAAGATGAGAGTGCAAATGGATTCATTTGGAAAATCACTGCAATTTGTCAACTATTGTATTAAAAAAAGGAAGAGAATAAGGTATTTGTTATGTAATTAAGGTGAGTTTGGAAGCAAATGGAATCTAGGACATAAATAATATCTCAGAGATATGTTCTCCACATCATCTCTTCACTGCCTCCGAAGTCTGAAAATCTTAGCCATTGTTTTCTTCAATTTACTGTTTCGTCGAATCAAGATGATGGATTGTGCAAGGGCAGAAAGGGCAGCCGAGATCTCTAAACCACACTCTGCCCACCTAATGGGTAAAGAAAGTGCAACACATTCAGCCAGTAAATATGAAGCACAGACCAATAGAAGGGATCCCACCATTTTGGCTGCACCAAAATGAGAATCCAGGCGTGGTTGACTGAATGCTGACGCGTTCTCCTTCATCTGCTGAACATGTCTGCAGAGGGACGTGAGGATGAGTGTGATGGAAGCAATTTCAAGAAGAAGAGGCGGACAGAATCCAAAAGCATTTCCTAATATGCTAGAAAGTGTCAATGTCTTTTCACCA
Organism: Lissotriton vulgaris; assembly: GCF_964263255.1. Taxonomy (NCBI): domain Eukaryota; kingdom Metazoa; phylum Chordata; class Amphibia; order Caudata; family Salamandridae; genus Lissotriton; species Lissotriton vulgaris. The sequence goes on along the minus strand of NW_028253588.1, from coordinate 54,364 downwards.
CCGATAAGAGTAGCATTAGATGTAAGATTGGCTGAAGAATTCCAATACAACTTTCCATAGAAATCACAGTAGAAGGGTAATATGAAAGTCAGAGAACCTACCACTAAAATTAGAAGCATCCAAGGCATGTCATTAGAAATTCTCAGTTTTAACCTGAAGAAGAGGCGGTGATTGAAGTCCACAATTTTCACGCAGTAGAAGACACAGAGACAAGATGTAAGCCAACAGATTGAGAGGCTGGTCCATGCTAGAAGTAGAATTATGATGGGATTCATGGAATCTATATCAAAAATCTCCATTGATGATGCAGAAACAGAAATGTTTCCTACCTCAATACAGTGAAAGCAAAAGCATGAGATCCCGTGTACCACTAAGATCCGATCACAAGTGTTCAGGCATATGCCTTTAGCCATGTCTAGAAGATTAACTACCACAATGAAGCCGCTAGTGAGTATTCCAAACACATTCACTACTGACATGAGAATCACAAAGAAAGTGTGAAGTGCAGGCTCCATTTGCTGTCTTCTTTCTAGCTCACTTGAAGGAACGAGAAACACCTGTGCAGCTTTCACCAAAAGTGATCACTGAATGTCCGGAGCAGAGATGTTTTCGACACCTCTCACCACCGGCAGCTGCCCCTGGTTTTAGTTACAGCTGCCGTCATCCTTATCACAGCTTAGATTTTGATTAAGGACAGATGCAAATATCTTAAGCGCAAACCACCCGCTACTCGTTTTTACACCGGTGTTGCAAATGTCGAATATTTTATGTATGTTTAAGACAGAAAATGTGGTTTGTTTACCCATAACAGCTTAGGACTGCTTGACTTATTTATGTTTTATTTTATTTTTGGAGTTTTGTATGGTGCAGCATTCACCCAAACAGGGTTTATTGGCACTGGAGAGGGCCTAATGGTGACAGAGGCACACGAAAAGCAACAGATTCAAAGTACTGCTTGAAAAAATGTAGGGAAAAGGAATGTTTTTTCAAAACATCTATGGGTTAGGCTCAGGCCCAGGCCGAAGATAAATGTAGAGCATTCCAGGGCTTGACTGCTACAGAAAAGGCCCTATCAATACCAGTCAGGAGTAGGGCCTTAGGCACATGCAGTAATGGTTAATTAGAGGATCAAAATAAATTATTAGGACTGTACCAGGAACATCTGGTACACAATGGGGAACATTGTGAGTTGTGCATTAGACATCTGCCTTTAAACAATGTATGCTGCTTCATGGGGAGTCAATGACAGGTGGCTAGCAATGGTCCAAGCACGATTAAATAAAGGCATTGATAATCTGGATTTTCTTGGGTACCATAAAAAGATAGAGAATACTCTTCAGAAAATGGAGTTGAAATAAGCAGGACTTTATCAGTGATGACATTTGGTCTGATAAAGTCAATTAACCAGTGATTGTAATGCCCATATTTTTACAGTAGGCAATTGAGCATGTTGATGACCTCAGGATGTCAGGCCAGAAAAGGCAGATCCCAATTAGATGTTGGAATGTATACAGAGAGAATGTTGGTCTTCTCTCTGTTCAGCGTACGCTGATTCACAGATATCGAGGGCGGGATTTGTTAAGGAGCCGCATGGTCCTTGAGTCATACAAGGGTGATTTGTGCAGCCTTGTGTTGGTTTGTAAAGAAATGTAATGCAACACAGCCTCTTGGGTTGTGTTACATTTTGAGCTGGGAGGCATTACATGGGTGGAACATGGGTGGTCCTGTACATTTGATTCTGTTCCAGATTTACAAATGTTTATAGACCTGGTATTCCGTCAAATCCTTATGCCTCCCAGATGATCTTGTAACACGAAAAAACATCATTTTTCTCCACAATATTTCCTCTTTCCAAACATGTTTCATTATGCATTACATATATAAAGAGGAAAATGCTGCTATGGATTGTTTTTGTCCCTTCCTTCATAAAACAATTCTGCCCATAGCCGAGCCTCCCTTACATTGTGGGGCATGGGTGCCTATGTTGGCACTTCACAGCACACAGCAGGCCAGTGCAAAACAGAGAAGTGCTCCATATCTTTGTAAATATGGAGAATTTCTGCTCTCGTCCTTTCACACAATGCATTGAGCAAGTCCCCTTGCTGTGCTGCATTGTGTGTGCCCCCTCCATTGAACGATCTTGGTGATGCATCCCTACATCTGGATGTCAGAGGAATGATTATTGCCTTTAATCCAGATAGATATCATATTTTATTTGAAATGTAATGGAGAGCTACAGAGCCCTGAAGAACACCACACAAACAAAGACTGGAGGAAGAAGTAAAAGAGGAAAGAGCAATTCTGTGTGACCGGTTGGAAAGGAAATCAGAAAACCAGCACGCATGATAATCCCAAAATCGTTCAGTAAACAAATAAAGCAGTTTATAATTTTAAATGTCGCACATAAATCAGAAAAAAATAGGATCAGATGAAATATTACAATCTAAATATATCAGCACTATTTGTCTGCTGCTGAAAGAACTGTAAAAAACAACAAGGTTATGGATGGAATGCCTGCATTAAAATCAGCCACTGACAATTATTTGGGCCCACATCCCAATCCAATGAGTTTTGCACACCATGCCAACTTGGACCCAGCCATATCCAAATCCAAATCACTCTTAACCACACTTAACCCTGCTCCTCATGGGAACAGTCCAGTCCAAACAGCCATGCCAGTTCCTCCCTGTGAGGTAATATAAATTTTATGGTCATGTTGTGTTCCCTAGCGAGTACCCCACCGACTCCATGTACGAGTTAAAAGTGCATGTAACTTCCCTCCTGTACCAGCTATGAAGACGCAAATACATTTGCGTCCAACGTTAACTTGTCCTCTTTCAGACCCACCATGAATGGGTTTGATGGTCCGTTCCTAAGTATGCTATGCCAACGTCTTTTTGAAGTGTACTCCTACGTTTTTCAGCCTGGCTGAAAGTAGGCCCTGAATCTCTGCCACCGAGCCTCTTTTCTGGCTTCTGACTGCGAGGGCCTCTGCCCAAGCAGCCCCCGTTCCCGTGAACTCTGACTTACTTCTAGCGCGGCCCTCCGTGCTCAGCTCAGCCTGCTGCCTGCCAAGATTGACTATAACCTTCGAGTTATCTGTTTTCCTCCCCGAAGATACATTCCAGCCTGCTAGCTTCAGTAAACATCCTTCCTCAGCTACAGGGCTAAAGGGCCGACCTGTCTCTATGCAAGTAATTCATAGCCTCCGTTGCCATGCTTCCATGGAAGGCCCCATGCCCCCACGCTTCTCATACAGACACTCAGGCGCTTATACACGCACTCACAGCAAGTATAGAATAGCTTCTGCTCTAGAGACCTTTCTGCCCAGATAGCTTAGTTCCTAAACATCAGATACCAGATATGATAGAAGCACAAGTTGATCTGACATGCCAGACTTCTGTCTCTTTCCGTCAGTGTAAATGTCAAGTCCCCTGCACCCCGTCTATCACACGTCATGCAGCTGCGCGCGCATCCAAGCCTCCGATTTCTGCTGACATTGCAACATTCTGTTAGCACCACCCCTTGGTGCCACCCACTTGCGTCACCTATCAGTGACGTTTCTAGCCCACACGCCTAGTTACGCCTAGATTACGCCTCCTGATGATGTACTAGCACCACGTGTATACTGTTATCTTGTCTTCTCTCAGCTGTTACGCCTCTTACATTGAACATTATGATGTAAATCAAGTATATAAGCTATGTATTGTCAATAAACGTTAGCGCGCTCATCTATCCCTTCTGACATCCTGTGTGGTGGTCAGAACATGATATCCTGATTCCTTTATGAGGAATAAAACCCTTAGAAACTCTTACACCACGGACTCTGTTTTCCTTCATTTCGATTGAGTTATTATTGATTAAGTACTTACCTGCATAGAAATTAAGAGAGTAAATTAATTATTTACATCATTTTGGCGCCCGAATAGGGACCCCTCCCCCACCTCACGCGCCGGAAGGTGCGTTGCAATCCGTGTCCCCTGCCATCAGTTAGACGGACAACACGTGTACTGGCAGGATTTCCTGCATCCCCCTCTGGCCCACGGAGGTGACGAAGACTGCGATCAGTGCCCAGACGAGGCGGTGAGGAGTGCGGAGGATCCCGACCAGAGCCCAGCCGAAGGAAGCAAGGTCCGAGGTGTGAAGAGACCCGCCAGTTTTCCGAAGTTTTCCGAAGTTTTCCGAAGTTTTCCGAAGTTTTCCGAAGTTTTCCGAAGTTCCGAGTCGAGTCCAGTCGAGTTTCCGAGGCCTTCTGTTTTCCGTGCTTCCCGGTGAGTACCATTGCTGGGTCGTATCTAGACGGGTTTGGGTACGCAAGTCCGGTCTGCACTGTTTTTAGGCAGTGCATCTGTACTGTTTAGCAGTATATACAGTATTCCGAATTTCTGCACTGTTACAGCAGTGTATCTGTATCGTTGAGCGGTACATTCAGAGTAGGGGGAAGTTAGCTATGTCTTTAAATGTTTCATGTGATTAATGTCGTGGTACGAATGTGATTGTTTTTGTGCATTATTGTGTTTTTGTCTAAAAGGTTACAGGCGAAATTGAGTATTAAGGATCAAGCACTTCAGTATCAAGTAGGCACAATGCCGTTTTTCAACAAATTAAAGCAGATAGGAACTAGGAAAGGGATGTTAGAGGAAGAGATTCCAATCCCCCCTAGGGACACTCCAGGTAATTTCATGTATAATAAACATGGCATAGACGCCATCCTGTATCTAGAGTTATGGACCGATTATACCAAGCACTTAGAGGAAAGATACCGATGGCCAGTTAACGGAACATGGGATGCCGAGTGCATCATAAAGGTAGAAGAAATATTACGGAAAAAGAAAGCTAGACAATCTCAGAAAGACGCCATAGAATTTTGGCGTAAGGAATCACGTAAGCGTGCTGATAGAGCACTCCGTAGAGAAGACAGGCTTAAAGAATCAGAAAAGGCCCAAGAAAATGAATTAGTTACTGAGGGAATTCGAGTAAAAGTAGAACAAATAGATCGTATCCAAAATGGCAAAGTGAACAACATGTATCTTTTGGCCGATGGTACCCCTGACGCCATTTCTGAAATACCGAAAAATTTGCCGCCACCATTAGTTCCAACTAAAGTAATGCATAAGACTACTAAAGACATATTCCTAAATTCATACCTCGAAGATGTAGCGCCAGCTTACACCAATCTGCCTGTTCGTGCCCTGCCTACTGACGGGGCCGGGGGTGGTACTGCCCCCCAAGATCACTCTCAGCCAACACCGAAAAAGACTAGTTCCGTTCCGCCAGCTCCGCCACTTCCCTCACCTAAAACTGAGTTACCGAAACCACTTCAATCAGATCCTACTAAAAGACAAATTCAGATACTGACTGCACACAGAGCTAATGCCCAAGCTTCTGCTTCAGAAGGTGCGACCGCGGGTCTCCAGACCCCGCCACCGACTCACAGATTAAATCTCAGAGGTATGCAGAGTCCTCTTACGTACAGATCCCCCCGTTCTTCTAATTCATCCCGTCTTGATGCACTAAAAGAAAATATGTCAGTTTGTAGATACGATCCAGAACCTGGTCAGGACGACTTAATGGTATTAGCGTCTTTACGGTTAAGATCTGCTACTGATAGTTTGTTATGTTATGCAGGAATGAAGGAGCGCCTAGATAGAATATATGAGTTCGTTCAAACGGGAAAGGACCCCGACAGTATTAAGGATGCCCTGGAGAAACAGAAAGTTACCATGCAAGCACTGATACTACGATTTTTCATAAATTGTCTAATAAGAGAACGAGACAGGCCCGGAACCGAGCAGAGTGAATTAGATGCATTGAACAAGTGGGGTCAAAATATAGCCGACGGAAAACATGACAGACAAAATTGCATAGAGGCCATGTATAAAAAGATTAAGAAAGCAGTGATAGCAGTACACGACAAAGAGAAAGAAAAGGCTCCCTCCGAGGAGGAAGAAGAATCTGAAGAACCAGAACCAACTACAAGCACTATAGCATATGTAGGTAGGGGAAACTACCTTAGGAAGGGTATCCGTCCAGAAAGCAAGAGAGTTTTCTTCTCTGCCTTAACGAATCCGAATTCTGCTGAGCATCAGTTCCAGGAAACTGATAAACGGCTTCGAGATCGAGTTGGGTACCATGTACTCAATTCTATGGATGAACAAGAATTAGCCCGATCAGCGGTATCATGGGCCGAAAATGCAGACATATATAATGATGACACCGTAGCACAGACATTCCTGAACCTCTCCCCCGACGAACAGAAATTAGCAGGTGTATACATGATTCAGCACCTTCTCATCAAATACAGAAACCATTATTCCGATCCAGGTCCCTTACACGAGACACTGGAAGCACTACTGATGGATAGATGGAGAGGCCTAAGCACTAAATTAGTTCAAATAATTCTAGAACAACGACGCAGATATGATACCTTTGTAAGTCCTGAATATGTCCCCGCCCCAACCCCAGAAAGGAAAATGTACCATATGCAGTGCAGGAGTGGTATAGAAAGTCAGAACCCCTTGCGAGAAGTGCACCCTGTCATGGGTGAGGATAAAACTTTGAAACGCGTGTATGTACACACGCCTCTGACTAAATTAGAGCTGTTAGAAATGAAGAAATTAGTACCATGCCATGATAAAGACCCTGCAGGTTTCCATAGAGAGCTTAAAGACATGTTATTAATGGGGGACTACACATATGATGATATCATGAAAATGTTGAAAGTATTATTGCCTACGGGTATATTCGAGAAATTAAAGGAAAAGGACTGGGAGGTGGGAGACGCAAAGATTGCCTGGGCAGAAATAGAAGACGAAGAGAAAAAACGGGTTCCAGGGTTAGGCCTTGGGGACAAAACTAAAGCATTACCAGGTCTGATAGTACAGGTCCTGCCCAGATTATTGACAACTAGAAAGGAGGATTGGGATGCAATCTCGTCCTGTAAACAGAAACATGATGAAGATACTAGCGACTTTTATTCAAGATTCGAGAAATGTTTTATTATCAATAGTGGCCTCCAGCCAAGTAGCGAGTCGTACCCACACCTTTTTGTATCAAAGTTAGTCGAGAATTCCCTACCGTTAGTTAAAAATAGAGTGTATAAAGTCGAGAGTACGTGGCAAGCAAATACGCCATCCCAGATGTTACAAATGTTACAATATCACCAGAATAGAATTAGGGAAGAACAAGATCAGGAACAGAAGCGCATGAAAGACACGAAAATGAAAATGTTAGTAGCCCAGACGGTTCCATCCGACAGTCACAGAAAAGGTACGACCCAGACAAGTCACACTGCAGCTCCTGTTAAAGGGACATGCAATTATTGCAAGCAGCCAGGTCACTACGTACACGAATGTGCAGTTCTGAAACATAACATAGCGACAGGTAAAACTAAAGAGAGACCGCATCCGCCTAGACAAGACCATAACCAGCCTCAGTCTACACAGAATACACAGCCCATGCATGCATCTGCACAGACAACACAGACCGTAGCAGTACCACAGCCACAGCCCATTGCTGCAACTCAGCAAGTCTCACAACAGATGTACCAGTATGCCCAGTCTGCTTACCCCGAATATTCCAGATATACATGAAACAGCCTAGAGAGGGAAGGTGGCTTGCCTCTTATTGAGATTCCTGTAGATCAAGAAGGTCCTTATGTACACAGTCAAGTATTGGGGAAAGATAGAAAGTTTTTAATTGACACAGGGGCAAGTCGCACTACAATAAGTCATGACGAAGTTCCAGGGGCACCCCTCTCAGGCTCACAAAATGTTTCCCTTGGTTTTTCAGGACAACCTATTGTAAATGAAGTATCAGAACCAGTTCCCCTGGCTGTGGGTCCATTATCACGCGTTACAGACCTGTTACTAACAAAATCATGTCCGGAGAATTTATTAGGAATTAAAACACTGAAAGCTCTAGGAGCTATAATATGCTGCTCCCCGGAGGGGGTTAGACTCTTTCTGCGGGATTTCAAGGGTCATTACGTCCTTCGTGAGTTTGACGTCAGATTGAAAAATGTACCTGATTACTTGTGGGCAAAAGGCCCAACTGATGTAGGATGTATGCACATTACACCATACCGCGTTACACTCAAGGCAGGTGTTGTATTACCCCGAATCAGACAATACAAGTTACCACCCGATGCTGTAGCGGCTTTACTGAAAATCATTGAAGAGCTCATTGCCCAAGGAGTGGTCGTCGAGACCGACTCCAACATCTGTAATTCACCCATCATTCCGATTCTTAAACGTACTGATCCCAATGCACCGCCAGTATATCGGCTGGTGATTGATCTTCGAGAATTGAATAAATGCATTATCCCACAGTATCCTGTGGTCCCCGATATATCATCTCTATTGACTGCTATTGATTCAGAAGCAACGTTCTTTACTGTAATTGATCTCAAGAACGCCTTCTTCAGCGTGCCTATTGATCCAGAGAGCCAATATCTCTTCGGATTCTGTTTAAATGGACGCAGTTTCAAATTTTCGCGCGCACCTCAAGGATTCACAGAAAGCCCCAGCATCTATAGTCAAGCACTGAAAAGGCAACTAGATTGTATTCAAATGCCAGTTAACACCGCTCTACTACAATACGTCGATGATCTGCTGATCACCGCACGAAGTGAGCCCGAATGTGAAAAAGCATCACTGACAGTTTTACATTTCCTGGCCGACAAGGGACACAAGGTGTCTCCTTCGAAGCTACAATTCTGTGCTCAGCAAGTTGTGTACTTGGGTCACTTACTGTCCAAAGTGGGGAGACAGCTCACTCCCGATCGCATTCAGTTAATTGTGAACATGCCGCAACCCAAGACACAAAAGGAAGTGCGGGCCTTCATAGGCCTCACCTCGTACTGCAGACAATGGATTCCCCAGTATGCATTTTTAGCTAAGCCACTCATCCAGTTAACGACACAGGAGGCAGCGACTTCGACTGTCCTCCCTTGGACTCAGGAACACACACAAGCTTTTGAAGAATTAAAGAAAGTTTTATGCCAAGCACCAGTTTTAGCGACACCATGTTACAGCAAACCGTTTACACTTTTTGTTACAGAACGTGATGGCACAGCGTTGTCTGTCCTCACTCAAGACCAAGCAGGTTCACATAAGCCTTGTGCTTATTTTTCTAGTACATTGGATTCAGTAGCTCAAGCACTTCCTGCGTGCTTAAAGTCAGTAGCAGCAACAGCGTTAGCAATAAGACAAAGTGATTCAATTGTTTTAGGCCATCAGTTAACAGTTCAAGTACCACATTCTGTAGAGGTTTTGTTAAACAGAACCCAGACTCAACACTTAACTATAGCACGACTGACAGGTTATGAATTAACACTATTCCAGCCACACATAGAAATCAGACGTTGCAGCATCCTGAACCCAGCAACACTGTTACCTACAGTTATGACAGATCCAGCTCCGCATGATTGTATAGAAATAATTAATGCAGTAACTAAGCCTAGACGAGATTTAACAGATGTCCCATTGACAAATCCAGACCTGACACTTTATGTGGATGGTTCATGCATGAGAACAAGTACAGGAGAATTAGTGGCCGCGTACGCCGTGACCACTGAAACTGAAATTAAAGAAACACATCGTATTGACACCCTGTCTGCTCAAGCAGCAGAGCTCATCGCTCTGACTCGAGCCTGTATTCTAGCCAAGAACAGAAATGTTAACATATACACAGATTCCCGCTATGCCTTCGGAGTTGTACACGACTTCGGAGTCCTCTGGCAAGAACGAGGTTTTCTGACTTCCCATGGGGCCAAGATACAACATGGCCCCCTTATTCAAGCACTGTTAGAAGCAATACATTTGCCCTCGGGCATATCAGTCATGAAATGTAAGGCACATACCAAAGTCACAGATTCTGTTTCCCAGGGTAACGACCTGGCAGACCAGACGGCAAAACATACAGCACTGACTCACACCCAGACTACTGATGTGACAAAGACAATAGTCCAGACCCAGTGTATGGCAGTTAGAGATCCCGCCCTAGATGTAATTGATATCCAGACACACGCTACTCCAGAGGAGATAAAGAAATGGACTGAACTAGGAGGGATTCAGACAGATCAAGGTTGGGTGACGAAGGGAAAATCTATATGGTTTCTCCCCGACTCAATGGTTCAAGTCATGATAAATACAGCACATAGTCCTGCCCATCTTGGAGAGAAAGCCATGTTAGACAGTTTACAGAATCTCTGGTACAACAAACACTTACGAGCAGCAGCAAAACAGAAAGTGCGTACTTGCATGATCTGTTGTCAGTTCAATCCAGGTAAAAGCGTCCCTGTTGAGCAAGGTGGATTCCATCCTCCCGATCACCCTTTTGAAGTCCTCCAGATGGATTATATCCAGATGAATAGCTGTAGAGGATTTAAGTATGTCCTTGTAATTGTTTGTGCTCTGTCCCGCTGGACCGAAGCATACCCAGTCCCAGACTACACTGCTCCGACCACTGCCAGACAGTTGGTTCGTGAATTCTTCCCACGGTACGGTTTGCCCCGTGTTGTGTACTCAGATAACGGACAGCCATTCTCGTCCGAGTTGATGAAACAAGTTTCCCTCTTGCTAGGATATCAGTGGAGGTTCCACTGTGTCCGACATCCCGAAGCAGCTGGCCTTGTAGAAAGGCATAATCAGACACTAAAAATACGTCTTGCCAAGATCTGTCAGGAAAAAGGGGTCGACTGGATAGTCGCCCTGCCCGTGGCACTATTCTATATGAGAATGGTCGCCCATTCGAGATCAGGGCTATCCCCGTACGAAGTGGTCTTTGGCAGACCGCCGAATATGTGGGGGACGCCCGTTCCGAAAAAGATCACTGATGTTGATTGTAACATGTTGACAGATTACCTTGCCTCCTTGATGTCTGCACTCCAATCATGTCGTTCACAGGTTGCCGCAGCCTTCCCTGACAACACCGATGTAAAGGCGAATGAGGTCCGTCCAGGGGACCTGGTAGTCGTCCGGAACTTCGACCGGAAAAGTCCGCTGGAGCCCCGCTGGAAGTCTCCAAAGACCGTTCTGCTTACCACGAGGACCGCCGTGAAAATCGAGGGGAGAAAGGGGTGGGTCCACACGAGTCACATCAAGCTATGCAATGAACTAAAAAACGGACTGAAACAGGACTCTGACTCGTCCACCCCCACCAAAGACTGTGTCGAAGCACAAGACGTTACTGTGCCTAAAAGAGAAAAGACTCCTCAAGAACTTTATCGTATGAAGCTTCGATCTAGCAAGTCAGACAGTTTAATTGTTTAAGTCCTCCCCTAGGTGAATCGGTTAAATAGTTTCTGACATGTATCCCCTAGATCGAGTTAGAGAGAGAGAGGAAAAGAGAAGAACATATTGCAAATCACTTCGTAGTCACTGCATAGTGACACTAATAATCATGTTTATTTTGAGTATTCTAATTATTATTGCCAGCATTCTGCTTCCCATGTACTGGCCTATTTTCAGGCGTGAACAATCTGCTTACAATGTCTCTGCTGAACACACTTTTAGTGAACTTCCTGCACATGAACTCTCTTACAGACTTGCGCTGCGCAACAATACATTCATTAGTATGTTACACCATTCCCATCAGACAAGTAATGCTACAGACTGCTGGATATGTGGTCGACTCCCTCCCTACCAGAATTATAAGGGAGCTCTGCCCCTCTTTCCGTACCCATTCACTCACAATGGCTCCTGTGGAGCATGGTTTAAAATAATTAATTCTTTAGATCCTGATATTGCTGTTTTCGATGGGGGCTGGGTTTGGGGAAACTTGAACTTAGTCCTGCTCAACGTCTGTTATCCTGATAAAGAGGGACTTCCCACTCGAATAGGAACTGATCTAGAAAATGAAGTATATGGATTAGGTAATTACACAATTAGCCTTATGATCCTCACTGTTGAATCTGAAACTGCTCCAGTTCTGCCCCATATGTTAGTGTTACCAGTCACAGGTGAATTATGTGTTAGCAAGAAAGGTTCAGTACACGTAGGTCATAGTAAATGCACTACTGTGGTCGAGTTCAGTGACCATGGTAAATCGTCTTTCAAAGCTACCAGTCATTCCTATTTTGTTTGTGGTCATACCGCATACATACGTTTGCCTCCAGATTGGGATGGTACCTGTTACATTGCATTCCTTCTGCCACCTGTTTTCCTAGCTCCCCCTGATTACCATAGAAATACGAATCTAGCACCGAATAGACCCAAAAGAGATATTCCCCTTGTCGACTACACAGAAACGGCATGGGAACAGTACACTGATTTCAATAAAGGATTCTTTTTCTTCCTAGGTCCTGTCCAAAACAGTAAATTAATACGCAGATTAACGAGAACACTTGAAGCAGTAGTGAACGAAACTGCCTCCGCTCTAGGTAACTTAACAGAGGAGCAGTCTGCTATACGGACTGTTGTCCTTCAAAATCGTCTTGTGATTGACGTCATCTTGGCAGATAGAGGTGGAGCCTGTAAGGTCATCGGGTCAAGTTGCTGTGTTTTCATTCCACAAAATGCACCATCTGTCTATCAAGCTATCACCCGTTTACATAAAATTGCAAATCAGATACATCAGAATCCAGGCACCTGGACTTGGTCCGGTTGGTTCTGGACTACGTTAACAGCTTGGGGATGGAAGATCTTATCCTTCCTAGGCATCGGCCTTGTTATAGTATTCAGTTGTTGCCTATGCCTGCAGTGTGGGCCAGCGATATGTGGACTGTGTGCCACCTCCTGCATTGAGCATTCCAGTTGCCTCTCAAACAGTCAAAGAAAGAAAGACGAACATATAATGTTACAAGAACAAACCGATCGATTTATGAGGATCGACATATCATGAAGGGTCCGTAGGGAACAAGGAGGGAATGAGGTAATATAAATTTTATGGTCATGTTGTGTTCCCTAGCGAGTACCCCACCGACTCCATGTACGAGTTAAAAGTGCATGTAACTTCCCTCCTGTACCAGCTATGAAGACGCAAATACATTTGCGTCCAACGTTAACTTGTCCTCTTTCAGACCCACCATGAATGGGTTTGATGGTCCGTTCCTAAGTATGCTATGCCAACGTCTTTTTGAAGTGTACTCCTACGTTTTTCAGCCTGGCTGAAAGTAGGCCCTGAATCTCTGCCACCGAGCCTCTTTTCTGGCTTCTGACTGCGAGGGCCTCTGCCCAAGCAGCCCCCGTTCCCGTGAACTCTGACTTACTTCTAGCGCGGCCCTCCGTGCTCAGCTCAGCCTGCTGCCTGCCAAGATTGACTATAACCTTCGAGTTATCTGTTTTCCTCCCCGAAGATACATTCCAGCCTGCTAGCTTCAGTAAACATCCTTCCTCAGCTACAGGGCTAAAGGGCCGACCTGTCTCTATGCAAGTAATTCATAGCCTCCGTTGCCATGCTTCCATGGAAGGCCCCATGCCCCCACGCTTCTCATACAGACACTCAGGCGCTTATACACGCACTCACAGCAAGTATAGAATAGCTTCTGCTCTAGAGACCTTTCTGCCCAGATAGCTTAGTTCCTAAACATCAGATACCAGATATGATAGAAGCACAAGTTGATCTGACATGCCAGACTTCTGTCTCTTTCCGTCAGTGTAAATGTCAAGTCCCCTGCACCCCGTCTATCACACGTCATGCAGCTGCGCGCGCATCCAAGCCTCCGATTTCTGCTGACATTGCAACATTCTGTTAGCACCACCCCTTGGTGCCACCCACTTGCGTCACCTATCAGTGACGTTTCTAGCCCACACGCCTAGTTACGCCTAGATTACGCCTCCTGATGATGTACTAGCACCACGTGTATACTGTTATCTTGTCTTCTCTCAGCTGTTACGCCTCTTACATTGAACATTATGATGTAAATCAAGTATATAAGCTATGTATTGTCAATAAACGTTAGCGCGCTCATCTATCCCTTCTGACATCCTGTGTGGTGGTCAGAACATGATATCCTGATTCCTTTATGAGGAATAAAACCCTTAGAAACTCTTACACCACGGACTCTGTTTTCCTTCATTTCGATTGAGTTATTATTGATTAAGTACTTACCTGCATAGAAATTAAGAGAGTAAATTAATTATTTACATCACCTGAACCGGAAATCGAGCTTCCTAGGATCGGTTTCACCCTAGAAAGAACTGTAAGCTCTATGTGCGGCCAGGTTGGAAAGTCATCTGGCGAGGATGAAAAATATGGTTAGTTTCAATATATTCAGCTATCTGCAAATGGATATCTTTCTCTAGAAGCTTGTCCAGGTAAGACAGATGTGAAGTGGGGTGATACTTTGCAAGATTATCTGGATCTAGAGTGGGTGTCTTCAGAAGAGGCAACACATGCTTATGTCAAAGTTTCATGGACATCTCCAGACAGAAAAGTCTCATTAATAATAGATCTCAGCTAGCTAGGCTTGATACAAGAGTGCAAAGTATATATGCAGCTAGGAGGAAAAGGATCACCAGGAGAGCCAGCAACCTTAAAGTCATAAACCAGCAAAGAAAAACTAGCAGGAACAGTGGCTGAAAAAACAAGCTTAAGAGTACTAAACAGCTCTCTGGGGGGAACCCTCTCAAGATCCAGTGGAGAGGTGCTGCTATTGCTCAAGGAATCTGAGATCTTCAAAATCTTACTAAAAAGAATTTGTGAATCATATTACAGGTGTCTGGTTAGGGATTGCGAGTCAAATGGTATGCCGGATTGTGCAATTCATGGTGAATGAGACATTCAGGAGCAAGAGGTTCAGCAGCTGAAAAAGAAAAGTTATAATACAAATATAGTATTGCAGTTGGATCAGATTCAGAGTCAGTACATGGACTGTAATAAATTGGGTTATTAGTTTAAAGGGTTGAGAGCCCCACTGAAGAAATAAACACAATCGTTGTCAGGGTGAATCCCAGAGAAAACTAAATAGGCTGTGCTTAACCCTCTGGTTGCTTGGCACAAAAGCAGACAGGCTTAACTTTGAGGCAATGTGCAAATTCTTTAAGCAGTACTTAAACAGCAGTAATCCATCAGTAGAACAGGAATTTTCTGTTTTTAAAATGTCTTCTGAAAATAGCACAAAAAAGTACAAAACGCCAATTGCACTGATCTGGCCATGCTGTACTGGATTAAAGTTCAGGCAATCTGCGATAGAGTGCAGATCAGATAAATGTACCAGGTTCATCCCGTTGAAGTTTTTACCTTCTCTAAGTCCTAGTCAATGCATGGATCTGCGAAATGTGAATTGGCATCCCAAAACACAGTAGCAATTCCTGCAATAGCAGTTTGGCAAATCTCAGACTGTCACATTTCCTAATGGGATAAGCCTCCACCCAACAGGAAAACAGGCATAAATTCAGAAGGATATACCATAATTGATTACATGGTGGCAGTTCCATAAAGTTGATTCGAAGATTTTTAATGGAGCCATTAGACTTCGCCTAGGTGACTCATGGTCACTACAACCTGTTTTCTAATATTCTGTTTTGGGCAAATTTCACAGCGCTGCCACAGATTTTCTGCAATTGTACAAAAGAGTGCGTTATGACAGAACTGTCTAAATGTCAATAACATCGTGTCTCTTCCCACATGTCTTGGCCCATAAATGTCTCTCACCATTGCAGATAACATGGAGTCCGGAAGCACAGGCTTTCCATTACCGGATACCTAAATGTCACTAGTATCCATCACACATCCCAACCTTAGCCTTTTGGCCTTGTTAATCTCTGGGTCAGTGTGCTGCAATTCCCTCAGTTCACTGAAATTTTCTACAGTGCTCAATAGCATGTTTGGTACTATTTGTGACACAGCATTGCATGGCTTAACCTTGTGGAATGTGCTAGAACTGAAGACCATAATATAGAGCAATCTCATCCCCCATAGTGGTTGCCTCTAGTAACAAAGTCACTGCTGTTCTTGTGTGCAGTAAACTCTACTGCAGCAATTTCTTTTGACAATTGAAGGGCTTCCGATAAGTTAGAGACATACAGCCCATACTTGATTAGTGAGCCTGCGGAGGTCATGAATTCTCTCAGTGACCACAACTGACCAATATCTTGCACAAGACTGAATCCATTTGGCTGTCAGTGTAAATGGTGACTCGCAAGCCTTCTGACATGTAACAGGCTATGGTAAATGCAATTAGTTAGTTAAGCCAGGTAAGGAAGGCGGGGTGCGCTTTTCAAAGCCTTCTCAATCAGTGGGCACTTTGGAAGGTGGGGACTAATTGGGGGTGCACCCGGTAAAAGTTAGTAAGTCCAGGTTTAATGGGCTGGGGAAGAGCCTAGTGCCAAAAAGATGGAGGACAATGAAAAGGGCGGCAGGATCTGGCTTGAGAGGTGCTATTTATTTGTTAAAAGATAAGGATGTGGCCAAAGATAGTAAGGACATTACACAATAAAAACTTCCATATATGTGGAATACCAAGCCCTGTGGAGGTCATCTCACAGTATCCACTAAGGAACAAATTTGGAAAGGGGATTAACTTGAGATGTTCAAGTTCTTTCATACAAAGGTAAAGGCCAAATAAGGGTTGAAAGAAGAAGAATATGAGTTGCCTTTGTGGCCAAGAGTGCTGGTTAATATAGAAAATGGTACATCTGCCTTCCTGATAAACGCTAGTCTATACTGCGAGATATTTCCTGAGTGAAGCGTGACATTGTCCAAGTATCTGGATGTAGTGAGAAAGGCCCAGTTGGGCCTAGGTGAGCTATTTTGAGAAATTTAGAGCCTGAGTACCAGATGATGCCAATGGTGTATGGGGACAGTTAGGCAATGAATTGTTTCTGCAAACAATGGTGCCACACGGCCAGCAATTACAACATACACAGCACGCTCGTGGTCAGTGATTTACAAGCCCTGTCGCGACTGTCTCACCCAAGGAGAGGTGGGGTCAGGAGGGAAGGGCAGGCAAAGATTACAGCTGCATGTAGGACATATAATAAAGGAACATGCAACAGCAGCACACATGGGAATAGCAAAAACAAGGAGAAATAAAACATTTCTCTTCATTTTGCCAGGGTAAGACCAGGTTTTCCCTGGTCCTAATTTTGGCACTGCTCCATATTTACACCAACCTTGTAAATATGGGGCAGTGTAAAAAACAATGGGTATTGGGGTGGAACGCCCACCGCAACCCCCATTGCTGTTCTCTTTTGGGCTAAATTAAGTCTTGTTAAGCTCCTTAATGTTAATTAAGCTCCTTATTGCCGCCTTTTAAATAAGACAAAGCACCTATCATCACTGCATGTCCAAAAAAGGGACATTGTGGTGGCGATAGGGGCTTGTAAATATGCCCCTTAATGTGTAAAGGATGACTTGAGTGATATAGATGTGGTCAGGGACTATATTGTTGTGGACAGGACTTTTTTCAGAGGCAGAGCTGGAGAGTTGCCCGTGGCAATGGATAAGGGAAGAAAAAAATATAATCATGACGTTGCAAGATTTTGTAAGACAAAGGGATTTTTGTTATTGAGCATGGTGAGATCAGGTATGAAGAGAGGATTTTTTTCAGGGATGACGGAGTACACGTATCAGTGCTAGGGATGGATATTTATCTTCTACAGTTGAGGAACATGTTGTCCGTCTTCTTGGTGGAACTAGGTTGATGCAAGGGGCAGAAAAACACTCAGGAGGTTTATATTTTGGTGGGTACTTTGAACAGGTTTCAAGTTTTTTTTTTGAAGGATTTTATTGCAATTGTAATTCAATACACAGCTGAAATGAGCCTACAACCCTGAGGCCGGCAGCGAAAATAAATCGAGGATTTGTCTAATACACAGCTTAATAACCAACAACCCGGGGGTCCGGCAACGAACTTAATCCGTCAATAAGACATTATAAAGAATACAATAACAGTGCCCCACACAGCGATAAATAATAGACAAACCAAAGGCAACATGTTGCCACAATCATTACCATAATGAAGAAAACTTTGTACCCTGAACTCCCCCCCAAACTCTTCTCTGCCCTCATCTGCCCAATACATGACATACAATTTTAACACAGTGAGCTCGATTCACAGAATGAACTTAAGACTCAATCCTAAACTTACTACTGTTTTGGCATACACAGAATGCACTTACTACTTTTGGTATTCACAGAATGAACTTACTCATTTCGGTATTCACAGAAGTTAGGACTCCTAACTTTAGGACTCCTAAATGCCTTCTGTGAATACCGAAAGTCTTAAAATTAGGATTTGTCTCAATTTAGTAGTAGTTAAGTTAGGACTACTAACTTTAGGACTCCTAAATGCCTTCTGTGAATACCGAAAGTCCTAAAATTACGATTTTCTCAATTTAGTAGTAGTAAAGTTAGGACTACTAACTTTAGGACTCCTAAATGCCTTCTGTAAATACCAAAAGTCCTACAATTACGATTTTTCTCAATTTAGTAGTAGTACAGTTAGGACTACTAACTTTAGGACTCCTAAATGCCTTCTGTGAATACCGAAAGTTTTAAAATTAGGATTTTTCTCAAAGAGGAATGGGCTTACTCCTTGTGCCTGCAGCAGTGCCCCTGCCCACACATTTGGTGGGGTGTCTGGACCGAAACATGTAGGTCTGCTTGGTAGTAAGACAATGAGAAGTAGGCAGACCATTTATAATGTCAATGACAAATCTCCAGTTTCACTGTTGATTCTGGCTACAAATCAATGACAATGCGAACATTGTGCTGTGGATGACAATATCCAGCAACCAAAGTGGATTCTTATTTTAAGTGAATACGATTAAGGTAGCCACAGTTATTGTGAAATTACTATTTATGACAATAAACCAGCATCATAAGTGGAGCTTGATTGGAAAAGAGGTGTTGCATTGTTTTCTGCTCTGATGCCTGATAGAAATGATATTACATATGAACAAAAGCAGATGGTTGTACAAAGGGGCAATTGCTCAGATCCTCTACATTTCTTTTATACTGACTGTGGTGTTCAAAGACTTTGAAAAGTCACATATTTAAGATATGTCTAATTGCTGACTTGGTGGTAAGATTAAATTATCTATTAGCACAATACCCACCTGCTGCTGAGATGTTTGTTTACTATTCAGTAAGTCAAGATACTTTATTTGGCTCTGTTGAGCCATAAACGCACCAGCAAGAAGAGAAATAGAGTCTAATACACTACAAAATATAAGAAATGTGTTAACATCACTAACATCAGTATTAAAAATATCAGTATGACACGAAGAATATTCAATAATTAGATTGTACCTTTATAGCACTTAAGATGTAATTTAAAGTAGTATAAAACAGTATAGTTTCATTTCCCAAACAGTGCTAATAAGCAAAAGCCACATCATGAGATCTGGGGCCTCATTTATGAGCCCATGCGTCACTTTTAAGCCGCCGGTGTGTCACTTTTTGTGACGCACCAGTGGCGTAAAAAATGCGCCATGTTGTGCCATATTTACAAAGTGACGCATCTAGGTAGATGCGTCACTTTGTAAACCCCTGCGCCACATTATACCTGCACCAGGTATAATGTATGCAAGGGAGGCATATTGACGCAAGAAAGGGTCGTAGAAGTGACGCAGTGAAATCTATGAGATTTCACTGCGTCACTTCGAGGACGCCGTTGCATCAAAATCTTGCGCCTGCCTCACAGCAGGCGTAAGACTGACGCAGGCCCTTTCACATGGGGCTTACCCCATGTGAAAGGACGTATTGCTGGAGTTGCGTCACTTTTGTGACACACTCCAGCAATGCGTCACTTTTGAGCTTACAAAAATCCGTAACTCCTTGCGCAATGATACATCATTGGTGTCGCAAGGAGGGCGCAATGAAAAGTGACGCATCGCTGTTTTCACGCAGCGATGCTTCACTTTTCATAAATGAGGCCCCTGGTTTCTAGTACTCGTAATATTGGGTGAAGGAACCACCTTCTTTGTGTAGTATAGAATTTGCAAAAAGCAAAAAGTGCATAGTGCTTTGTTCTGCTGGGACTTCACAATGACAGCTGGCGAGAGACGAAAACCACATGCCTTTTACTGGGAAGGCAATTCAGGAAGTATATGGTTAGGAGACGAAACCTTGTCAGTAGGAACTTCTGCCTCTCATTTGCAATTACCTGCAGATAAAGTGCCGGGCGTGCATGCAGGGCCCTGTGGTTTTCCTTCCCCAACAACTCTAGTTTCTGTCCATAGCCTTTGTGATTTTTGATTAAAATGCGCTTAAATTTGACTTAGTGGTATGGTCATTAAGCTGTCCAGATTAGAGTTAAATATCGGGACTGCAAGCCTTTCAAAACTCCTCTTTATGCATTTAATCCTGGGGGTGCCTAAACCATTGTCCAGATTCAGATAATCCAATGAGATTGTTCTGCATATGTAGGCTTCTGGGTTTTTTCAAATTCTGTGTCATAATAAAAGGGATTGATCCTGTATGTAGTCAAGCCCAGCCTCTTCATGGCATGGTGTACTATTCATGAAATGGATGCCAACCATGCTATTAACTGGTACTGTGCAATATTAGTGTATAGGGCCACGTGTATCAACTAAATTTCCGCCCGCAAACGGGCAGATTCACAAAATCGGCTCAATTGCAACCACAAAAACGGTATTTCTCATGTCCCAAAACCCATTTTGTGATTCAGTAACCTGTTACCGAATCGCAAAATTGGTTGGCGATTCAGTATTTGGAAGGGGCGTGTTTAGGGCGTCCCTTCCATAGAGCGAATCCTAATAGTATGTATGGCATTCACATTTTACCACCTACTTCAAGTAGGTCCTAACCCATTCCCAGAAAGGAAGGGGTCCCCACAGACCCCTTCCCTTTTGAGAATGGTTGTAAAAACGTTTTTTAAGAGCAGGCAGTGGTCCCATGGAAAAGAAAACTTTTCACTTTTTTAAACGCAACCGTTTTACATTAAGGAAAACAAGGTGCATTAATTAAATTGATTGATTTCATTAAAAGCAATCACTGACATTGCAATCTAAGTCGTTAACATTAATGAGGTAGGTTGATTTGCGACCGCCTAGGAATCGGTGTGTGAAACTCCTGGAGTTTTATACATTGGAAATTCCAATGTCCAAATGCATCTGTTGATGGTTCTCATTCTACACAATCAATAGCATTCAGAGTTAAGAGTAATATTCGACCCAGAAATTTACCTGTAATGTATTTGACTTGATTTTTATTTTTATTTTTGTTTTGTGTTAGGGGTGAGATGTGTTGCATTCCCCTTTTATTTATTTCCTTCCATTTATCCTTCTTCCCTTTCCCTTTGCTTTCCCTTGCTTGGAACATGGATGGAGCGTTGTACAAATGCTGTTCCATGCTCCAGAGTTCAAGAAAGACAGTTATGCTTGGACTTTGATGCATTAAGATGTACTGTGCCTCTTGTGGATTAAACCCTTTACATTTTTACCTGCTTCTTGGAATTTGTATACTTAACAGGATTCTGTTTGTGTAGCTCTCACTGAGAAGGTTTGGTATTATCCTTTAATTTGTAACAGGCAAAATGCTGGTACTTCAAATATTTTATATGCAAAAATGTTTTGTTTATGATTGATTAGCATTAGTGCCCATTACTAACATTTGGGCTCAATTTCTCAGCATTTCCGCCAAGGGAAATTTCTGATTTCACAATACAGATGTGTCCATTACAGGTATAGAACCTCCTCAAAGTGGTTGTAGTCTCCATTACTGGAGCAGAAGTTCTCATGAGAAGTATTTGTACTGCCCGGTGATTGTATATTAGCCCTGCTGAGAGGTGCTCCTAGTTTCCATTAGTAATGCATCCTGCTATGAAGAGATGGTATTGTCTCCCACAAAGAGTTGGTAACATCCAGTACTAAAACTCCAGCTCTGCTAAGAAGTGATATCATGGCCCATTACTAGGGCAGCAACCGTTAAATTCACAGGCTCACAATTTACATCTTACCTGGGCAGGAGCGTGTGCAAAATCATATAAATTCTTTCTGCCAAACTTTGTGAAATTTCAAGAAAATCATATTAAATTATATGATTGGCATTAAGTGAGCTTTGCCTATGTCTTGTTTGATATTTTAATTCAAGTACATACCTCATGTCAATTGAATCATGCACTGTACCAGCAGAAGACAGGATTGAGTTGATCATATCTCACAAAGAAATATTTTCTGCTTCTACCAGTTTCCTGCAAGTGCATTGCATTACTTTTTTCTGATGAGAAATGGGCTCGACTGACATTTTCATGTATTTTCATGAGGTTTGGTAAATTTTTAAAGAAAGTTTCTCACAGAGTGACTGTCAAAAGAACAACATGATGCATAATTGCATAATACAACATTTCATATTATTCATTATCATTTTGTGTATATTAATATTGTTAACATTGCATGTGTATTATACAATATTCTAGTGGACAGCAATGGTTGAATGTTTCAGTGATTTTTAAATCTTTATTAAGGTCTGAACCAAAAAATTGGCAGCGCCTAGGAGCTCAATCTCTCTTTTATGAAATCTTTAAAATGCTATTGTGAGCACTACACATTTGTTCTAAATGTTAAAACGAAGGAATGTTTCTCCATTATTTAAAACAAATTGTTTTGAAGTGCAGTTATTGGCTCACATTCGGAGTACAAATTGATTCATTTGAAAAACACTACAATTTATCAACTAGAGTGTACACAAAAGGAAGTAAATAAAATATGTGCTTTGTAATAGCAAGTTAATTTGACATCGGAATTGGATCAAGGAGATCAAGTATGTTTTACAAATATTTTCTCCAGATCATTTTTTCACTTCCTTCGAGGTGTTCGACAGAGCTTGCTTCAATATTCTGTTTCTTTAAATCAAGATGACGAATTGTTGAGGGGTAGAAAGTCTAAAGAATGTCTCAAAAACAAAATCTGCCCAGTTAACCCCTTGGCTGCGGCGGTAAATCTGCTGTGGCACTTGGAGGGGGGGTCGGGCGGCGCCGCCATGCTTGTGATGGAACTACTCTGCCACGAGCCACGGGCGCCCTGTGCTTATGACGGAGTGGTTCCGTCACGGCTCCGCCCACTCACTAATTCGCCCGCCCAGGCATGAGCACAGCCAGCCCGTGGCTCGTGACGGAGTGGTTCCGTCACAAGCATGGAAGGAGTTAAAGGGTAAAAATCGTGTGACACACTCAGCTAGTAAAAATGAAGCACAAACCAGTAGCAGAGATCCTACCATTTTGGTTGCACCTAAATGAGAATGCAGGCATTGTTGACTGAATGCTGATGCGTTTGCCTTCATCCACCGAGCATGTCTGTAGCTGGACGTGAGGATCAGTGTCATGGAAGCAATCTGAAGGAAAATAGGCAGGAAGAATTCAAAAATATTACCTAATACTTCAGAAAATGTTCAAGTCCTTTCACTAATGGCGGCTCCTCTGCTTAGGCAGAGGAGCGTTACCGCATTGCATTATGCAGGGTACAAATACGAAAAATGAAATGATAACAACTTGTGTTTTCCAGTTGAGGCATCTTTGTAGGGTGTGGCTGCTCTCAGGGCAGGGGAAGGAATGGTTTGCACTTCCTATGTATCATGGCCATGGACTGCGGCTCTAGGGGCACTACTGCCAGTCTACAAAGATCGTCTGGTGGTAGTTCTGGAGGCAACTGCTGTATATTATAAATGTGCTCTGTGGCATGTTCTCCCTGTGGCAAACTGCATGGTGATTACTCCACTTGTTCTTCACTCGTAAGGCAGAGGGAAGCTCATCTGGTTGCTGCTAGACATGGAACATTTCAGTGTGGTGCTAACAGAGCGGCTGCTATCTTAACATTGTGTGTTCCATTCTCTTGTTGTTTTGTTTTACTGTCACTGGCTTACAGGGAAGACCCATCTTCCGAGAAAGTCCCGCCTCCCAGGAAAAGTTGCAGAAAGTGGTGGACATCTTGGATGGGGCTCGCATATAAAGCGTACCCCACCCATCTCTCTATGCTTGGTATTCCGTTCCTGTTTCAGGAAGCAGGAGCGGTTGGACTCCAGTTGTGCTTTCCGCAACGGTGGTCAAGTCTCTGAAGAATTCCAGACCTTGGATGATTACAGAAGGAAATGTGTGAGTTGTAAATCAGAGCAGGTGGGAAACTTGAAATGTTTCACTTTTCGGAGTAGGAGGAGCGTTCTCTCTATATTCCTGAACATCACATTTTTTGAACTTTTGAACTCAGCTATGACGCATATCACTTTTGTGATGTCTATATTAACAACAGGAGAAATAGGGATAATCACTCTTATTCCCCCTGACGAGTATACTCAAACAACAGAAGAGTTTCTGAAGAATTCTAAAGGAAAGAACACTAAATAATAATATTTAAAAGAACCCTCACTCACCAACCTAGTTGGTGACATGCTTCCTCATTGGGTTCCCACCAGAGAGGCCGACTGCCCACCTGGTGTGCCACTACACCTGAATTACAGCGGAGCAGTGTAAGTGCAAAAGTGGTGCAAGTTTAAAAGATGTCTGGTTTTATCCAAAAGTGATTTTAATGGTGGAAAACCAAAAATCGTTAAAAGCAGGTGAGACGGACGTAAGCTGGCTGGTAGGTTGACCAGACCCATCCGGTTTAGTATAAAAAGTGAAAGGTGGTCGACATGTTTCGGCTTTTAGGTGTAATTATGCCAAGCATTCATCAGGACCAGAGCTCCACGGCAATATACGCTCTCTAAGGCGTATCCTGAACTGTGGAGACGTATGGAAGGTAAAACTCACGGTTTTACCAACGCGGCCTTCGTGGATTTCCAAAGGCCACAGGACTGTGAAGTAGAGACTGACTTCACGTCATGGGTCCAGGAGCGGGGTTAGACATGCCGGTAGGATTTCCAGTGTGGCACTCTCCCGCTACAGACCTAACTCTGCTCGTCCACGGACCTGAATGTCCCTGTCCATGGACGAGCAGAGTTATGTCTGTAGCGGGAGAGTGCCACACTGGAAGGCACCCTTGCACCATGACATAAGGGTGCCTGCTTTGGCACTAGGCAGCCTTTTGTGCACCAGTGCTAGGAATGAACAGAAATGAGTCATATAATGTTACATATGACGCATTCCTGCCTTTTCCCTTTCACAAATCCCAGCGCAGAAATGTTGCTTGCTGCGTTGCGCTGTGTGAAAAAATTATAAATATGGGTCTCTGTTTTAACCAGAAGAAGAGGCGGTGAAGTCCACAATTGTCAGACATTAGAAGACACAGAGACAGCGAGTAACTCAACAGCTTGGGAGGCTGGTCCACAATATAAGTAGAAATATGATAGGATTCGTGGAATATTTAAATCAAAAACTCTCTCGATAACACAGAAACAAATATGTTTACTAACGTGTACATTGAAAACAAAAGCATGAGATCCCTAGTACCATTAAGAACAGGTCATAAGTCTTCAAACATCTGGCTTTAGTCAAGTATAAAAGATTGACAGCTATAATTAAGCCACTGGTAAATATTCCAAACACATCCACTAATGACATGAGAATCAAAAACAAAATATTATGTGCAGGCTCTACTTGGTGTCTTTTTTCTAGATCACTTGAAAATATCTGAAACACTGTGAGGCTTTCACCAGAAGTGATCACTGACTGTCAGCAACAGATATAGGGCCAGATGCATCAAGCATCCATTTTGCGATTCCTTATTAGCGAAAAATAAGGAATCGCTAATAAGGAATAGCAAAATGGAATGCATCAAGCAATCACTATAAAAATAGCGATTCCTTAGAATTCCTTAATTGCGACTCGCAAATTGCGAGTCGCAATTAATGAATACCTCCCCATTAATTCCTATGGGCCTAGAGGCCCATAGGAATGAATGGGAAGACAATCTCAATTTGCGAATCGCAATTAGCGATTCGCAAATTGAGATTGCGAGTTCAAGGGTGCAGGGGTGTCCAAAGGACACCCTGTTACACCCCTGAATGTGATCTGTGCACATATGTTGCGCACACACATGCCCTTGGGGCATGTGTGTGCGCAACATGAAACTTTGAAAAATGCACAAAAGTGCATTTTTCAAAGTTTTTGCAAATTACCATGAAGTTGTACTTCGTGGTAATTTGCGTGCCCTATTAGAAAATTCGCTATTTTTGATACTTTCATGCATTGCATTTAAGGAATCTCAATTTGAGATTCCTTAAATGCAAACAATCGCAATTTAGCGAATTCTCTATTTGCGATTTTTGCATTTGGGATGATGCATCCCAAATGCAAAAATTGCACTCGCAAAGGGCCAGATTCTGAGAATCTGGCCCTTTTGCGAGCGCATTTCGCTTGATGCATCTGGCCCATACTTTCCATAGACTCCACACACCTGCAGCCTCCCCTGGTTTAAGTTACAGCTGGCATCATCCTTGGCACAGCTTAGGATTTGACTTTGGAACTATGCAAAACTGATCTCATGCTCAGACAACTCATTCTAACACCTGTGCAGCAAATGTCCCATATTTTATTGATGTATTAAGAAAGGATATGACACACACCTTAGGAAAACTTGATTTGTGTACCCTTAAAAGCTTTGGCATCCGTTGATCAAAATTTGTTTTCATTATTTTTTATTTTATTTTTGAGTTTTGTAAAGTGCAGCTTTCACTCAAACAGGGTTTATTGGTACTGGACAGCACCCAACGAAGACACACACACACAGTAAAAGCAGCAGCTTCAAAGTGCAACTTAATGAATTTTAGGGAAGAGCCAGGTTTTTAACATATATTTCAAAGTCACAACAGGTTAGGCTCAGGCTGGAGAGAAAGAAGAAGAGCATGCCAGTGCCTGGCTGCTGCGAAAGACAAGGCCCTACCAACAACAGTCAGGTAGAGGGCTAGAGGCGCATTAATAATCATTAAAGGATCTCAAAAATGATTAGGATTGTCCCAGGACAAGCTGGTATGCAATGGGGAACACTGTGGTTTGAAACAGGCTTGTGGACCAGAAACATGAATTTAAATGATGTACCCTGCTTCATAAGAAGCTATTGCAGGTGGCTTGCAATTGTCCAAGCACATTGAAATAAAGGCATTGATGGTCTGGAGTTTCTGGGATACCATAAAAAGATAGAGAACACTCTTCAAATAGGGGAATTGAGAAAAGCAGGACTTTACCACTGATGACATTTGCTCTGATAAAGTCAATGAACCATTGATTTTAATGCCCACATTTTGTACAATAAGCACTGGTGCAGTTTGAGGACTAGGATGTAAGGCCAGAATTGCAGAACCCAAAAGGGTGATGGAATGGCTGGACATAGAATTTCTGTCTTTTCCCCATTCTATTTAAACTGATTCAAAGACTTCAAGGGCAAGGTTTATTAAGGAGATGAATTGTCCTAGCATCACACAAGGTTATGCAAGCAGAGCAATTATTTATTTCAGATTTACAAGCTAGACTTGGGATGGCTTTACAATTTGAGCTGGGAGTCATTCCATGGGTAGAGCATGGGTGTTCCTATGCATCAACTCAGGGATTTGATGCAATACCTTGATTTGTAACTTTGTAAACTTTGGGTTGCAGCAAATCGGTACGCCTCTCAGATGATGGTTTACCTGGGAGAATTTTTTTTTTCGCCTCATCATTTCCTCCTCATACGTGTGATGCATTCTACATCACAAAAAGAAAGAGTAAAATGCATCTTTGGTCTATTTTTGCATAGGTAGGTGTCACTTCCTTCACTAAAACAATCCTTCCTGTAATAAAGGCACACTTGTACAATACAGAAAGAAGTTCCCACAAAGGCCACAATATTGCAAACAGGTACAAATCATATAATTTATATCAAAAGTGACATTTACAAGGCAAACTTTTTTTATTTAATTCAAAAAATATATTGAAATGTTTTATTATTTTTCTGTTTTGAGCATTGCTTTCAAATGTATATATATTCATTTAAGTAAAACACATGTAATCACAATATACAAATAACCAAGAATAATTTCATTGTTCATACAACAAAGGCAAAATGACAATAACTATATGTAAAAAAAACAATTTATAACAATAAATATGCCCCTGATATTGCACAGCCAAACACAACACCTTTACACATTCATACTCTCATTACATACACATCCACAACGTCTGAAAAAGGAATCTGGGTATTAATCAGCAGGGGGAACCCTGCCAACTCCGAGTCTCAGAACTAAGTATGAGACCCAGCACTATGGTTGACGCGCGTTTCGGCGGCCAAAGGCCACCTTCCACAGGACCTCTTCCAGGCAGTCAAGAACCCAACATGTACAGGGGACACTTAAAAAGCCATTAATACTGCTTAGTTCCAAAAGGAATGAGACACTGGCATGAACCACGTAGAGAGGTAACTCAGAAATGTTATCTATATCTATAGTTGTACTATGGTTTGGAACAACACGGTCCTGTGAGGGTTTACGATGATCCGTACTTCGTGCGAGGCTGATGCTGTCTGATGTCATGATTTGCAGCCCGCATCTACCTTGCTCAATTATATAAAATGACCGAAAGCAGTTAAACGAGGATATATAACAGGATTACATGCTTTACCTCAAGTCGAATGAAAGATTACAAGTTACCTGTTGGGATTTGTGACATCGTCTTCCTATCATTTTTTTGGATATCTTTAAAGACTCCCATAGTGGGGGTCTCATACTTAATTCTGAGACTCGGAGTTGGCAGGGTTCCCCCTGTTGATTAATACCCAGATTCCTTTTTCAGACGTTGTGGATGTGTATGTAATGAGAGTATGAATGTGTAAGGGTGTTGTGTTTGGCTCTGTAATATCAGGGGCATATGCATTGTTATAAATTGTTTTTTTTACATATAGTTATAGTCATTTCACATTTGTTGTATGAACCATGAAATTATTCTTGGTTATTTGTATATTGTGATTACATGTATTTTACTTAAATGAATATAAATACATTTGAAAGCAATGCTCAAAACAGAAAAAGAATAAAAAAATAATATATTTTTTGAATTAAATAAAAACAGTTTGCGTTGTATCTGTCACTTTTGATATAAATTATATGACTTGTACTTGTTTGCAATATTGTGGCCTTTGTGGGAACTTCTTTCTGTATTGTGCTTTATTCTTTCCCCTCTGTTCCCTGGCCATACTCTAAATTTTGAGGGGGTCCCATCATTCTTGCTTTTTTACAAAGGCACCATTGTGCAATGGTGCAAAGGTGCTTGCGTTGGCACTAGGCTGCACATAGTGCACCAGTGAAAAGATAGAGCAGGATTGAGCTATATCTTTGTAAATATTGAGCATTTCTGCGTTCTCCCTTTCATGGCACACAGCACAGAAAGCTTCCTTCTTGCACGGCGTTGCATGAAATAATAGTAAATGTGCCGCCAAATGATGTGCCTTGGTGAGGCAATTCTGCAGCTGGATTGTACATTGATATTCATTGCTGGTTATCCAAATATGAATATGATTATGATCATAATCATATAAAAGTATTCCGAAACCATAGGTTATCATTTCACAGAGATAGATGACATACATTATTTGAAAAGTAATGGAGAGGGAACTGAGCCCTCAAGAACAGAAACAAGGGCTGGAGAAAGAGGTGAAAGAGGAAAGCCCACTTCTGCATGACTGGTTGGAAAGGAAATTGACAATCTCAAAATCTTTCCATCTCAGTAGATGAATGGAGAGGTTGAGTTATTAAAAGTCTCAGGTAAATCCAACAAAATAAAGTAGTTTGAATATTAGAATCTATATAACATTACTGTTTGCCTACCAATGTAAGGAATGTAAGCCCTGTGCACAGCCAGTGTGGAAACCCATGTGGCAAAGACAAAGAACGTGGTTAGTTTTAATATCCTTGGATATTTGAAAATTGACTGACTACTCCAGCAGCTTGGTCAGGTAAGGGAGTCATGAAAAGGATGATAGTTTCCATGACTATCTGGATCCAGAGTGGGATTCTATAGAAGAGGCAACAAATACCCTTGTTTCAAGGTTTCATAGACAATTCTGGCAGTAGGGACTCATTAATGCCAGCACTCACCAATCTTGATGAAAGAGTGCAAAGAGTATATGCAGCAAAGTAGGAAGAGGATCACAAGGAGAGCCTGTTTATTTACTGTCACTAAAAACTAGCAGCATCTACGGCTGAAAAAACATGCATAAAAATTCGTAAACAGAGTTCTGGAGGGAATCTAAGATCTTTAAAATAAATAAAATCAGCAATCCTGTGACAGGGGCCTGGCGAGAGATTCGGGTGGAATGACAAGCTGGATTGTGCAATTCATTGACAACAAAAAACATGATTGAAGAAAAATTTAGGAGCAAGTGGACCAGCAGATAAATGAGCAAAATTGCAATGCAAATTTAGAATTGAGGTTAGTTCAGATTCGGAGTCAGAAAATGAACAGAAATAAATTGTGTTATTAGATGTGGGGGGAAGCCCAACTAAAGCAATAAATACAATTCTTGGCAGGATGACCACAAAATTCAATAAGTAAACCTGTGACTAAATCTCTGGTTGCTTGGCACAAGAGCAGCCAGGCTTAACTTCGAGGCAATGTGTAAAATATTTATGCAGCACTTAAATAGTAATAAAGTGAAAACACAAGACTAGACATAATACCCAACTACTTTAGAGAAATAAAATAAAAATTATTATATAAAATAACACAAAACCAGCAAAAATCCAAACAGTAGCACTGGAATTATGAATGATCAACATTTCTACTGAAGATACTACCAAAAAGTTCAAAGCTCTATTTGCAGTTATCTGGTAGTGCTGGACTGAATAAGTTCAGCAACTGCAATGGAGCATGGATCAGATATAGGAACTAGGGGGCATATGTACAAGCCCCTATCGCCATCACAATCTCACTTTCAGTAACGTTATGGTGGTGATAGAGGCCTCGCCTTATTTCCAAGGCAGCGTTAAGCCACTTAACGTGGCTTAACTCTGCCTTGTAAATAAAGCCCCCTTTCACGCTATGCTTTGTGTGAAAGGGGTGGGCAATAGGTGTTGCAGTGGGCGTTCCACTGCAACACCCATTGTTTTTGATGCTGCCCCTGTTTACAAGGGCAGAGTAAATAGGAGGCAGCACCAAAATCAAGACCAGGAAAAACCTGTTCTTAAGTTGGGGAAATGAGGAGAAATGTTTTATTTCTCATTGTTTTTGCTTTTTCCAAGTTTGCTGCCTTGTGCAGCACACATGGAAAAAGCAAAACACCTTTGATTGTTTGTGTATGAAGGTGTCTCTTCCTGCACCTAAACAATACTTAAAAAACTGCAATTTTGTAACTTCCATGTGTGCAGCATTAAGCAGGACACATGGAAGTGATAAAATGGCATTTCAGGATTGTTTATGTGCAGGAAGGGACACCTTCCTACACATAAACAATCCTTCTCTGCATGCAGACACCGTACACTATGGTGCTCGGGTGCCTGCATTGGTGCTATACCGCAAAGTGTAGCACCAGCACAGGGGGAAATGCAGTGCTGCACCATATCCTTGTAAATATGGTGCAGGCTTGCGTTTCTGAAGTGGCGGAGTGATGCATTTAACCATCTCGGCTAACGCCTCACTCTGCCACTTCCTTGCACATATACCCCCAGGCTTGTTGTGTGGAAGATTTTACTTTCTCTGATTCTAAGTCAATGGTGAGCGATGCATTAGAGCTTCATGTTGGCAGTACACTCAAGGAGACCATGGTCAGCACAAAGAGCAGGTCGGGCTTTGAGGATGAGTACTGTTTGGCACAGAGTCGGTAATCACTGGAGCTCATGTTCGCAGTCAAACAGACTGTCACTGTTAGTGCTGGATCCCGGAGAGAACACAAAGAGCATGTTGTCTCTGAAGATTTGCACCGGCAGTCACCACAGATGTTCGTCCGGCAATGCGAGGAGTATATTCATGGTTGCAAAAGCGTAAAAATTACTGGATCTTCATCTGGAACTCATGACTTGTGGTTTTGAGGCAGGAGGAGTACACTCTAATGGCAGCTAAGTATCTAGGAACTGGAGAGGCACCTCTTGGGAATTAGGACTAACTTCATCAGAGGCCAGCAGCAGGGATCGAGCAAGTGCAAGCAGATCCAGTTAGTACTGGTCATCTGGGCAGTAGCAGTGAGACCTCTGGAATCCTGTGTTCTTGTAGCTCAAACAGGAGGTCAGCCACCTCTCCCTTTGAGTCACTTCTGTGGAGCCTAGATTTGAGGCAAACAGGTCCAATCTTTCTTCTTCAGACAAAAGGGCAGTTCTTCTTCTGAATCTTTCACAGGTCCAGGAGTGTTCTTATGAAGGTACCACTTTTATCCCCATTGTCAACCTGTCGAACGGGATGACCTCTTTGTCTAACCAACCTCCTTTCCTGGACTTAGTTTCAAACTGTCTAGAGTAACAGAGGGCAAAGTGGCCTAGGTGTAAACTGCAGTTGAACTGGCTCCCAGTCACCTTCTGCTCCATTTCAGATATCTCAGTCTTTCAGAAACATCTGAAAACGTGGCTCTTCAAAACTTAGCAGCGTTCCATGGTTCCCCTAATAGCTTTCTGTCAGCACCGGGACACTCTCTTAAGTAGCTGTTTGCGCTATAATAAATGAATTTTAATTCATTCTTTCATTTCTCAGTGGTAGGCAGCTCTTAGAAGACAGGAAGGTGGTGAGTGAAGTCCTGAGGCTACCTTTTGAAGTTCAGGAAGGCTGAGTACAACCCCCAAGGACATCTTGCTCAAGAAACAAATACCCAGGCTGGACCCAAGGCCCTTTCCTCCCCTGTCTGAAAGGAAGACACAAAACATCACTGGAGAGCCATTGACACTCACGTGACCCTAGGAATTGGCAGAAAGGCACATTTGTGTTAGGGAGCAAAATGCATGCGTTCTAAGAGTGACATTTTCAGAATAGTAACCTAAAATCCAATTTACCATTGAGGAGGATTTTAAATTACAATTATTTGAGCGGAAGAAGCATTTCTCCATCTTTTCTAAATAACTTTAGAAGGTTTTCACTGTTAGGTCATGTAAAACTACAGTCCATAAGACCTACTTTTGAAGGACCTTGCAATGATCCTAGTAGCCTTTAGGGCCTACCTTATGGATAACTTATAAGTATTAAAATGGATGGTTTAGGCCTAGCGAAAGGGTGTTCACGCCAGGTCGAAATGGAAGTTTAAAACTGCAGTGGTAGGCCTGAGGCATGTTTTACTAGCTACTTTAGCATACAGCAGAACGTTTGCTTCAATCAAGTAGCAGCATTAAGTGTACAGCCCCTGGCTACATGTAGCACCATATACTTCGCTGTTATAAGTAAATTGATTTTACCAATCAGGTTATGTAAGAACATGTTCTAATAGACAACAAAAACAGGCTCAGCAAAGAAAAGTAAAATTTAGGGTGAACCTGCAGGGTGTATCAGGTCCAACATGGACATTTAGAGATGATTGAAATCAGAGAATCAGAGTTGACTGCCTTCCGATTCTAGTTTCTAGTCCTTGCATACTACATCACTTATAGCACGTGAAATGAAATGAACACATTCATAGCAACACTTATAAGTACTCAAATGACATTATTTGCCACAACACAGTGAATGGTAGAGTAGCAAGTTATAGTTAGTATTGTCTGTGTAACAAGTTGAAAGGAGTGCGTTGCGAGATCCGCTATTTATAGTAATTTGAAGGTGGTGGATACATTCTAAATGAAAGTCATAACTATATCTTTTGAATTTTCGAAGTTTGGGTAGATTAAACTTCATTTGTATAAGGAAAATAAGTTTTCCTACCTATAACTAGCTTTAAACCTTGTTTTTCCATTACATTTCAATGAATTTTTTTTAAATTATAAAAATTGTTCAAAGTCTTAAAGTGCAGTGTTGCCAGTGGAGAGTTGTTATGTGGAGATTCGTATGGTTTTGTGGAGGAGAGTGCTGTAAAGTTTATTGTCATCAATTGGAGCATTGAATATTGGAATGGAGTGGAGTGGAGTAGAGTATAGTAATGTATTGTACAGTGTTATATCATATAGTGCCAGGTCCCTCATATAGCGGAGTCAAGTATCATAGACTAGAGCAGCAAAATGCAAAGTGCAATGGCGTGTTGAACAGTAGAGTAGGGTATCGTCAAGTGTTTTAAAGGAGAGTAGGGTGAAGTAGAGTGTTGTAGCGTGGAGTGTCCTCAAGTGGAGTATCATAGAGTACAGTGGAAGGAGAGTGTTATAGAGTGGATTGCCATGGCATATAGTGGAATGGTGTATCATTTGACACGGTCGATCATAACACTCTGATCGACCGTGTCACCGCCATGGGCATACAGGGCAAACTGTCGAACTCCTGGCTTCTTTTCTGTCGAACAGGGAGCATTCGGTAAAGATGGGAAGTCTCTATTCTCCGACCTTTATGTTGCCCTGCGGAGTCCCCCAGGGATCCTCGCTAAGTCCGACACTCTTTAACATCTATGTATCGGACTTGGCGAGGGTCATCAAAACCTTTGGGATAGGAGTGACTTCGTATGCAGACGACACTCAACTGGTGCTGGCAGTGAAAAAAAACGGGAGTGAGGTCGCAGCTAACTTCCAGTCAGGCATGAGAGCAATTAGTCAATGGATGGATAGGAACTGCCTAAAACTAAACACTGATAAAACTGAGGTAATGGTGTTTGGAGATCTACAGCCATCTTGGTCTCCAACTTGGTGGCCTTCGGAGATGGGTAATCCACCTATCCCGGCTCCAAAGGTCAGAAATCTGGGAGTGTTGTTTGATAACAAGTTAAACTTTACCAGTCACGCCAACGCGGTGGTATCTTCATCCTTTTTTACGCTTCGTAAGGTAAAAAAGTTGTTACCATTCCTTCCTCTGTCGGCTGGAAAAACCCTCATGTCCTCCTTGGTGTTGTCCAAGGAGGACAACACCAAGGAGACTACTGTAATGGGCTTCTGTTGAATGCCCAGGAGCAGGTTTTCAACAAACTACAAATGGTACAGAACGCAGCCGCACGAATTCTGACCAAAACCCCAAGGTTTGCTTCCATTTCCCCTATTATACACCAACTTCACTGGCTCCCGATCAGAAAGAGAACTAAATTTAAAGCTTTATGCATAACCTACAAAGCATTAAACAGCCTGGGAACTGAGTTTTTCAGGGAATCTCTGTGTAGATATGTCCCTAACAGAGTCTTAAGATCAGCCTCTTCTGCGGCTCTATGTATTCAACGGGTGACAAAGGTCACATGGGGAGACAGACGCTTCCTTGTGGCCACATCTAAACTCTGGAACTCTTTGCCTACCCACATAAAAAGCAGCCCATCTTTGATGATTTTCAGAAAGAAACTGAAGACATGGCTATTTACTCAATAACTTACAAGGAGTGCCGCCTTTTTTTTCTTTTTCTGCTAACTCAGCGCCGAGACACCACACGTGGTATTTGTTGCGCTCTATAAATCTTAAAAATAAATAAATAAATAAATAAATATCATAAAAAGAAGTTGAGTGACGTGTTGTTGAGTGTCTTACAGTGTAGTAGAGTGGAGTAGAGTGACATAGAGTCCAGTCCAGTGTTGTAGAGTGGAGTTGCATACCGTGAAATAGAGTGTCAGATAATGGAGTGGCATAGAGCAGAGTATAGTACTGTTGCCTAGAATGGGATAAAGAGTAGTAGAGTAGAGTATTGTGGAGTGGGGTATACTCGAGTGGAGTAGTTTAGAGTCGAGTAAATTGTCATAGAGGGGATTAAAGTGTCACAGTATAGTGGAGCGGCATTGCATACAGTTGAGTAAAGTGTCATAAACTGGAGTTCTGTGGTGTACAGTAGAGTGTATTGGGGTTTCTTACAGTATTGGAAAGTGATGTACACAATAGTGGAGTAGAGTGACATACAGTCTAGCTGTTACAGAGTGGGGTGGTTTACAGTACAGTAAGTGTTCTAGAATGTGGTACGTGTATTTGCATATATTAGAGTCGTGGAGTAGAGTGGAGTACTGTGTTCGAGTAGAGTGGAGTAAAGTGGGCTGCCGTGGCATACAAGGAGTTACACATAGTATTTTATAGTGGACTAGAGTTTAGTACAGTAGAGTGTTGTATGGTGGCAAGATGGCGCCCGCGACCACGGACGTGTAAGACGGCGTTCCTTGCTGCTCTCACCTAGCGACTCCTGTGGTTACAATGTCGAGCGAGATTCTCAGCATCTTGTTGGCTCTCAGTGGCTGCGGTGGAGTGACCAGCGTTGGGAGGAAGACCGTTACTAGAGGAGGTGGACACGGGACACGGTTGGACACGGATACAAGAAGGACTTTGTTTGAAAGAGAGCGCGGTTATAATCGCTGACCGCAGAGCTGAGTATCGAGTAACAAGCAACGAGCAACAAGTAGTGAGCAACATGCCACCAAAGGGCGGATGCAGGGAGACCCCGTGCTCCGGGGAACTCAGCTCCTCCTCAAGACCCAGGTGCTGCAGCTGGTGCAACAATCGTGGAGGAGAACAGGGGAGTTGGAGTTGGAGCAGGCAGGGGTGCTGGCAATTCAGAGGTGTGCAAAATGGACTTTAAAAAACTGCCTGTAAATGCTGAACAGGGGAAAGTTGTTGAAGTTACTGATGAAGGGAAAGCTGTACAAGACGCTAAGAAGATT
Source organism: Lissotriton vulgaris (assembly GCF_964263255.1). NCBI lineage: Eukaryota > Metazoa > Chordata > Amphibia > Caudata > Salamandridae > Lissotriton > Lissotriton vulgaris. The sequence goes on along the minus strand of NW_028253588.1, from coordinate 17,888 downwards.
CCAGCTATTTTCTCTATTAGCAAAGAGAGACGACGTGGTAAACAGCAGCAGCCCCCTTTGTCCTGCCTCCACTACCTCTAGATGAAGGCTCGGTTACACATATGCAAAGAACCTACTTCCGCCACCTGTTGCTAAGAGTCCAACTACAATTCAAAATGTACAGGAAGTGGCTCAAATCTCAAGTCAAATGGTAAATGAGGCAGTCACTCCTTTGGAGGAGATACTAGCTACAACTTCTTTGGAACAAGCGACATAAGGCAGGATAGCATGGTAGCTTCTTGAGTTAATATAGAGGGGGCAGGAGGCAGTTTAATAAATATGACTGGGACTCAACTGCATGATGCGGATTCCGGGGTCTACTATTCATTATCGGAGCAGTCATAGTCATAATGTGAGGACTTAGTGCATCAGTATACTGCCCAAATGAGTATGAACGAAGGAAGTGATCACAGTATCCTGCTATTGGAAGATTTAGATGACTAAACTGATCAAACTGACACTGTCCGTAGGAAGTTGGATCTGATACTGATGGAGGGCGGATCAAATGCAGAAAGTTTGGGTCGGACATTAACATCTACAATCCCTGAAGAAGATATTTCTCTCTCCCTAATTTATCAGTACATCATTTCTTTCCACACTGAAAGAGGGAGGAGAATCAAAAAACACAGAATTTACGTAGGAAACTTCAGAATGCAGTACGCAGAATGTCGAAATCTCAAACGGATTTTGTTGCTCGTGTCAATGAGGTTGAGACGAGGATCTCCACATTGGAGGATGATTTGCTTCAACAAACAACAGTGACTGTCTCGTTGCAGGCCAGGAGGGATGATTCAGCTTGGAAGCTGGCGGATATAGAGTATCAGGCAAGACGGAACGATTTGCGTATTCTGCAGATTCCAAAAGGAAAAGAAGGACAAGATCCTGGTCGCTTCATTGTGGAATTATTTTAAAAAGTGTTTCCGGAACTTTCAAAATGGGATTGGGACCGTGAGGTGGAAAGGGCACAAGATTTTCCTTTCTTTAGATGTACCTTTCCTAATGCAGATCCTTTGAAGGAAAAACCCAGGGCTTTTCTTATTTCACTCAATAGTTTTCAGGCAAGGGAAGAGGTCTTTCAGCTTGCTCGCCCCTATAAGAAAAGGTCTGGGGGGATTTTTAATTCTTTGTTCAACCTGATTTTTGTAGATATACTGTGGAATTGAGATGGCAATTACGCGAATTAATTGCTCAGTTTCAAGGCAAAGGTGCACAGTCTTATTTGCTGAACCCGGCAAAACTGAAAGTAGTCTATAAAGAACGCACACACTTCTTTACTACTGAGGGCTCAGCTAAAAAAATTCTACAATCTGAGGGGTAAATGGTGCATTTTGTAGCTGCAACAGAGTATTGTGTATGAGTATGTGGGTATAGGAGTGCAGAGGTATATTGGTTATCCTTTGGTTTATATTCTATTTTCTATGTTTGTTGGTTCTGTATGCCATTGTACTCCTGTCTATAGTTAGAGTTGTGGGAGTTAGCAAGGGGGTACACGCTAGTCTCCATCTACAGGACTATCAGTCCTAAAGCCTTGTTTAAGGGGGGGAGGGGAGGGTCTGGTCAGGAAGGGTGGGGGGTATTGGATGATGGGTCACTAGGGTGGGAGAAAAAGGGGGAATAATCCACAGCTAATCAAGATATGAATAAAACGAATAAAACAAACAGTTTGCAAATGCATATATACTACTTTGGTGTTGGCTGCCTTCAATTTTGGGAGATGGCCTCTATATTCAGATTGTTTATTCAATTAACATGGCAGTTACTGGGGTAAAAAGTTGTACTTGGAATGGCTCTTGTCTAAACAGCTGGAGTAAAAGGAATCGTGTGGCAGCTGAGCTTCGTAACATCCAGCCTGATGTGGTTTGTCTCCAGGAGACACATGTACCCCGGACACAAAAGGCACTTTTAGAAAGTCTGGGCTACTCATTAATAGTTGCCTCCCATCAATCATCTATGATTAGAGGAGTAGCAATCTTAGCTAAAGAGAATAGGGTCACAACGACACAATGTCTAGCTGACAAATGTGGACGGTGGGATTTCCCGGAATGTTTTTTTGGGCGGGTCAGGTTCACAATCTGTGTTGTATATGGATCCAATCTGGATGAAGCTTCTACTTTGGAAGAGCTGAATTTAGAATTAGCATCATGGGGTGCACCGCTTATATTTTGTGGCGATATGAATATTAACCTAACAAATTCAGAATTGCAAGGAGGTCCATGAAGGTATAAAGGGCGGAAACCTCGTGTTTTTAAAGCTCTTTACGATCTTATTAATGAACATGCTTTAATTGATCTTTGGAGTCATTTGAACCCAGTAACTCCCGGGTTCACCTATTACTCATATCCCCACAAGAAATTTGCTCGTTTAGATACTTTTTTTCTGTCTTTTTCTTTGAAAGACGAGGCCTCAATTAAAGTCTTACCGAGGATTACGTCAGACCATTCTCCGATTTTAATGACTTTAAAGGGTAATATACAATGACCACCTATAAGGTCGTTTTCATTTTACCGTAAACTTTGTGCAAATGAGAGCTTTAAGGAACAGTTGGCCCGATGGATTAGTGAATTTTTTATTAACAATAGAAATTCAACTCATTGCTCCTTCGCTTGGGGTTCATTTAAAGTAAGTTTTAGGGGGAAAGTGTTAAGTTTTCTTTATGGGCAAAATCGAATGAAAAAGGTGGAGATGCGTGCGTTATATGTACAGTTAAAGGAGGCTGAAGAAAAAATAGCTGAAGATGTTAGATTAGGGGCAAACGATATTGAGGAGTGTGAAGAATCTACTGAACAGCTTAGGGCTAAAATACAAGGGATCTGGAATACGGAGAACGCACGTAAATATCTAGTTAATAAAAACAAATGCATGAGTATGGCGAATCAGTGGGCTGCTGTTTGGCATGGAAGCTACGCAGGAAAGAAGCTATGGGTAGGATTAAAGCTTTGAAAGATAGAGATGGGGTGATGTGTCAAGAACCTGAAGGGATTCTAGCAATTTTTCATAGATTTTATTCTGACCTATATACTGCACAATTGCAATATCATAGATATTTTTTTAATTTAACGGAAGGGATTTTGAAATATCCAGACCCCAATGATACATTACTATTGGAAGAGCCAATTTCTATGGAAGAGCTAGAGATAGCGGTTAAAGGTCTAGCTTCAGGAAAAGCTGCTGGGCCGGACAGATTACCCACGGAGATTTATAAGCTTTTCCTTTAGAATTTACTACACTCCAACTCCAACAATTGCAATCTATCTGTTCAAAATTCATCTGGGCCCCGGGGAAACCAAGAAGGGCCATGCGATTTCTAACTCTACCGATTGGGGGGGGGGGGCGGGGGGGGGCTAGCTATGCCCGATTTTGTTCTATATTTTTTTACATGTTTTTTGTTAAGGATGCTGATAATGTTGACTGGAGAAGATACACTTAATGAGACAGAAGCTCCTTCCTTTATCAAATGCTGCTAGGATCAGAAGTCAGACAATCCTTATTTAATGAAGTAGATGGAAGCTATTTTAAACGCACCAGGTTCAAGGTTCTATTATCAGCATTTAATGTGTGGAAAAAGGTTCGAAAATTATGTCAAGTGGAGAAAATATCTTAGTATAAAACAACTAATGCTATTAAATTATTACCTCCTATTTTGTGGGATGTGGTGGCTGTACGGTGACGTGCACAAGGGATTGTGCAATTGGGGGATTTTACAGGAACAGATGGGGTAGTAATGTCTTATGTTGATTTGGCCCGACTGTTTACTTTGCCGAAACAACAATTCTTTAAATATTTGCAAATGCGTGATTTCATGATGTGATTCACGATGCGACAAAAGATTGTATTTACCTCTAACTTAGTTATAAATGCCACACAACGCCAGGCTAAAATTGGGGAGGTGTACCAGCTACTACTGGCATATAGGAAAGATGACTTACAGAGAAAAGTTGATAAATGCTCTGAAACTCTGGGGGTTGAGATCCTATCGTTAGATTATGTTATTACACTATCTAAAGAATCGTTACTCTCTGCCAATCTGCATGTGCAATGTAACAAAACTCTTTTTAATTTATATTATACCCCAGCATATATGGCTAAGTGGAAAAACGGACATGATGGGAAATGTTTTTGATGTAGCGTTGATGATGCGGATATGCTACACATTGTTTGGAAAGGGGCGACCACTCGGTCCCCCCGAACGTATGGCAGAGTACCTCGATCCCCCCGGGAAGCCATTTTGGGCGGGAGGCGCGTCTCGGCTGGTATGCCCGAAGCGGCGTAGCCGGGGCGCGCTCTTTCCCGCCCTAGAGTGGGCTGGCCTAGACACTGACGCAGCTGGCCACGCCCTCGGGGCAGGCAGGGGCGGGTTTACGCCCGCCCTGAAGACGGATAAAAAGGGACGCAAGACCAGAAGACATCCTCTTGTTCCTGTGCTCTGAAGCTGCACCCCCTCGCTGCACGTGAGCTCGAGACGGAACGAAGAGCCAATTTTGAGCGTTGTAATCTTTCTTTTGTCTTACAGATACTCTGTCGGAGAAATGCCCAAGAAAGGCGGGAAGAGAATGACGACCGAACAGATGGTTCGGGTTCTCATGAAGGAGATGACTGAGCTGAAGAAACGGGTGGCGGAGAGAGACGGGGAAGGGGGGCCGGAGCGTCCGTCGGCTGGAGCAGCTCCAGGAGGAAGAGCCAAGAGGCCAAGGAGGGGACCAGCTGGGGGAGACGCCCCGGTTCCCTGTACCCCGCTCGAAGCGCCAACCCCAGTACCGACGGAGGGGAATCCGATTCCTGTAGTGGTCACCCCGGTGTCCAAGGAGGATATGCCGCCAGAGCTGACAGCACAACTTGCAGCGTGGTTGGGCGACAGTAGTGAGGGCGCCACGGCTGCCGAGGCCCAGGCGCTGATGAAGCAATTGCGCGAGAAACGGGATGCAGCCAAGGTGTCCGCGCCGGCTGCAGTAGTCGACAAGCCACAAGGGACGATTGCGACCGCAGATGCAGCGTCCGGTGCAGGTAAGCGGCCATTGCCGATTGCGAGGGATGAGTCAGCACCCTCTCGTAGAGAAAGGTTGGGTCAACATGTGCCTTTGGCAATTAAGGAGAAGATTTGGGCGGGGGAATATGTGAACATCTTCTCGTTGCTTGTTGATCATTATGAGGTGGAGCATGTTAAGGGTCAGAAAGATCTTATGCATCCGAGTGTTTGGCGGGCAAAAATGGCCGCCTTTAAAGTAAATGAGACTATCGGCAATTGGGGCAATGCATGGGGAATTTTTACGTCGATCTTGGGGGAACGTAGGCCCGAGTTGCTTTCCGAGTTGCCGACCTATCAGTCACGAATCATGGGGTACTCGACATCACACCAGGGTAACCATTGGTTCTGCTACGATAATCTTTTCAGAAAGGCAAAAGAGCATAATAAAAGCTTAACCTGGGATTGTTATGATTCTTTGACATGGGATAAAATGAAGGAGACAGGTATGTTGAAAATGCCATTAGTAGGAAGTAATGTTGGCGAATCCTCCCGCCAATATGGGGGGACGCCCTTTCGGTCAGGTACGAGTACCGACGATTACTCGAGACCTGCCGGCAATACAGGAAAAAGGGGGTTCTGCTTCAATTTCAACAGAGGTAAATGTACCAGGCCCCAGGGGTCGTGTAAATTTAAACATGAATGTAGTGGGTGCGGGTCGTCTCATCCTGAGTCCACGTGCAGAGCCAAAACGGGTGATAACGGGGGGAGAGGAGGCGCCAAACAGGTCTAACGTAGTCCGAGGGGCGCCTTTACCTACCCCGATTGATACCTTGCCGATGATTCCCTGGCTCAGTGAATACCCGGATCGTACTTCTGCTGGGGTGCTGCGGAACGGATTTTCGTATGGTTTCCGCATCCCGGTAGGGGACTTTCAGGGTGTGGAGAAGTGTAAAAATCAACTTTCCGTCCTGCAGCATACGACCGTGGTTCAGGATAAGATCCGGAAAGAGGTTACTCGAGGTCGGGTCGCCGGCCCGTTTAGTGTACCCCCGGTACAGAATTTTGTTTGTTCTCCTTTAGGGGTGGTCCCCAAGAAGGACCCAGGTGAGTTCCGACTGATTCATAATTTGTCAGCTCCACCTGGTCTTTCTGTAAACGATGCAATAGATCCGGAAGTGTGTTCGGTGCGGTACGCATCCTTCGATGAGGCCGTAGCCATTTTGAATCGCCTGGGGCCCGGGGCGCTGATGGCGAAGTCAGATATCGAGTCAGCGTTCCGGTTGCTCCCGGTACACCCAGACGACCAGCGTCTCCTAGGTTTCATGTTTCAGGGTTATTATTACATGGATAGGTGTATGCCGATGGGGTGCTCTATATCTTGTGCCTATTTCGAGAAATTCAGTAGTTTTCTACAATGGGTCTTCACAAAGAAGACGGGTTTCCAACATGTAATGCATTACCTTGATGATTTTCTGTTCCTTGGGGCAGCCGGGGATCTCGAATGTGGCCGGGCCTTGGCCGAAGTTTGTGTATTAATGAAGCAGTTTGGTGTGCCATTGGCACCAGGTAAGACGGTGGGTCCTGCGACTTGCCTCGAGTTTCTGGGGATCGAGTTAGACTCCGGAGAGGGTTGTTTTCGTTTGCCAACTGACAAAGTGTGGAAGTTCCGGGCAGCCCTGCAAGTGTGTCTAAATGGATCTAAAGTTACGCTGCATCAATTACAGCAGTGGTGGGACAGTTGAATTTTGCCCTGAGAGTTATACCGATGGCCCGCCCCCTTTTCTCGTTCAATTGCCCAAGCTATGGTCGGCCTAAAGGAGGGCCATCATCGCACCAGACTATCGGCTGAGGTCCGCCAGGACGTGCGTATTTGGTTAGCATTTCTGGCGGACTTTAATGGTCGAGTCATCTGGAACAAACCAGCCGTGTCCTCTGAAGAGCTGGGGCTATGGACAGATTCAGCAGGTAGCATAGGTTTTGGTGCCATCTTCGGCACAAAATGGTCGGCACGAAGGTGGCCGACATGGTGGCATGACAATGGTCTGACAAGTAATATTGCTTTCCTGGAACTTTTCCCCATTTTGGTGGCCCTGAGAACCTGGCCAGAAGGGTTCAAAGATCACTCTGTGATATTTTGGTCTGACAATATGACCGTGGTCGAGTGCATCAATAGTCAGGCAGCACGATGTAAACTGATTTTAAGACTGCTCAAAGAAATTGTTTTACTGTATATGCAACTGAATGTGCTATTCAGAGCAAAACATGTCCCAGGGGTAATGAATCAGGCGGCTGATGCACTGTCTCGTTTTCATATGCAGGCTTTCTCGGGTTTCCTTCCCTCAGCGGACCCAGAGCCGGCACCCTTTCCCGAAGCTCTCTGGTCTCTCGGTGCCCGAACTTCGTCACCTCGTGGGAGAGAGTCTAGCACCAAGGACGAGGAAGGCATATGAAGGGGCGTTTCGGTCCTATTTAGCCTTTTTGGGGACTGATAGAGAGGGGCTTTGGGGCCATGAGGACTGGGTAGTGAATTTTCTGATGTCCTTACGTGGGGCTGGGAAATCGGTGGCTACGGCCCAGAGGCATCGTGCTGCTATTTCCTTTGTTGCCAGGGCCCATAGTATCCAGGACCCGACAGCGTCTTTCGTTGTACAGAAAGCGCTGCGTGGGTGGCAACGCCTTGAGGGTCGCAGAGTAGATGAGAGGCGCCCGATAGGTTTGGATAGGTTGGCCCAGTTGTTGGCTACACTCCCTGCCACATGTTCATCTCAGTTCGAGGCGGTGTTGTTCCGAGCCGCTTTTACGCTAGCATTTCACGGGGTGATGCGGGTAAGCGAACTGGTGGCAAGGAACAAACAGGATGTGGCAGGGGGTTTGTGCCGAGAACACGTTCAGATCAGAGGAGAGGCAATGACTGTCTCCTTTGTCAGGTCCAAGACCGATCAAGACGGGATGGGTGACTGCATAATCATACGCAGGATTCCCGGGTCCTCCATGTGTCCGGTAAAGTGTTTAGAAGATTACCTAGCACGAAGGGTGGCATTATGGGGGGGGACCTTGTTGAGACACGCGGACGCCACCCCACTGACGAAATTTCAGTTTCAGCGGGTGCTTGCGATGTCAATTGCCGCTGCGGGCTTGAACCCGGGCGAGTTTGGGACCCATTCCTTTCGGATAGGGGCTGCTACGGAAGCTACAGCCAGGGGTCTTAATGTTGAACAAGTGAAACGAGTGGGGCATTGGTCCTCCAATTGTTATAAGAGGTATATGCGGTTGCACATGTTGTAAAGCTGTAATGATGTACTCACGCCTCTTGTTTTTGTTTGGTTTTCAGTTGCGCAAGCCTACGAGGCGGGGCGGACTATGCAGTCGACCCAACACCGGGCCAGCGGTCAGACATCACCGGCTGTGGAAAAGGAGGTGTGGGTCGTGGGCCACTCATACGTGAGGCGTGCCGCGGACGTATTCAAAGCAGGTGACATGATTCACGTAGCTGGGGAATACGGGTACAGGGTGTCCTTCTACGGAAGAGGCGGTCTCTGTATTGACCAGTTTCAAGCATATTTTGAGGATTTGTTAGGGCGGACGAGGTCACCGCCGTCTATAGTCATAGTACATTTAGGGGGCAATGATTTGGTCACCACCGGTAGACGACTTCTCCTGGAGGCAATGCTTTCCACTGTAAGTTGGTTGGCGAGGAGAGTTCCGGGGTGCACAATTGCGTGGTCCCATATGATCCCACGAAAGGTGTGGCGGGGGGCTATTTCTATTCCTGCTTTGAATCAGTCTGTTAGAAAGCTTAATAACAAAGTGAGTAGGTTGTTCCATTCCGGGACATTGCATTCTATTCCGCATGGCTGTATTAATGATGACAGTATGTATTCGGGGGATGGTGTGCATTTGTCTCGGGTGGGGAATGAGGAGACTTCTTAGCATGGTTAAAAACGTTAAAGCATGACCTTTAGGTAGGAGCTTTTTGGGGGGTCCGGATAGCCGGTCAACTATCCGGCCTGTGGCGGTAAGGTCATGATCGGTGAGCAGTAATTACCACATCTGCGACGGCAGATGTGGTAAGTTGTGTGGGGTTTGGGGGGAGGTCTACGCTACCTTCTAGATACTCACACGAGTCCTCGAACGACCTTTAAGTGGCGACGAGTTTATTGGGGCCCCCGTCAAGTCAAGGGAAATTGGTAGTTGCACTTGAGGTACGCCTCAGTGCTGTCGCCCCTCCCAAGTGGGGGGGGGTATTTCTGGTTAGGGATCTTGACACCGGTTACGACCTTGCCGTTGGCCCTTAAACGTTAGGATGTACAATTTCAATATTTCAAGAAAATGTTTTGTAGGTTGTTAGTTCGGCTAGGAGAACCTCTGTATTAGAGAATCTGTTAAGGTTAGCCAAACATCGCAATGTGGTAATGAAATTGTACATTAATATGAAACTGTTTAATGTTTTAATTTTTTGTTTTAATAAATACGGCCGGGGAGGGTCACTCCCTCCCTCTTCCAAAAAACTTCAAGAACTGTTTCCGGTTTCCCTCCTTTGGGGATTGTGTTGAGAGGGGGTGGCGGGTATCTCAGCCATATGGAAAGGGGCGACCACTCGGTCCCCCCGAACGTATGGCAGAGTACCTCGATCCCCCCGGGAAGCCATTTTGGGCGGGAGGCGCGTCTCGGCTGGTATGCCCGAAGCGGCGTAGCCGGGGCGCGCTCTTTCCCGCCCTAGAGTGGGCTGGCCTAGACACTGACGCGGCTGGCCACGCCCTCGGGGCAGGCAGGGGCGGGTTTACGCCCGCCCTGAAGACGGATAAAAAGGGACGCAAGACCAGAAGACATCCTCTTGTTCCTGTGCTCTGAAGCTGCACCCCCTCGCTGCACGTGAGCTCGAGACGGAACGAAGAGCCAATTTTGACCCACCCACCAGCCCCTGAAGACAGCCAGTTGTTTGTAATAAAATGGATCAATAATTCTATTTCGTTTACAGGTTGTGGTATTATCGTGTTGATATTGAGTGTGTAATAAACTTGGTCGATTTTATGTATGTTTTGTGATTAAAGATATTCGGTTTTTAGTGTCCATTTATAAGCATGCTTATTTTGGTCATAGTGGCCAATGTATTGTTGGTTTAGTTAGCATTGTCGTATTTATTTTGGTCGGGCGGTAAGGTCATGATCGGTGAGCAGTAATTGGAAGATCCCTATGAGTGGGCGTCACCCAACACGGATGGGAGCGCTCGGGAGAGGTGGCCTTTGGCCCCTCAACGGGGAGGCGGTCCCTTCTAAGGATGGGCCGCTGGAAGGAAAGGAAAGGCGGTCAAGGCCCCTTCCTGTGTAGGAGGGGTTACAGCCCCCTCCTGGGGAATTTCCCGGGGCCAGTGACGTCTGCGACGGCAGATGTGGTAAGTTGTGTGGGGTTTGGGGGGAGGTCTACGCTACCTTCTAGATACTCACACGAGTCCTCGAACGACCTTTAAGTGGCGACGAGTTTATTGGGGCCCCCGTCAAGTCAAGGGAAATTGGTAGTTGCACTTGAGGTACGCCTCAGTGCTGTCGCCCCTCCCAAGTGGGGGGGGGTATTTCTGGTTAGGGATCTTGACACCGGTTACGACCTTGCCGTTGGCCCTTAAACGTTAGGATGTACAATTTCAATATTTCAAGAAAATGTTTTGTAGGTTGTTAGTTCGGCTAGGAGAACCTCTGTATTAGAGAATCTGTTAAGGTTAGCCAAACATCGCAATGTGGTAATGAAATTGTACATTAATATGAAACTGTTTAATGTTTTAATTTTTTGTTTTAATAAATACGGCCGGGGAGGGTCACTCCCTCCCTCTTCCAAAAAACTTCAAGAACTGTTTCCGGTTTCCCTCCTTTGGGGATTGTGTTGAGAGGGGGTGGCGGGTATCTCAGCCATATGGAAAGGGGCGACCACTCGGTCCCCCGAACGTATGGCACAGTACCTCGATCCCCCCGGGAAGCCATTTTGGGCGGGAGGCGCGTCTCGGCTGGTATGCCCGAAGCGGCGTAGCCGGGGCGCGCTCTTTCCCGCCCTAGAGTGGGCTGGCCTAGACACTGACGCGGCTGGCCACGCCCTCGGGGCAGGCAGGGGCGGGTTTACGCCCGCCCTGAAGACGGATAAAAAGGGACGCAAGACCAGAAGACATCCTCTTGTTCCTGTGCTCTGAAGCTGCACCCCCTCGCTGCACGTGAGCTCGAGACGGAACGAAGAGCCAATTTTGACCCACCCACCAGCCCCTGAAGACAGCCAGTTGTTTGTAATAAAATGGATCAATAATTCTATTTCGTTTACAGGTTGTGGTATTATCGTGTTGATATTGAGTGTGTAATAAACTTGGTCGATTTTATGTATGTTTTGTGATTAAAGATATTCGGTTTTTAGTGTCCATTTATAAGCATGCTTATTTTGGTCATAGTGGCCAATGTATTGTTGGTTTAGTTAGCATTGTCGTATTTATTTTGGTCGGGCGGTAAGGTCATGATCGGTGAGCAGTAATTGGAAGATCCCTATGAGTGGGCGTCACCCAACACGGATGGGAGCGCTCGGGAGAGGTGGCCTTTGGCCCCTCAACGGGGAGGCGGTCCCTTCTAAGGATGGGCCGCCGGAAGGAAAGGAAAGGCGGTCAAGGCCCCTTCCTGTGTAGGAGGGGTTACAGCCCCCTCCTGGGGAATTTCCCGGGGCCAGTGACGTCTGCGACGGCAGATGTGGTAAGTTGTGTGGGGTTTGGGGGGAGGTCTACGCTACCTTCTAGATACTCACACGAGTCCTCGAACGACCTTTAAGTGGCGACGAGTTTATTGGGGCCCCCGTCAAGTCAAGGGAAATTGGTAGTTGCACTTGAGGTACGCTTCAGTGCTGTCGCCCCTCCCAAGTGGGGGGGGGGTATTTCTGGTTAGGGATCTTGACACCGGTTACGACCTTGCCGTTGGCCCTTAAACGTTAGGATGTACAATTTCAATATTTCAAGAAAATGTTTTGTAGGTTGTTAGTTCGGCTAGGAGAACCTCTGTATTAGAGAATCTGTTAAGGTTAGCCAAACATCGCAATGTGGTAATGAAATTGTACATTAATATGAAACTGTTTAATGTTTTAATTTTTTGTTTTAATAAATACGGCCGGGGAGGGTCACTCCCTCCCTCTTCCAAAAAACTTCAAGAACTGTTTCCGGTTTCCCTCCTTTGGGGATTGTGTTGAGAGGGGGTGGCGGGTATCTCAGCCATATTTAGTTGTGGACTGCTGAGAATCTTTATAGCTAATCTTGGAAAAATTTTAAGTCATATGACTGGTAAACCGATTGTTAAAACTTCTGCAACTATGTTGTTGGGGTCTAATGTGCAATTTAGGAGGGGTGGGTCTTGCTTTAAACATCGTCATTTAATATTTATTGCTATGACTGTAGCAAGATTATGTACTGCCGCTGCTTGACTACAAGTGGAACCTCCATCTTTTTTTCAATGGAGGAATAGAATGTTTAGTTTATTTAATCTTGAGTTCAGCCTATATGAGGTTAAAGCAAGTATGGGAGCCTTTTGCTGATTACATGAATGTACCTGTATGAAGGGAGAATTTAATTGATTTATGTATTGTTTTCTTTGATTATACTGTGGAATAAAAAAAAACAATAAATAAAAAAGAGTGTTGTATGGTGGTATACAGTTTAGTATAGTGTTGTACAGTGGATGGAAGGTGTTAGAAAAGAGTTAAGTGGAGGAGAGAAGCATAGAGTGTAGTAGAGTCCTTTAGAGTGGAGTTGCCTAGAGTGCAGTGTTGTGTGAAACAGTGGATAGAGTGGATTGGTGTATAGTAGCATAGATGATCTGTAATTTCCATCTGCTTCTTCCAATTAAGGAAAATAAAGAAAATCAGCAGGTTCCTAACTCAAAAATCAAAACTGCAGGCAGTCCTCATCATGGTGATCTCACACATTGACTATGCTATCTCCCTATACTTTGGCAATTCAGCCTTCCTTATCCACCATCTCCAACTGGTACAGAACCAGGCGGCCAGACTGATTCTACAGGAAAACAAACACCAACATGTCTCTCCCCTTCTGAAGAAACTCCACTGGCTCCCTATATCACAGAGAAGTGCCTTCAAGATGGGATGCATCATCTTTAAATCCTTGAATGGCAGAAACCCCAAATTCATTAACAGCCTGATTAACAGATATAATCCAACCAGCAACATGAGATCCGACCACTTGTACCTTCTGACAATACTTTCTTTTAAATAGAAACGATTCGGAGGATTCAGGTTCTCCTCACTGGGCCCAAGATACTGGAACTCTATGCCCCTAGAGATCATATCCTGATCAGACCTCATGACTTTCCGCAAACTTCAAAAAAACGTGGCTCTTTAAACAGGTATTTGTGTAATTAATTGAATAAATGTATCACCCACCACCGTCCCGAGCAGCGACACGAAACCAACCCGGTGTACGCGCACTATATAAATTAGCTATAACATAACATAACAGGTAAATTCTCATACAGTGGAGTAGAGTCAAATGAAGTGGTTTAACATAGTGTGGATTAAAGTATGATACAGTGTATTAGTGTGTCATAGAGAAAAGTAGTATGGAATGGAGTGCACTGGTTCAGTGTAGGAATTGAATTTTTATTAATTGGAGTGGAATCTCATAGAGTCGAGTGTTGTGTCGTATATAAAAATTTTATATAGAGCAATAGAGTGTTCTACATTGGAGTGTACAGACATAGAGTAGAGTACAGAGTTGGACTGTGGCGCTATTATGGAGTAGAATGTCGTACAATGCCATATATTGTGGTAGACATTTATTGAAAGAGAGTGCCATACAATGGAGCAGTGTAGCTTGGGGTGGCGAGCACTGTAGTGGCATAGAGTGGATTACCGTAGAGTGGAGTAGCATACAGTAGAATAGCATACAGTGGAATACTGTACAGTTAAGTGTAGAAGAGTGGAGTGGTATAGAGAGCAATAGCATAGTGTGGAGTGGTGTGCAGTGGAGTGGCGTAAAGTGGAGTAGAGTATATTAGTGTATAGTGTAGTTGCATACATTTGAGTGTTGTAAAGTGTAATAGCATATAGTGGATTAGCATACAATGAAGTGGTGTACAGTGAAGTGCTGTAGACTGGAGTGGCATACACTGGAATGTGGTAGAGTGTTATAGCATGCAGTGAAGTGGCATACACTGGAGTGGTGTCCAATGGGATAGCGTTGAATGGAGTTGGGTAGACGAGTGTCATACACTAGCATGGCATAAAGAGGATTAGCATCAGTGAAGTAGCATATAGTAGAAGAGAATAGAGGGGAGTGGATTACAGTGGAATCGCATAGAGTGGGGTAGGAGATACTGGAGTAACATATTATGGATTGGCATACAGTGGAGCGGCATACATTAAAGAGGTATAGAGGGGAGCTGCATACTGTGTAATAGTGTAGAGTGGAGTGGCATAGAGTGGAGTTGTGTACAATGATAGCGTAGAGTGGATTGGCATAGAGCGGTATGCTGTACAGTGGAGTGATACAGAGTGTAATAGTGTGTAGTGTAGTAGTGTACAGTGGAGTGGCATATAATGGAGTGGTGTAGACTGGAGTGGATTACAGTAGTGTGGGATAGAGTGTGATAGCATACAGTGGAGTGGCATACATTGGAGTGATGTACATTGGAGTGGGGTCCAATCGAATAGCATAGAATGAAGTGGTATAGAGGGAAGTGGCATACTCTGATGATGATGAAGCGAATTTATAATGTGCACAGATGCTCCTAGGAGTGTCCCATGACTAACCCATGAGCAAGCCAGATTACATAGTGAATAATCAGGTTTTTAATCCTTTCCCAAAAAGCAAGTTATGAAGTTTCCTGTCTCAGATGCATTGGGAAAGAGTTCCATGCAGACGCCCCCAGCAAGGAAAAGGAGCACCCTCTAATCCTTGACAATCTCACTCTCAGCACTTTGGCTAAAGCCAGATGAGCAAACCATAAACTCTTTGCAGGAGTTTATAAAAGAATACAGGAAGCCAAATATCTAGGACCAATAATGCGGAGACTCCAAGAAATCAGTAGAAAGACTTTAAACAGGATTCTCTATCTTACTGGGAGCCAGTTTAAGGAAGAGGATGGCTCAAGATCCTCGCTCTCTTCAGTAGATTCAGTAGGAGGTGTGCCGCAGCGTTTTGTACCACTTGCAATCTATGGCGGGGATATTCTGGTAGGCCAAGATATAAGGCATTAGCGTAATCGAGGCAAGATGTTATGAGACCCTGGATAAATGCTTTCCTGGCAGAGAAGGATAGACAGAAATTCTTTCAACCCCCTTATTATACAAAAGTACATACCAGTCACAGCGATAATCTGGGGTAAGAAAGACAGGGACCTGTCAAACTTAACTCCCAGGTTCCTGGCTGTGTCTGTATGAGACATAGGTGGGATGGAACCATCTGGCAAACAAGTGGACCCGATGAAGGACAGAGAGGTGCCAAAAAAAGAATTTCACTGGAGTGGCATAACGTGGGGAGCATATAGTCGAGTGGCATACAGTGGAATAGCATAGATTGGAGTGTTGTAGAGTGGAGAAGCATACAGGGGACTAGAGTAGTGTAAAGTAGCATACAGTAGAATGGTGTAGAGTGGAATAGCGAATAGTGGAATAGCATCCAGTGGAGTGCCATACAGTAGTGACATAGAATAGAGTGGTGTACAGTGGAATTGCATACAGTGTAATAGCATAGAGTAGAGTAGCATAGAGTGGTGTCTCATACATTGGAGAAGCGTAGAGTGAATTTGCATATAGTGGAATAGCTACAGTGGCGTGGTATACAGATGTTTGTAAAGGTTAGCAGCAAGGTAGATTATGGTGTGCAGAGTAACGCAAAACAGCAAACTGCACTTTGTCACCTTCTTTCCGACTCTTCGGTTTGTCATCGGAGCCGGGAAACCCTTGTTGGGTAGCTGTGCGCCATACAAATGTAAAAAATAAATAAAAATAAATAATAAGCACTGCCTTGCATTTCTCTTGATTTACTCATCAACACAGGTCCATGCACAGTGGCCTTGAGTTTCTTTGTAAATCTGAATTAGGTATCGCATTGCCCATGCAAACCCATGAGTGAGGCACGGGTACTGCAAACCAATAATGCAGCCAGGCCTTAGTTATATTTTATGCCAGAGTATACTGTGATAGCTTTACAGTATACCATTGTACAAGACGATTACAAGTCAGTATATAATTGGGTAATGGCTGCTTTTAGAGAATGAAAAGTTAGGCATATTGGGGCATATTTACAAAGAAGTGAAGGAGCACAGCATTAACCCTCTTGGTTTAATGCTGCGCTCCGTCACTTTTGCAATGCAGGGCTAGACCGTCTGTGTGCTGATTGTGCAGCCCCCAGAGAAGTTGCAACTTGTCATTTTTAAATTGATTGTTTATGTGCAGGAAAGGACACATTCCTGCATATAAACAATCATGCATGGCGTTTTGCTGTTTCTATGTGTGCTGCACATTTCTCCTTGTTTCACCATGTTAAAGGCCAGGTTTTTATGGCCCAAATTTTGGTCAATGGGTGTTGCAGCGGAATTCCCACCCTAACACCCATTGACGTACACTAAATATAACCTGTAAGAGTGATTTATTTAAAAGGCAGTGTTAAGCCACGTATCAGCACAGGAACATCTTCAAAAGTGACGTTCCTGTGACGATAGGGGATTGTAAATACGGCTCATTGTTTTTACAAAATTTTGACTGTGTTAAGCCTTTAGATATAGGTACATATTAGATCCGTATCAATTACCACTTTATTACAGTGGTAAATAGGTAGGGGAATTTATGTATATATTTAATATATTTTTAAATAAGTTCTCGCCCATATACTGTGGTAGTTTCACCAGCTTTTTTGAAATTCCATTTAAGTACCATGGTGACAGATATCATTAAGTTTGTCTTATAACTTAAAAAGTACTTACCCTACTTAACAGCAGTACCCAAAAAGCATGATTTGTGTACCATATTGTATAATCCAGCCAAATTTTAAGTAAACCTATTCAGCCGTTTTCGTGCTATGTCACAATAGTCTATGGCAAATACATTGATGTAAAGTTATAAAGGAGATAATATCCTGTAAGCCCTAGCTCTGAGAATACTCACTATAACTAGAGTGGCTATCAGATTTAATGTGACCTATTTCTATTCATCTATTGTATTTGTTACGTATCTATTTATTGTGTTACGTAATCATATGACCATAAATGTGTCTTTTAGTTGTTCATGTAGTAATTCGAAAGCTTTAAATATGCAGTCTAGTTTATTTTGTTGTGCTTCCTTGCTACTTTAGTAGTATTGTGCTCTTAATGAAGCCCAAATGAAAGTCAATCATTGATGGTATAAAAATGTTGGTTATTATTATTATTATTGTTTTTTGCTAAAGACCAATTGTCATATTTTCCATATAGTACTTTATGTAACTGACTGCAAAGCGACGTTTTCATTTGGTTGTGCAAGAATACATAAGGAAGATGTTTTTTGTTGGTCATAGTTTTATTTTGTGAGCAGAGAGCTTGCAAAGAAAACTCATGTAGATTTAGATGTTTTACATTCATGATGAATTTGTTTATAGGTTTCCATTAGAGTGTGAGCATATATATTTGTTGTGGTTTGGGCTACCTGTGTTAGGCCTACTGACCTTTTTAATCAACATGTGCTCTCATTCATGTTCATAGCTTCAGTCCTTTGTCATTTGGTTTCTGCACTTATCTCACATGATTTCTATCATCTACAATCTATCATCATCTACACACAGTTTGAGAGTAAACCAAAAAGGATATAAAAATGAAATACTCAAGTCTAAGTTTTCCCTACACAGTAAATATGTAGGGCAAAATTATGAATCTGGTTGTAAAAG